>NC_041233.1:54075726-54076125 GCF_002837175.3 Physeter macrocephalus
ATGTAAAAGAATGAAATTAGAACACTCCCTCACACCATGCACAAAAATAAACTCAAAATGGATTAGAGACCTGAATGTAAGACTGGACACTATAAAACTCTTAGAGGAAAACATAGGAAGAACACTCTTTGACATAAATCACAGCAAGATCTTTTATGATCCACCTCCTAGAGAAATTGAAATAAAAACAAAAATAAACAAATGGGACCTAATGAAACTTAAAAGCTTTTGCAAAGCAAAAGCTACTACAAACAAGACAAAAAGACAACCCTTAGAATAGGAGAGAATATTTGCAAACGAATCAATGGACAAAGGGTTAATCTCCAAAATATATAAACAGCTCATGCAGCTCAATATTAAAAAAACAAACAACCCAATCCAAAAATGGGCAGAAGACCT
>NC_041233.1:54076426-54108156 GCF_002837175.3 Physeter macrocephalus
AACCATAATTCAAAAAGACACATGCACCCCAATGTTCATTGCAGCTCTATTTACAATAGCCAGGACATGGAAGCAACCTAACTGTCCATCAACAGATGAATGGATAAAGAAGATGTGGCACATATATACAATGGAATATTACTCAGCCATAAAAAGAAATGAAACTGAGTTATTTGTAATGAGGTGGATAGATCTGGAGTCTGTCATACACAGTGAAGTAAGTCAGAAGGAGGAAAACAAATACCGTATGCTAACACATATATATGTAATCTAAGAAAAAAAATGTCATGAAGAGATTAGTGGTAGGATGGGAATAAAACACAGACCTACTAGAGCATGGACTTGAGGACGTGGGGAGGGGGAAGGGTAAGCTGTGACGAAGTGAGAGAGTGGCAGGGACATATATGCACTACCAAATGTAAATTAGATAGCTAGTGGGAAGCTGCCGCATAGCACAGGGAGATCACCTCTGTGCTTTGTGACCATGAGAGGGGTGGGATAGGGAGGGTGGGAGACGCAAGAGGGAAGAGATATGGGAACATATGTATATGTATAACTGATTCACTTTGTTGTAAAGGAGAAACTAACACACTATTGTAAAACAGTTATACTCCAATAAAGATGTTAAAAAAAAAAAAAGAAACTAAAAAAAAAAAAAAAAAAAAACTGTGCCCAGAATACTGGTAAATTTGGTATTTCCAGAAGGGCTGACTTTTGTGTTAAACAGGTAAAGGCTAGAAGATAATAAAGAAAAGAAAATAGCTGCTATGATAGAGGAGTGGAACATGACTGAAAACAGCTTTCAAATTCAAGTTGTATCTATTTATTCATCTGTTCCTGGGACCATACCATACTCTGTTGATTAGAACAGCTTCACAGAAATTTTTAGCATCTAGTATAGCTCCATTTACAATTTTTTTCCATAAATTTATTGGCTATTCTCTGATTTCTCAGACTGTTTCTTCCATACAGATTTCTAAATGATTTAATCTAGATCCCTCTAGTATATCCCCCCAAAGCAAGGAATGAATGGTTCAGCAACATGAAAAACAAATATAAGCATATATTCTAAAACTGATGAAAAGTTGGTAATTTAATGCAGTAGAGAAAGTATGGTTTACATGGCTGGCATAACTGGCTCTTCATCTGGAAGAAAACAAAGCTAGACTCCTTACTTCATCCTCTGTACAAAAATGAATTCCAAATGTACCAAAGATGCAAAAGTTAAAAAAAAAAACTATTAGAAGAAAATTTAGGAGACCATTTGTATAACATTGGAGTAAGGTGGAAATTGTCTTAAGGCAGGAAATCAAAAAATCCATAAAAATATTTATGACTATTTAAGTTAAAGGATTGAATGGAAAAATAAGCCACAGAAAAAGAATAGATACTTAGGAAAAAATTTAACAAAAAAAGTATAAAACTTACTATGAAAACTACAAAATATTGCTGAAAGAAATTAAAGACCTAAATAAATGGAAAGGAATCGCATGTTCATGGATCAGTTAGAACACTTAATATTGTGAAGATGGCAATAATCTCCAAATTGATCTGTAGATCTAACACACTCCCTATCCAAGTCCCAAATGGCTTCTTTGCAGAAATTAACAAGCTGATCCTAAAATCCTTAAGAAATTTCAAGAGTTCCCCCCTCCCTTTTTTTTCAGTATTGAAAAAACAAAGAACAAACTGGGCAGACTCATACTTCCTAATTTCAAACCTTACTACAAAGCTACAATAATCAAGAAAGTGTGGTACAGGCATAAGGATAGACATATAAATCAAGGGAATAAAATTAGGAGCCCAGAAAAAGAACCCTCACCTCTAGGAACAGCTGATTTTCAACAAGGGTGCCAAGACCATTCATTGAGGAGAACAGTCTTTTCAACAAATGGTGCTGAGACAACTGGACATCCATCAGCAAAAGAACACAGATCCCTACCTCACACCATATACAAAAATTAACTCAAGGTGGATCAAAGATGTAAATGTAAAGTTATAAAACTCTTAGAAGAAAATATAAATTTTCATGACTTTGGATTAGGTGATGATTTCTTAGATATAATACCAAAAGCATAAGCAATCAAAGAAAAAATAAATTCATCATCAAAATTGAAAAGGTTTGTGCTTCAAAGGAAATCATCATGAAAGTAAAAAGACAACCCACATAATGAGAAAAAACATTTGCAAATCATACAACTGATAATGGTCTAGTATCTGGGAAAAATATATATATATGTAAATATATATATAATTTTGTGAACATATTGAATACAGTTATAGTAACTGCCTTAATGTCCTTCCTATTAATTCTAACATCTGTTTCAGTTTGGGTCAGTTTTGACTGATTGATTTATCTCCTCATTATAGGTTGTATTTTCCATGTTTTCTGCATGCCTGGCAACGTTTCTGGATACCAGACATTGTATATTTTACCTTGTTGGGGGCTGAATATTTTTCTATTCCTGTAAACAATCTTGAGTTTTGTTCTTAGGCACACCTGAGTTACCTAGAAATACTTCGGTCCTTTCCGATTTTGCTTTCAAGATTTGTTAGGCATGTCTGGAACATTGCTCAGTCTAGAGCACTGTAGTATCCCCACTACTAAGGTAAGACTTCTATGTACACCACCCAAGGCACTGTAAATCTTGATGTTTTCCAGTCTGGCTGGTAGGAACAGGCACTATTCCTGGCCTGTGAGATCAGCTGGCACTCATAACTCTGTTTCAGGTTGTTCTTTTCCTGTCTCAGAGAGGAAGGTAGTTTCCTCAACTGTATGCACTGATCAGTATCAACTTAATATTCAAAGGGCCCAGAGCCTGCATTTGCTCAGAGTCCCCTCTGTTTGTAGCTCTTTCCTCCCCCGTACTCTGTTCAGTGGACTCTAGTTGCCTTGGTCTACCCAGACTCTCAATATCATCTCCTCAACTCAGAAGGTCTGTTCCACTTGTATTCCCCTCCCTGTGCACAATATGGAAATTCTCTCAAAGCTATAAGCTGGGGCACTGGTAGGGCTCATCTCATTTGTTTTCTGTTTTTCAGGGACCACTGTCCTTCATTGCCTGATGTCTTGCAAACTGTTGTTTCCCATCTTTTCACAGTTGAGTATGATGTTAGCTGTGGATTTTTCAAATATAGCCGTTATGTTGAAGTACTTTCCTTCCATTCCTACATTCCTAGTTTGTTGAGAGTTTTTTTTTTTTATCATGAAACAGTATTGAATTTCATCAAATGCTCTTTCTGCATCTATTGAGATGACCATGTGATTTTTTTTTTGACCATGTGATTTTTATCCTTTATTATATTAATGTGGTGTATCATATTAATTTATTTTCAGATGTTGAACCATCCTTGCATCTCAGGGATAAATCCCACTTGGTCATAGTATATGATCCTTTTAATGTTACATTCAGTTTGCTAATATTTTGTTGAGGATTTTTACATCTATATTCATCAGGGCTATTGGCCTATAGTTTTCTTTTCTTTTGGTATCTTTGTATGGCTTTGGTATCAGGGTAAAGCTGGCCTCATAAAATGAGTTTAGAAGTGTTCCCTCCTCTTCTATTTTTTGGAAGAGATTGAGAAGAACTGGAGTTAATTCTTCTTTAAACATTTGGTAGGATTCATCAGTAAAGTCACCTGGTACTGGACTTTTCTTTGTTTCGGGAGGATTTTTATTACTAACTCAATTTCCATACTCGTTATAGACCTGTTCAGACTATTTATTTCTTCATGATTCAGTCTTGTATGTTTTTAGGAATGTATCCATTACTTCTAGGTGATCCACTCTATTGGTATATATTGTTCATAGTAGTCTCTCATGATCCTTTTATTTCTGTGGCATCAGTTGTAACATCTCTTTCATTTCTTATTCTATTTATTTGAATCTTCTCTCTTTCCTTCTTAGCCTAGCTAAGGGTTTGAAAATTTTGATTTTCCTTTAAAAAAAACTCTTAGTTTTGTTGATTTTTTTTTCCTAAAGGGGTGTGTGCATTTTAAACTTCAGTAGCTCTGGCCAGACTGTTTTCCAGGAGGGTTGTGGCAATTTATACTCTCTCTGGAAAAGGTGAGGGATAATATCGTTCTTCATCTGGAAGAAAATTAAGTTAGAACTTTGCCTCACACTATAAATAACAATAAATTCCATAGAAATTAAAGACACAGATACAAAAAAGAACTATTAAACTAGGAGAAAATAAAAGATAACATTTGTTTAACCTCGGGATGGAGTTGGTCCTTTTAAGAAAGACTGAAAACTTAGATGCCATAAAAGGAAAATTGATGGATTCAACCACATAAACATTTAAAATACCATAAACAAAGCCAAAAGATAAATGAAGAGACTGGGAGAGAAATTTGCAAGATATGAAAAAGTGTAAA
This sequence comes from Physeter macrocephalus, assembly GCF_002837175.3. Lineage (NCBI taxonomy): Eukaryota > Metazoa > Chordata > Mammalia > Artiodactyla > Physeteridae > Physeter > Physeter macrocephalus. The sequence continues at coordinate 54,080,807 of NC_041233.1, forward strand.
TATTACTAACATATAAATAACTCCTTCAAATTAATAAGAATAAAATATGTAAACAAGCTAAATGAAAAATTGGCAAAGGATAAGAACAAAAATTCATAGAAAGAGAACTATAAATAGTCAATTAGGGACTCCCCTGGTGGCTCAGTGGTTAAGATTTCGCCTGCCAATGCAGGGGAGATGGGTTCGATCCCTGGTCCGGGAAGATCCCACATGTGCGGAGCAACTAAGCCCATGCGCCACAACTACTGAGCCTGCACTCTAGAGCCCACGTGCCACAACTACTGAAGCCTGCGTGCCACAACCACTGAAGCCTGCGCATCTAGAGCCCGTGCCTCGCAACAAAGAGAAGCCCCCGCAATGAGAAGCCCATGCACCGCAACAAAGAGTAGCCCCTGCTCGCCACAACTAGAGAAAGACCACGCGCAGCAACGAAGACCCAACACAGCCAAAAATAAATAAATAAATAAATAAATAAATAAATTTAAAAAATAGTCAATTAGCAGCAACGAAGACCCAACACAGCCAAAAATAAATAAATAAATAAATAAATAAATAAATTTAAAAAATAGTCAATTAGCTTATGAAATGTTCATCCTCAGAGGTAGTACAAGAAAGGCACACTCAAACACTAGTTATTATTGCCTGTGAGGTGGGCAAAATGGAAAATATTGCTAATATCTAATGCTGTTGAGTAATAGGCACTCTTGGTCACTCTGACAAAGAAACCATTTTAAGTAATCAATTAGGCAATTGCACTTTTACACCTTACTTTTTTTTTTTTTGCTTGATTGACAATATCTCCTAGAAAATGGTATTATATAACCAGCTGCCGCAGGTAACACCTGAATGAGGTGTGAAACAACATGAATCAAAATACACTACCAGAAGTAAAATAGATAGCTAGTGGGAAGCAGCTGCTTAGCACAGGGAGATCAGCTCGGTGTTTTGTGACCACCTAGAGGGGTGGGATAGTAAGGGTGGGAGGGAGATGCAAGAGGGAGGAGATATGGGGATATATGCATATGTATAGCTGATTCACTTTGTTATAAAGCAGAAGCTAACACATCATTGTAAAGCAATTATACTCCAATAAAGATGTTAAAAAAAAAAAAGCTGTAGCACCTAGAAGCCTGCTCACGGTGCTGAGTGACAGAAGTGAAGCTCCTCCTTCCACTTTGTAAATTTTTAATGTGGTTTTCACAATCCAAGAACAAATATTAGCAAGAAAAAAAATAATGGTCTCATATTCTTTCCTAAGTATGCTCTTTTGGAACCTCATTATGCAAATCTGTATGCCTTTCACTTCTGCCAAATAAATCTTATACCTAAGCACTCTCTAATAACATGAACAAAATTCTCATTTCAAAATAAAGCATTTCATTTTATTTTCTTCTTTACTTGCAACAGAAAAAGAGGAAATATCAGGGGAAGCTTTAGGAGGGGATTTTGATCCACATAAAGAAACGCAGTCCAGAAGGGGAACACAGTTAAATTCACCTGGTTGCCCTTGTTGTATAGAAGTGTAAGCTAAGGGAGGCAAGACCTCAAAAAACAGAGGGGAGATAGATGTGTAGCAGTTGCCACTGGACTTTGTTATAGATCATTCCAAAGAGGAGTTTACCCTCTTGTGGTCCAGCTGCTTCTCTGTGGTCACAGACCTTGCAGAAGGAAGACCCTGCTGGTGGCGGCTGACCACTAGGTGGCACTGTGCACTGCTGGGCTAGTTCTAGTAAACTATCCCCAGCCCAGCTCCAGACAGGGCTTCAGTTTCTACTGACAGGTTCTTCTCAGGCCTGCTAAATCATAATTCTTCTTCAAAATACATAAACTCAGTCAATTTTAAGAACCATCTAATTTTTATCAGAAAAGAAAGAATTTCGGTTTGTGATGTGGAAGCACCTTCCTCTAAATATTTCTTGGAATAAGTCCTTTGTTAAATTGTTAATGTAAAACTTGTCCAGCCTCTGGGGACTTCTTGAGGAGCCCAGCAAGAGGTGAGCTATGAACTGCAGCTGCAGAAGAAGTATGGAGAGGTATAGTGCATGGAAATGCTTAGAGACCTAAGAAAAAATGAAAGCCTCCAGAACAAACCATGTCAAACACCTCAGCCTTTGCTAAACCTGTCTCTCATGAAAAACTTGGCAATGGAGCAAGGAACTGCAGTCAGAAGAATTAGAATCTCCAGACATAACCCACCAGAGGTAAGTCTTTGAGACTGTAAGAAACATCAACTAAGTTGTCAAGCAGCAGGCCCTGACCCCTTAATCCTGAACCTCCCAGACTCCAAGCAGCCCTCAGCTGGGAATCCTGTCATGTCCAGCTGATCATCAGCACCATCACCTCCCATCCAACTTCCATGGGAGTGGCCACGGCAATGTTGTCACTGACAATGGTAGCATCCTGAAAACAAGTCTTCTTATCTGGTAAATGAGGACCAGAATTACAAGCCGAGAACCCCAGGCACACCTGGGTTCCACGACCTGGAAATCACGCTGAGGAGGCTGTCTGTTCACCAGGAGAATTACCTCTTGGAGAGGAGGTTCTTTGGGCAGGAGCAGGAAAGGTAGATCTGGGACCTGGTGGAGAAGGCAAGCTGCACTGTGATGCACCAGAGAGCATCCTACCCCTTGGCACACACTCCCATGTCTCTGAAGTCACTGATTCTCTGGCATGTCCTTTAGCAGCCTGTTGTGCAACCTGTCTGAAAAATTCCAGAACGTGAAGTCACTGGGAAGTTCTGCTGCCCTCCACCCCTAATAGCAGAGGCCAGCCTCACCTCAGGTCATCCTGGACCTTCAGCTAGGTGTGGTCACCAAGGGCTTCTGGAAGCTAAATATTGACCTGGGCCAAATGTCCATCCTTAACAATTTTGAAGATGACTGTGTGGTTGAGAACACAAAAAAGCAGCATAGACAACTACATTGCCCTCCTGAGCCTAGCTTCCTGTGTGCCACTTTAGAACCCAGAGACATCTGATGAGAGATCCTGGGCACAGGTGCTGGGCTCAGGCAGAAGTTCCCTGAGCTGGCCTCAGGCTTTCACAGAGGAGATGTAGGAGCCATTGGCTGCCATAGATAAAGATGGTGGTGTGAGGGGTCTGGTGAGAAAACCACATCATGTTCTATAAATCTGAAACCTTGAAGCAGGGTTTTCCAAGATGTGATCTCTAGACCTTCAACATCAGCATCCTCTGAGAACTTGTTAGAAATGTTACAAATTATCAGGCCCTACCCAAAACCTGCTGAATGAGAAACTCTTGGGATTGGGGCCCCCCATAAACTGTTTTAACAAGTCTTTCAGGTGATTCTGATACAAAAGTTTTGAAACACTGCTTTACACAATGCTTTATTAAAGGCAGTCTCATCTCCATCCCAGGCACCATCCTAGAGGCTATTTGTCTAGCCTGTGGGGATGATGCTTAAAAGAATACTCATTGTCTGGTTTTATTTTCTTTCTGTTTATAGCATGCCACTCACCTTGGGCATAAGATAGAACACACAATTAGCCATAGCCATCCTTGTTCAAGATTGTTGTTATTCTTATAAAGCCCAGCATACCAGGTACTCAGGGAATATTTGTGGTCAGCAATAAAACATTTTATATATACAGTGCTATATACATTGAACCTCATGTACATGATATTGTGTGAAAGAAGCCAGATACAAAAGATCACATACTCCATGACATCATCTATATGAATACCCAGAAAGGGTAAAATTAACGAGGATACAAGCCAGAAAAGTGGTTACCTTTGAAGGGAGAGTATTGACTAATAGAGTGCCTGGGATGCTGGAACATGACCTGGGTGATGGTTACATGGGTGCATGTGTATAAAAAGTTCATCAGGTACTACAGTTAAGAAAAGAAGGAAAGAAAAGTAAACACCTGAGATGAGAGCCCAGCTGGAAAGGAAGGCCGGAAAACAACTATGAAAATGAAAATAATATAAAGAAAGAAGAAAAAAGGGGAGAGGTAGAAACAGAAGAAGTTCAAAGAACAGTCATTTATATAATTGGAGTCTCAAAGAAGAAAACAAAGCAATGGAACAGAACTAACATTTAAAACTATAATCCAAGAAAAATCTTCAGAAACAAAGAAGACCTCAATCTATATATTGAAAAGTACCAAGTACCTGAGGAAATTAACCTAGAATGATTAACTCTGAGACACATCTTGGAAAAACTATTAGATTTTAAAGTTAAAGAAAAAAGTCCTCAAAGCCTCCAGGCAAAAAAAGACATATAATTTGCAAGAGCATAAGAATGAGATTAGCATCAGACTTCTCAACATACCAAGCAAGGCAAAAATGGAGCAGCATTTTCTAGAAAATGAATGAAAAAAAAGTGTGATACAAACCAGCCAAACTGTTTTTCAAGTATCAAGAAAAACATTTTTTCAGCTTATAGGAACTTAGGGCCTTTCTTAAAGAATCTCTTAGAGGTAAAGCTGCATCCAACCAAGAGATGACTAGGAAAATATTAGCAAAAGGATGATTATAATTATTTTAATATAGATAATTGTAGATCAAAGACTAAACCAAAGGTGAGAATGAGAGTAGAAGACCAATGTACAAATATAATATGTTGTGACAAAGTAGAAATAATGCAACTAAAAAATGGGAGAAAAAAGGAAAGGGGAAAAGGAAAATAGAAAAAGTTGACTTATTGCATAGGCAACAGGTAGGAGGTAAAGGACACCATTAAAACTGATGCTCTTACGGATATATGTCAAACTTTCCATCCTGAATACACCTTCTCATGCATTCAAAAACATTCTTAAAAATTGATCATATATTAGGTCCTTAGAAAAACTTTAGTAAGTTCTATCAGGTGGACATTTTACAAACAATACTCTCTGATTACAATGCAATCAAACTAGAAATTATTAATTGAAAAAATTGTAAAAGATTCTTACACCTGGAAATTTTAAAACTTTATATTAAATATCTTTTCAGTTTCTGAGGAAATGCAACAAGAAAAAAATTTGTTTGTATCTGTGTGTGGTGATGGTTGTTAACAAAACTTATTATGCTCATCATTTTGCAGTATATACATATATCAAATCATTATGAAATACACCTAAAACTAATACAATGTTATATGTCAATTATATTTCTATTTTAAAAAAGAGGAAATGCAAACTTAAATTACAGAATTTCTAAAACATGATTAAAACACTGCATGTCAGAATCAATGGGATACATGAAAACAATAATCAAAGAAAAATTCATAATATAAAATACTTCTATCAGTTAAAAACAAAAAAATGAAAATAAATTAATTAAATTCCGAGCTCAAAAATGCTAGAGGAAAAAAAAATAGGAAAAGAACAACAAAGTAAACAAAAAGAAAGCCCAAGGTAGGAATAATAAAGATATGTGGAAAATTAAGGAAGCAAGAAATACAAAAGGAGAAAATCTAATTAATAAATCATAATCCTGGTTTCCTGAATAAATTAACAAAACAAAGCACTCAATAAATTATTCACCAAACAAAGAAGAAAGCACAAATATACAAAATATAAAATGACGAGAGGGCTTCCCTGGTGGCGCAGTGGTTGAGAGTCCGCCTGCCGATGGAGGGGACACGGGTTCGTGCCCCGGTCCGGGAAGATCCCACATGCCACGGAGCGTCTGGGCCCGTGAGCCATGGCCGCTGAGCCTGCGCGTCTGGAGCCTGTGCTCCGCAATGGGAGAGGCCAGCAAGGGGAGAGGCCACAACAGTGAGAGGCCCGCGTACCGCAAAAAAAAAAAAAAAAAAAAAAATGACGAGAGACACACCATGGAAACAAGAGAAATTTTATAAATCAAGAGATTAATTCGCACAACTCTATGCAAATAAGTTTGAAAACCTAGGTTAAATGTACACTTTCCTAGGAAATACAGATTAAATACAGATTTAAAGGAACACATCCCTGGGACTTCCCTGGTGGCGCAGTGGTTAAGAATCCGCCTGCCAATGCAAGGGACATGGATTCAAGTCCTGGTCCAGGAACATCCCACATGCTGCGGAGTAACTAAGCCCGTGTACCAGGACTACTGAGCCCTCAAGCCTAGGGCCCGTACTCCGCAACAAGAGAAGCCACCGCAATGAGACGTCCTCGCACTGCAACAAAAAGTAGCCCCCGCTTGCCACAACTAGAGAAAGTCCACGCGCAGCAACGAAGACCCAACACAGCCAAAAATAAATGTTTTAAAAAATGTACACATTCCTAGAGAAATACAAAATTGACTCTAGAAGTATAAAGTGATCCATTTCCATCGAAATAGAAGCACAAAAATAGCCCCACAAAAAGCACCAAACTCAACATTCTGTAAATTTTTTCAGAGCACTGAAAATAAGGAAAATCTCCTAATTCTTATTATGGTTTAAGTATAACCCTGATACCTAAACCTGATACTTAAGGTACAAAAACAGAAAGCTACAGACCAGTATAACTTATTAATACTGACACAAAAGTGCTAAATAAAATACTAGGAAACAGAATCCATCACTACATTAAGAAAATAATGCACCATGACCAAATGGGGGTTTATTTTTGGAATGAAAGATAAGCTCAGTATAAATAAATCCATTAATATCATTTACCATATTAACAGATCTAAGGAAGAAAGGTCATATGATTATTTCCATAGATGCTAAAAACTACTGACAAATTTCAACATCTATTCCTGATAAAAAGAAAGCCAAGAAAATAGAACTGATGGATATCTTTTACTAGTCCTAAAGGCAGCATCATACTTAATGGATAAACACTGAGGCATTTCCACTAAGATTTGGAACAAAGCAATAATGCCTACTATTTCTACTACATTCAACATTGTGTTAGAGGTTTAACCAAAACGTTAATTAGAGACATAAGAATTGGTAAAGAAAAGATACATATATGTGTATATAATATATTTATATACATATATATGCAGATAACATGATAGTATATGGGTAAACCCTTGAGAATCAATGATAAAACTAACTTAAACAAGAAAAGAATTCTGAAAGATAGCAAGATATAAAATTAACACTCAGAAATCATTAGCCTTCATATGCATTAACAATAGCCAGTTAGAGGATATAATGGTAAAGAAAATCCCACTGACAATAGCAACAAATAAGATTAAATATGTAGAGGTAAATTTAACAAGAAATGTAAAAAACAAATATGAGTAAAACTCTAAAATCTTTTTTTTTAACATCTTTATTGGAGTATAATTGCTTTACAATGTTGTGTTAGTTTCTGCTTTATAGCAAAGTGAATCAGCTATACATATACATATATCCCCATAAAATATTTTTAAAAGAGATAAAATAGACTCAATCAAATGAAGGCATCTTCTCTTTTTGGATAGGACAACTCATCATAAACATGTCAATTCTCCCTAAGTTAATTTGTAAAGTTAAGATAATCCAAATAAAAATACCAACAGTTGATACTAAAATTCATACAGAAAAACAAGCATACAAAAATAGCCCCCCCAAAAAAAACCCTGAAAAAGAAATACAATGGGGACCTAAACCTACCAGATATTAAAACATGCAATAAAGATTCTATAATTAAAGCAATTCGTACCAATGCATAAATAGATTGACAGCAGAATTGAATAGAAATTCCAGAAAGAGGCCCTAGTAGATATGGAAACTTATTTGTATACAACAAAAGTGGCATCTGAAATTACTGGGATAAATAAATGATACTGAGGCAACCCAGCATCCTTTGGAAAAATAAAATTACATCCATACCTCATTTGATGCACAAGAAGAAACTCCAACCTGATCAGAGATCTAAACGAAAAAAAGAAAAAGAAAACCTTTAACTACTAGAAAAAATATGGTTAAATTCCTTTTTAACCTGAGTATATGGGAAAGCTGTCAAACTCTGATTCAAGATTCAAGAGTAATAAAAGTAAAGATTGATAAATTTGACTACATAAAAATAAACTTTTGGGGCTTCCCTGGTGGCGCAGTGGTTGAGAGTCTGCCTGCCAATGCAGGGGACACGGGTTCGAGCCCTGGTCTGGGAAGATCCCACATGCCGCAGAGCAACTAGGCCCGTGAGCTACAACTACTGAGCCTGCACGTCTGGAGCTTGTGCTCCGCAACAAGAAAGGCCCGCGCACCGCGATGAAGAGTGGCCCCCGCTCGCCGCAGCTAGAGAAAGTCCTCGCACAGAAACGAAGACCCAACACAGCCAAAAATAAATAAATTTTAAAAATAAAATAAAATAAAAATAAACTTTTTAATGGTTAAAAAAAAAACCCATAAACAAGTAAAAAGATAACTGACGAACTGGGAGAAAATGTTTGCAACATACATTACAGACAAAGGGCTAATATCACCAATATTCTTTAAAACTCTAAAATTGAGGAATAAAGGAGCAAAAACTAATAGAAAAAAATGGAGGGAAAAGATATGAACAGACAGTTCACAAAAAGATATAAAAATTGCCTTAAAATATGTAAAGATGTTCAATCTCATTTATAATTAGAGAAATGCAAATTGAAGCTACACTGATATACAATTTGTCACCTATTAGATTGGGAAAAATTGGAAAAAAAAACGAAAATGATAGCACATTCTTTTGGTAAGGCTGCAGGGAAACTGGTACTCTCATACATCACTGATAGAAATCAAAATGAGTACAGTCCTTCTATGGGGGAATTTGCCAATATCTGACAAAATACATATGTGCTTACCTTTTGTCCCAGCAATGCCACTCTAGGAATCTCCCTGAATTTATGCCTCTACCAATATGAAAACACATGCGGTTAAGGTTGTTCGCTCCAGTATTGTTTGTAATTGCAAGATATTGGAAACAACCTAAATTCCCGTATATAAGAGTGTTTGGGGCTTCCCTGGTGGCGCAGTGGTTGAGAGTCCGCCTGCCGATGGAGGGGACATGGGTTCGTGCCCCGGTCCGGGAAGATCCCACATGCCGCGGAGCGGCTGGGCCCGGCTGGGCCCGTGAGCCATGGCCGCTGAGCCTGCGCGTCTGGAGCCTGTGCTCCGCAATGGGAGAGGCCACAACAGTGAGAGGTCCGCGTACCGCAAAAAAAAAAAAAAAAAAGAAAAAGAAAAAAAAAATGAGAGTGAATAAACTATGATAACATCCACACAGTGAAGTACTTTGCCACTGTAAAAAGAATGAGGAAGAACTGATATGAAGTGATTTCCAGGATATTTCATTAAATGAAATAAGCAAAATGCGAAGGAGCATTTATTGAGAAACACTTTTAGAATGGCAGCTTGAGGACCTCTGAGGACCCACTCCCTACAAAACAATCATAACTGGTAAAAACTAGCAAAAACAAACAAACACATTTAAATTCTCTGAAAATCACCCTAAGATCACACAGCAAATGAAGAAACATTTATCCAAGAACATCTACTAAATGTTGGTAAGATCAGCAAGTGTGTGGTACTTGAGTCACAACCCACTCCTTCCCCTGACCAGCTCAGAGGGATGGAAGCTCCTCTCCCTTCCAGCTCGTAGGCAAGAACTACAGCATTTCCCCAGGAAGGGCAGGTCATCAACATTTCTTATCCTTCCCAGCAATGTGCTGAAAAGGATAAACTCTGGGCAGAGAAGCATGGACAAGAGGTTGGGGATCCTCTTCTTACACCCAGCCCCTACTCACAGGGTTGGAGGCTCTACCTCAGGGCAGCAAGCTAAGAATACTGGAACTCTGACTGCCCTCACCCCCACTGCTAGTAGGCTGCAGGTTCTACAAGAAGCCAAGGAAACAATGGGTCCCTCCTCTGCGTGGAATTTGCCAAGCAAAAGAGCAATGGAAAGTGTCACCACTGAAGAGTTGAACAGACCTGATTACATAAAAATTTAAATCATATGTTAAAAGGATCTTAAAATCATAACATCATTAAAAAATTAAAGATAAACAACCAAATGGGAAAAGAATTTGCAATACATGCAGTGTGGAAATAAAGACCTATTCAAATGAGGACTCAGAGCTTACTGAGCAAAGGAGTCACCAGCATCACATGCTTTTGGCAGAGATTCAAAGTCAGTCTGGGGAGTAGGAAAGACTTATGGTGAAAAAAATAGAAGGCTTAAGGTGTGCTTTGACTGGAGATTTTTGGCACAGAGAAGCTGGAGGCAGACAAACTAGAAGCAGGGCATCTTATGAGATTAGTTTGGGGAGCATATTTGGCTTTCTCTGGTTGGTCCTGAGTTGGAAATTGGGGAGAGGGAACAACAACAAAAAAAAATAGGAAAACTATTCATGGTTTTGGGCCAATTTCTACAGAGGTTCTGGTTTGGTGGACTGGACTGGCTGCTGCAGAGGTGGTGGGACAGAATTCTATTGTCATACATGGTCTGGCTATGGTCTGTTTTTATACTCAGTCTCTCAGTAGTTTAGGTGTATAATATGTGAAACTTATACAAAAGGAATAAGAAAACCTTAGAAGTCCTCAACAGATTAAATGGTCAAAAGATATAAACATATAAATTTCTAGATTTGGAATTAGAATGAACAAATTCAGTAGATTCAAATCATAGTTAAGTTTGATTTATGGAAATCTGATTGCAAATGCTCAAGAAAAAAGAGAGGAAGCTGATTCAATTCTGTTATTCCCCACAGTGAGTGTATGTCACAGGCAATGCAGACCATTATTCAGAGGGTCTTATAAAGTGGGTTAGGATGGCTTTGTCTTCAGTTGGACTAGCAGAATTAATTATGACCCACGGAGAAACACTGATAAAGAGTTAGAGAAACTGATAATATCAGCTACAGAAGATACTATTAATATTTTATGGATGAGTTAGGACAGTGTTTTCAAACTATGGGTTATGATCCATTAGTGGGCTGTGAGATCAATTTACAGGGTAGTCAGCATTAAAAAAAAATTAATGGTATAGAATAGAATGGAATATGGCTTTTTTGCATTAGCAGTTAACTTTTAGAACCCAACTTTTGGGTAAAATGTGACTCCAGTGTAAACATTAAAATAATTCAACCTCACAGTAGAAGTAAATAGAGATAAAACAAGATAACATTTGTCTAAATGGGACTATATCAAACTTAAAATTTCTGTACATCAAAGGATACAATCAACAGAGTGAAAGGCAACCTACAGACTGGGAGAAAATATCTGCAAATCATACAGCTGACAAAGTGTTAGTATCCAGAATGTAAATAGAACTCTTATAACTCAACAGCAGCAACATCAAAAAAACCCAATTTTAAAAATGGGCAAATGGGCTTGAAGAGACATTTCTCCAAAGATGATACACAAATGGTTAACAAGCATATGAAAAATGCTCAACATCATTAATTACTAGAGAATTGCAACTCAAAATCGCACACACACACCCCCAAAAAAGCAAATTAACAAGCGTTGGCAGGGATGTGGACAAACTGAATCCCTTGGGCACAGTGGATGGGATTGTAAAATTGTACAGCCACTATGGAAAACAGTGTAATGGTTCCTCAAAAAAATTTTAAAAACAGAACTACCATTTGATCCAGCAATCCCACTTCTGGGTATATATCCAAAAGAACTGAAGGTAGGGTTCCAAACAGGTATTTATACACCCATGTTCATAGCAGCATTATTCACAATAGTCAAGAGGTAGAAGCAATCCAAATATTCATTGATGGATGAATGGATAAACAAAGTGTGGTATATATGCAACAGAATATTGTTCAGGCTTAAAAAGGAAGGAAATCTTGGCACATGCTACAACATGGATGACCCTTAAGGACATTATGCTAAGTGAAATAAGCCAGTCACAAAAGGACAAATACCGTACAATTCCACTTTTATGAGATATCTAAAGTAGCCAAATTCATAGTAACGGAAAGTAGAATGGTGGTTGCCTGGGGCTGAGGGGGAGAAGAAAATGAGCCGTTGTGTTCAGTTTCAGTTTAGCAAGATGCAAACGGAGATCTGCTGCACAACAATGTGAATGTACTTAACACTATTGAACTGCACACTTAAAAATGATTAAGATAGTTTTATGTTTTTTACCACAATTTAAAATAAATATAAAATAATTATTTTAAACTAAAGCAATATACCATTTGTTATTAACCTCCCAAGCTTTTAAATGATAATGCTAAATGTTGGTGAGGATTTAACGAGGAGAGTAGTCTCACCATTGCTGGTAGAAGCGTCTCCTACCAGAAGGCAGTTTGGCAGCTTCTTTCAGAGACTTAAAAATATTAATACCCTCCAACTCAGTAGTTCTATTCATAGAAATCTATCCTAAGGAAACAATTTTAAATGTGGCACAAAGATGTTCATTACATTCTTTTTTAAAGGGAAAAATTGTAAACAATGTAAATATTGAACACATGGAGAACAGTACATATAAGAATATTAGAACATTAGAAAATGAATGATTTAAAATGGCATGATGGCATGTCGTAGAGCCATTAATTCATGAATTAATTCATGAATAATGTTTAAAGGAGAAATATTTATGATATAATGTTAGTTGTGCTAAAGGATAATTTTTTAGAAAGAAAATCGTGATTCTCTCACAAATATAAAGTGCAACTAAATCTCAATCAATCAATCAATCAAGTGAACAGCCATCAAAGATATAACTTAACTCATTAATTAATGAGGGAAACAGTAAGGTATCATAACCAGTTCAAAAGAGAATTCAAAGAATCCCACATGAATAGGTCAATCAGGAATACTTTAAAGAATTTACAAATAGGTACAAAACTGACTGTATCTACTTGGGAATTTTAAAGTAATTTGTCCCTCCACCCAACAGAAATCAGATATCTATGGACCAGAGTCATTTGCCTCGCTACCCGTTAGCAGAGAGTTGTGGTAAACAGGACATTAAGTGATCATTTTTTCTTTTCCTTTCTTTCTGCCATTTCAAAGTTTTTTACAACTTTTCCCGACAGTTAAAATAATCAGAATATAAAATTAAATATATAGCACTGTCTCAATTAAGGGGGAAAAAAGAGAATATACTCCAAATATTAAGTGTGGGTTTTTCCTTTTTCTTTCTTTCTTTATTATTATTATTTTTTTGGCTGCGTTGGGTCTTCATTGCTGTGTACAATCTTTCTCTAGTTGCAGCGAGCGGGGGCTACTCTTCGTTTCGGTGTTCAGTCTTCTCATTGTGGTGGCTTCTCTTGTTGCAGAGCAGGGGCTCTAGGTGCGTGGGTTTCAGTAGTTGCAGCACTTGGGCTCAGCAGTTGTGGCATGTGGGCCCTAGAGCACATGGGCTTCAGTAGCTGTGGCACACAGGCTCAGTAGTTGTGGCTCATAGGCTCTAGAGTGCAGGCTCAGTAGTTGTGGTGCACGGGCTTAGTTGCTCCGTGGCATGTGGGATCTTCCCGGACCAGGGCTTGAACCCGTGTCCCCTGCATTGGCAGGCAGATTCTTAACCACTGTGCCACCAGGGAAGTCCCAAGTGTGGGTTTCTTCTTAGTGGTAGATTTATTTCTTAGTGGTTTAGTTTCTTCATCTTTTCTATCTTTTCCAAATTTTCTACAATAAGAACACGGTCCTTTTAGAATAAAAAAATAATTTTAAAACTATAATTGTAGGTAAAGACGGTTTGCAGGAGGCAAAAAGACCCCCCAAAATGTACCCCTAAAATTCAACAGTAAGCAGGAAAATTTATATCTAGAAATCTAAAGTTAAAAGAGTCAATATAAAATTTCTGGGACTAGCTACTTGTGGAAATACTCCCCAAAAGCAATCTTCCTCTAAACAAATTTAATTGTAAATGTTTTTGAGAAATCAAAATGTTTTCAAATTCCCTAGGGAAATCACAATCTAGATCTAAAATTAAAATGATTAAGGTAAGTATTTTTTGATTAATTGTAACATGAATTAATACTAAGGATGAGATTTGGTAAAGATAGACTTTGGTCTGCACAAATAGTGAGGAAAAGATCTAGACATAAATGATTTGCCAGTGTTTCCTCAGTAGTTCTCAGAGGAAAGAATATACTGACTTAAGATGTCTGGTCCTAAATATTTCAGTAAAAAAATTTTTTTTAAGTCAAGAAGGACAATTTATCTGTTTACTAAGTTTAAGGGAAATACTACTAAAAGAACATACTACTCTTTTTGTTCTGTTAAAGTACAATACAAAATGGAGACCAAACTTGAAAATTCCCTGAACCATGTAAGCAAAACTAAATCTAGCTTACTTCATGAACATAAGTGAAACATAGGTTATTTCTTGTAAATGTCTTTGATAATAATAATAGAAACTTAAATCATCTTCCTAAAAATGGTATAAAATAATTATTTGTAACCAATCCCCTACCATCTGGAAACTCCCTGATTGTAGTAGCCAATCATTGTAAAGGTTAAGGTATTTCCTCATTTTCACTTTATAAGCCATCCTGTAAGGTCATGCCTCTGAGCTCCATATCAGTTTTGTATCTGAAAACTCCTAGTTTGCAAACTGTTGTTACACGCACAATAAACTCTTATCCAATATTATTTTACTGATCTGGTGGTTTTCATTTTACTATTTCTGGATTTTTGACAATTCTTATTCTATCTTTACCTCTGTGATTTGGACTCATGTAATCATATCCACTAGAATGATAAGTCTTATATGCATGTAATTTCCTATTATAAATAATAACAATGGACCCCAGGTATGTTTGTCAGCACAGTCCACCTTAGAAATTCATCCTGAACTTGCAGTGTCTTTACAAAGAGGTTCAGTCAATCTTGGCAGCACCTACAACAGTGACATTCTGGGATGCCAGTGCTCAGAGGGCACCTGGGGGCATAGGTGGTTCTGTATGGGAGAACTGCTTTCTCACTTATTGGGCTCAGGGTTCCTGTCAGGTAGCCAAACCTCCCTCAAGGGACAGCAATTCCTATCAGACCCCAAAAGTATGTCTTGGGCAAATTAACCAGGAAAGGAAAACAAAGTAGAGATAAAGGATAAGAATTAGGGAATCATAGGCAGGCATATAGTTCTTAAGTCATGGTGGTCATTTTCATCTATGACTAGATTTTAATTGATCTATTTTCAGACACATGGCATTGTAAAATAATTTCTTTCTTTGGATTTATGAGATTATGCTGTTGTTTGCATTATTTACATAGTGAAGATTCTTCTTCAAAACACTCTCATCTTGTCTCAGGGACAATAAAACGAAAGGGTTTTCTCTGACCTCCCACAACATTTTTGAATGTAGAGAAGGACCAGGTGTTCCTCTGGCATAATAGTTCTCAGACGTCAATGACTTTAAGGATCTACTATATTTATAAACCTTGTCCCCCCAAATGTATACATGCTCGAAATAATCAACATTTAATTTTGGAGAGCATACCCCCAAAGTCGGTTCATGGACCTCCTAGGAGCTCATAGACCCTATGGTAAGAACCCCTGATCTAACTGAAGCTATGGAAGTATATCCAGGGGAATTTTCTGGTGAGAGGCAGGAGTGACACAGCTTCCTCTGGATTGTTCCCTTCCTCCCCATCACCCACTCACTACCTACTCTTGTCCACACCCTTGGTCCACTGTTTCCTGGTCTAGAGAGAACCGGCTCTCATTTATCTTTCTATTCTCCTTCCTTAAAACCTATGAAGCTTTCTGGCTTCCTCGGGACTTTCATTCTAGTCTGCATTTCCGGCCAAAATTAGGAGGTATGGAATAAAAAGAGTTTATTTATTTAAAAAAATATACAACATGGATTAACCTTGAAGACATTAAGTGAAATAAGCCTGACAAAAAAGGACAAATATTGGATGGTTTCACTTATATGGGGTACCTAGAATAGTCAAATTCATAGAGACAGAAAGTAGAATGGTAGTTTTTAGGGGCTGGGGAAGCAGAGAATAGGAAATTATAGCTTAATGTGTTCAGAGTTTCAGTTTGGGATGATGTGAAATTTGTGGAGACGAATAGTGATAATAGATACTCAATAATGTGAATGTACTTAATGCCATTGAACTGTACACTTAAAAATGGTTCAAATCGTAAATTTTATGTTATGTATATTTTACCACAATAAATAAAACCAGTACACAAACATTTACTAAAACAGTTTTCTGTTAGTGTGATAGGTGCTTGACTAAGGAGGTAGGTAGGGAAACAAGACAGATATGCAAGCTCAAAGAGCTCATAATCTAAATGGAAGATAATCCATACATCAAAAGATTAAAATAATACTTTGCAGCTCACTATAGTTTAGAAGAACTGTCCCTGATACTTTCTTATTTCAGGCCTGTGAGATTGGCAAGGGTGGGAATATCACTACCCCTCCCTTACCACATCGTTTACCCATCTAATAGATGAAGAGTCTAGCCCAAGATCAATAATTGATAGGGTGGCCAACAAAGTTCAACTTTACAAATGATTGGTGAAAAACTTTTTTCAGGTATTTACATTTCTGAAGAAGAATGAATGGAGGGAACTATGAGCAGCAATAACCTGAGAAGTGTATTTTCTGCTGCTACCCCCAATTTCCTTATTTAGTGAGTCTGCAGAACTTTGGGCTGAGCCCGTTGATTTTTACTGAGTCTGAAAGACGCTTTTCAATACCTGTTTTATAGGTTGTTTGTGATTCTTTGGACTGTGTCAGCTCTTGCAATGCCTTGGGATGTAAAACATATATATATATACATATATATACATATATATGTATATATATATATATATATTTTTCCAACTCAGTCTTTATTGACTGTTTCAACTTGGACCAGTGCTAACAGGTGGGAAGGGGTGCACCTTTATGCATGTCATGAACCCTAGAGTACCCCCCTCAGAAAAGAGAATAAATCCAGTTACAGAACTTACATGGCAGTTGGAAGGGGTGGAAAAGTGGCACAGTATGTGCAGAGACTGAGGGGGATGTTGGAGAAAGTTCCTCAGCAACAGGGCATGGTGGTGCTGAAGAGGGAAAATACAAAATTGTAGTCAGTTTAACTAATGTCCTAGGGCTAGTTGCTCAGCCACACAAAGATTGAATTTTTTTATATCTAAAGTGAAAGTCCTAACAATACATACTCCATAGTCTGTCAAGAGCATCAAATGAGAATCCGTATATGAAAGTTCTTTGTAAAGAGTAAAAAACTACATTAAGATTAGTTGGGTGAAGTGAGAGAGTGGCATGGACATACATACACTACCAAATATAAAATAGATAGCTAGTGGGAAGTAGCTGCATAGCACAGGGAGATCAGCTTGGTGGTTTGTGACCACCTAGAAGGGTGGGATAGGGAGGGTGGGAGGGAGGGAGACGCAAGAGGGAAGAGATATGGGAACATATGTATATGTATAACTGATTCACTTTGTTATAAAGCAGAAACTAACACACCATTGTAAAGCAATTACACTCCAATAAAGATGTTAAAAAAAAAAACCAAAAAACTGGCCAGTCCTAAGCTGTTTCCCCTGCTCTGCCTTGCCTTTCCCATGGAAAACACAATAAAGGCCAATGCTTTCCCCTCACTCTTTGCTGCCTCCTGATTAATACCAGTGCTTTTCTGTGTGGCCCTGCAAGGCATGCCAGCCCCTACTCTCGGGAACTGTAAGTTGTGAAAATCTTCTTTCACTCTCATTAGCCTCTCTATGTTGTCATTTGGTCACCACTATGAATTAAAATGGGCACAGTCATTGAGACGCCTGATGACCCATTTAATGCTGTTACCCTGTCCCTTCCAAATCATCCCTTTATGCCCTAGACACTTATCCTTCATCACCTTTCTCAAGACTCCAGTCCCTCATATTGGGTCTGGTCATTTTAGAGTGCTGAAGGAGTTTTAACTTCTTTGACCTGGGCAATATGCTTTTATCAACTCGGTCATTATCATTTTCAGTAACTATTTTACACTACTGGTTAAAGTAAAGCTTTCTTGTTAACAAACACCTTCAACCTCCATTTCACATGAATATTTGATAAAGCAAATTTTCTGTTCTTATTTGCACAACTGATTGTTTCAGCCAAATGTTCAAATTTATCATCATCTCCGTTAAATTTGCAGTTACCAACAAAGATAAGATACCTCTACCATAGTATTTATGAATAGTATACATACTATATAACATAAGTATATAATTACTATTAATTACATCATAATTATGTTATATAATATATATTATTATAGTATTGTTCTTTTTTATTGATGTATAATTGACATATAACATTATATTGGTTTCAATTATACAACATAGTAATGGAATACTTGTATATATTGTGAAATGATCACCACAGTAAGTTTAGTTAGTATCCATCACCATACATAGTTACAGAATTTTTTTCTTGTGATGAGAGTGTTTAAGATATACTCTCTTAGCAACTTTCAAATATGCAATACAGTATTGTTAACTTTAGTCATCATGCTGTACGTTACATCCCCATGACTTATTTATTTTATAACTGGAAGTTTGTACCTTTTGACTCCTTTCTTGCATATAATGTTATTCTTAAATTGTAAGTCTCATATTATCTGTCTTATTTATTGCATCTCATTTTAGTTGTTTATGCTTTTATCTCCCCATTAAATTGCAAGAATCCCCAATATTTCTCTTTATACACTCTCCCCCTTGTACCTGACCTATGAGTGCTCAGGTATTTGTTTCCATTGGACGCTATGTTAAATCTTGATTGTTCATAAATTTTATTGTCCAGTCCGCCTGGATCCGCACAGACACCTTCTTTGTCTTCAAGCAGCCATTGAAAAATATAGTGAACTATACAAGACTCTGTAACTTTCCCCAAGACCCTCTTCTCTTTGAGCTAATGATACCGGCTTTGATGTAAGGCTGTTCACAAGCTATGGATCTCTCCTTTCAATATTTTTCCCTACGTATACCAAGTGCTTCCTGAGTGTCAGCATTATTTCTACCTGAACACCTACATTCCACCATGAGAGAATTTTTCCATGATTTTTAAAATTATGATTACATGTAGTTTACAGTCATGCAGTCCTCGAACAGTAATCATTTTATCAAAAAAGGGGGGGGGCATGAGTTTGCTTCCTTTTCGTCATGTACCAGCGGGCTCACCTATGTCTATTCTAGGTGCGCTCTATCACATTTAATAATACATTCCAGTTTCATTGCTGTAGATTGTGCTGACTTTCCATCATTCGAATAACTTATACTCCAATAGTGTTCTGTAATTTACCAAAAACAAAAAATCCTTTACAAAATATGAGGGTGCGGTGAATCCCCTAGCTGAAGATGTCTGCTCTAGAAGGCACAGCAAATGGAATTGCTGACCTTAAACCAGGTCTTCTGTCTGTACCTCCAGAGCCCTTTGCACCCTCTCCCCGCCACCGATGGCAGCAAAATGTAAGCAAGACAGCACTTCAGGCTCTGTGGTTTCTCAGAAGCCTATAGAAGCCGTCAGCTGGAAGTGGAGACTGGGGTCCATTTCAAGTGTTTGGGAGGCTCCTGCTCTCATCTCCTCAACCCTGGTGCGTTTCAGTCCCCTCCCTGTGAGGCACGTTCTGTGCTTCCAGGTGTAGAGGTCACCATCCCTGGATGCAAAGATGAAGGCAATAAAATATATAGCATGGACATACATACACTACCAAATATAAAATAGATAGCTAGTGGGAAGTAGCTGCATAGCACAGGGAGATCAGCTTGGTGGTTTGTGACCACCTAGAAGGGTGGGATAGGGAGGGTGGGAGGGAGGGAGACGCAAGAGGGAAGAGATATGGGAACATATGTATATGTATAACTGATTCACTTTGTTATAAAGCAGAAACTAACACACCATTGTAAAGTAATTATACTCCAATAAAGATGTTAAAAAAAAAGATTAGCTGGGTGTTTACTTACATGTGCTTTTGTATGCACATACTTTGTGAGAGTAATGGGATTTCAGATGATCTTGGTAGAATGGGTAGGAGTTAAATTGGCAGAGAAGAGATGAGTCAGTATGTGGGGGAAAAAACGGTATGATATGATAAAGAGTAATTAATCTAAACCAAATACAATTAAAAGAGAAACATGAGAGGCACTCTTTTCAAAATAATGATACCCACTATTAATACTATTATTATCTACTGCTTTGAAAATTCTTCCTAATGCACTAAGATATGAAATAGAAATAAGAGGAATGAACATAAAAAGGAAGAAACAAAAATCATTATTTGTAGATGATGCAATTTCAGTACTAGAAAACTAAAAAGAACTGGTTAAGAGTATTGAAATTAATAAATGTATTTGGGGGGCTTCCCTGGTGGCGCAGTGGTTGAGAGTCCGCCTACTGATGCAGGGGACGCGGGTCCGTGCCCCGGTCCGGGAAGATCCCACATGCCGCGGAGCGGCTGGGCCCGTGAGCCATGGCCGCTGAGCCTGCGCGTCCGGAGCCTGTGCTCCACAACGGGAGAGGCCACAACAGTGAGAGGCCCGCGTACCGCAAAAAAAAAAAAAAAAAAAAAAAAATGTATTTGGTAAAATAGCTAGAAAGAAATTAACATATAAAGAAGCAATAGGGAATTCCCTGGCGGTCCCGTGGTTAGGACTCCACGCTTTCACTGCCGGAAAAAAAAAAAAAAGAAGAAGAAGAAAAGAAAAAAAGAAGTAATAGCATTTCTCTAACCAGTTGGAAAAGATAGTGAAATTTTGCCCATGTGTGATTCTGAATACCCTTTCTTTGCCTCCCAGTCAAGTGCATTGTCCAGACCAGGTCTCCCCAATGTCCTTATCCTTCCTTCCCACCACAGTGACACTGCCTTGAGGACAATCTCATGTATTACATATATTCGTGTTAATTAGTATCAGTGAGAATAAATTTTATCTTGAAGATTCTGTGTTAACGATGTGGGCGGACCAGGATTCTCTAAGAAGAGTGCTTAAGAGAGGCCCTTCATATAATGTTTTTGTTGTTTTTGTTAAGGCTTATCTCCCTTTCAGTTTCTCTTAGGTCTTGCTTTCCTTTCGTCCCTCCCAATAACTGTTTGTTGTGAAATATAATAAATTGTAGACTTTCGCGATAAGCTTGCAATAAATGCCAGTGTCTGTGTGCACATGGAAGTAAGTGTTTACTCCTCTCTTGTCTCCACCAATTTATCATCTAGACAAAGGCTCTGGGGATGGTTAGCAGAGTTATACACCCACAGCCTCTCTCAGCCAGAACATTCCTCCCCCAATCTATCTGCCCCGTCCACCAACACCTGCTAAGGATTTTATGGTCACAATCTGACTGCCCGCAGCTCTCTGCAGTTAGATGGAAGAGCACACTCAGGTCCTTGGTCTGGAGAAATTTACCCTCTTTGGCCCCAAGGGGACTTTGGCCCTGAATTTTATTTTAAGTTGAAGAATGTTATAGGGGTTACGCTGTGACTTCGAAGGCTGAGTAGCCAGATAATAATGTGGGAGAAGAGGGTGAAAAATGCCCCTCCCTTCACTGTTACCTGGGTCTTCTTCCTGGGCCAAATTTGGTACCAGCAAAGGTACATGGAGGGACCTCAGCACGGGTTTAGTAAGGGAACAAGTCCTCTCTCTCTCAACTTAGCCCTTGTACTTTCATGCTGAGCACTGTGAGACCAGGCAATGGAGTGAGTAAGGAATGTTACCAGGCCTTTAGGTAAAACACGTCACTAGTTTTAACTAGTATTAACTGAACTCCCAATTAGATTTCACTAGTCTTTTCCCACTAATGTCCTTTTTCTGTTTCAGCATCCAATCCAGGATAGCACATTGCATTTAGGGGCTAATGTGCTTTTAACCACTGAATAAACCTTCTTAAATGACCATTTCTAGCTCCATCCCTGTACTTTGTTCTAAGATTTTTCATCAAACATTAAGGAGGTGAAGGACCCAAAACCCTAAGATGGTCAGCTCTAAAAGCCATCTCAGAACTTCTCATTGGCATTTCCTGAAGTGAAATTTCCAGAGCAAAAGTGTAACAAGAGGCTCTGCTATTTTAAAGAAAAGATGGTTTCTATAGTCAAATGAGTTAAAGAAATGCTAGATGCCAAATCCTTTCTTGAAGAGGCAAAATGTCTATCAACATGATAAAATCTGAGAAGTCCTGCAACAAATAAGCCAGCTTTATTTGATTTAACAGAACTTTTTTCAAATTTCAGTCATTTGTGTACCACCTTTACAGTTTTTGCCACATCTGCAGATAATTTGTACTATTATTGACTTGATCTTTTTCTTTAAATCCACTCACCTTTTAAAAGGGACATTCTAAAGCACATTTTTTTAAAAGCACTTTTGATATCACTACTATACATGGAAAATTAGGATTATTTGCCAAAATTAATTAGAATGAATAAAATGTTAATTTCAACCAAGAACCTCCTAAAGTCAACTCATCTAACATCAGTGGTTCACATAAGACAGTTTGGGAAATATTGGTTAACAGAGAACCCTTTTTTCCCTATCACATGTTAACATCCTGGGGATACACTTTGGGAAATTATGATCTAGTTGTTCTATCTCTAAGTCCCAGAAGATCAGAAAACATGCACAGGAAGCTAGTGGTAAAGCCCAAATTAAAACTGAAGGCCCCTATCTCCCTCTAGTGCTCTTTTCACAACCCTACTCAGCCTCTGAGTTTCAGACATTTCCTGGGCTTGGCTGAAAGAGGTTCCATGAGGGTCAGTTTGTAACACAAGAAGTTCAGATTCCATGTGATCAGGTTGTGATCTCATATTTGGGGTTTTAAACAGATTCCCAAACCCAGCTCTGAAGGCTCCCTGTTTTCCTCCACTCCAGGGACAGAACTTGGATCTGATTCTTTGTCAAAGTAAACAGGTACAAAGTGTTTTCTGATTCCCAACTATCATTGCTGACTACACCCAGCCAACTCTCACTCATAGACCAAGTACCTGCACTTTGTACAGTTCTTCCTAAAGTCATGTTATTTTAAAATTTAATTGTGTTTGAGCAAAAGGGTGTGGCAAGAGGGAAGCCTAGTGTTAATCAGTAACAGAGAGTGACAGATAAACAAGGTTCTTTCAGCTGGGCCGGGCACTGCTTGGTCCTCAGTTCTTCCTAAAGTGGCCCCTGAAATGTACTTGATTCAACTTACTGTGCTCTTGGCTGTCTTCTCAACCCAAGGGGCTAGATCACAGGTGTCCCTCTCTCCTTCTCCACTGGGCAAATTGCTTAATGTTGTAAGTGGATTTGACAACTAATGCTCACTAATCCCACCCCAGCTGGTTTCCAACATTCAGACCAGACATGAGTGCCACTGGGCTTGATAACCTTTTCTCATTCAAAATGTTAGACACCTAAAATAAGCCAGTCTGTGCCGTGTAATGAGTAATAATAGATAATATTTACGGAGCTCTTGTTTGTGTGTTAGTCACTCCTCGCACATTATCCCACTTAATCCTAGGATAATTCTGTGAGGAAGATACTATTTTTTGCATTTTAAGACTAAGTAAACTAAGGCTTAGACAACTTAAATATCTTTCCAAATTATACATATTAATAGTTGACACATGTCAGATCTGAGATTTGAACCAGTTATATACTTAACAGCAGAGCTTAGACTCAGCCCTTACCCTCCCATGCCTTGGGAGAAGGCATGGTTTTTACCCTCAAGGAATTCACATATTTATAATAGCTATTTTGAAGTCCTTAAGAAATCTCTGCCTTCTTTGGATATGTTTCTATTCGTTGTCCCCCTTGGGGATTTATCACTTTCTCCTCCTTCTCACACCTGGTGATGTTTATTGAATGTTGTACATTGTGGATGCTACATTGTAGAGCAGCTAGATTTTGTTGTATTCTTTTAAAAAATGTTGACTTATTTTCTTTTCCTGGAAGTAAGTTAATTTACTTTGGATTAGCTTGATTTTTTTTTTTTTTTTTTCTGTATGTGGGCCTCTCACTGCTGTGGCCTCCCCCGTTGCGGAGCACAGGCTCGGGACGCGCAGGCTCAGCGGCCACGGCTCATGGGCCCAGCCGCTCCGCGGCATGTGGGATCTTCCCGGACCGGGGCACGAACCCGTATCCCGTGCATCGGCAGGCGGACTCTCAACCACTGCGCCACCAGGGAAGCCCGGATTAGCTTGATTTTGTCACAGCTTTGTTTTTTACTTTTTTAGGGCAAGTCTAGAGTTCAGTTATCCTACAGCTAAACTAGCCCTATTCCTAAGGCATGTTAAGTTTGGGGATCCAAACTCAAGGCCCAGAGTTTATATCAAGGACTCTCTACTTTCTCTGGTCAGAACTCTAATATCTCCCAGCACTCTGAGACTCCAAGGATCTCAGTTCTTACAACCCACTGGTAGCTGTTTTCTCCCATGCCTTGTGGATGTTTTCCTGTGTATATGCAGCTTAGCATTCAGCCGAAGACTGGATTTCCATTAAGGGAACCCCTTTGTATATTTTTGAGCTACTTTTAAAATGCAGATCTCTCCTCTCTTCTACCCTGCCTCACAAATTACAGCCACTACAATAGCCTAGAACTCTGATCTCTGCCTCCTCAGCTCTGCAAGATCTCTATGCTCTGCTTCGGCTCCACTTCCCTGCACCGTGATTTGGAAAAGTGTGCCCAGACAGAAAGTTGTGTTGAATATGGAGCTCACCTCATGTATTTCCATTTTCTCAAAAACCACAGATAAGCACTGTCTGTTGTTCAGTGCCTAAAAACAGCTGCTTCATGTATTTTGCCAATTTTATAGTTGTATATGGTGGGAGAGTAAGTCTAATATCTGTTACTCCATTATAGTCAGACCTGGAAACGTTGGACATTTCTTTTTTTATAATCTGACCATCTCCGAATTTTAGTCTAATTACAATTATTGTGATTATTGATATATCTATTGTCTAACTTTTGGTTGCATATTGTTTTGCATTTTCAATTATTTTCTTTCCTCTTTTTTTCCTTTAAAAATCGTTAAAGTATTTTTTGTTCTTTTCTATTTCATTTTATCTCTCTACAAATTTTTAAGGTCTACATTCTACTTTGATTCTTTTACTATTCTTGAAAAGTTTAACATGCCTACCTACTTACATCAACAATTCTATAGTTCATATCTGCTCCTCTGCTGAACAGTACAAGGCCTTTAGAATACCTCTAAATCCTCCACTTCTAATTCATAATTGTTATACACTATTTTCATTTAGTCCTTTAAAAAACACACAAATTAATGTTATAACAGTTTTACTTCATATAAATAATACTTATTTAATGTAACCTACAGGTTTACCAATTTCTTTGCTCACTACTACCATTCAGATCTCAGGTCTTTGTACGGAGAAATTCTTTTTCCTGAAGTCATTTTTTAGAAATTCTTTTGGTGACGGTCTGCTGTGATAGATTCCCTCAGATATCAGTCTCAAGACAGTTTTATTCTGCCCTCATTCTTTTCTTTTTAAATATTTTTTAATTTTTATTTTTGGCTGCATTGGGTCTTTGCTGCTGCGCACAGGCTTTCTCTAGTTGCGGCGAGTAGGGGCTACTGTTTGTTGCAGTGCTCAGGTTTCTCATTGCAGTGGCTTCCCTTGTTGCGGAGCACGGGCTCTAGGCCCGCAGGCTTCAGTAGCTGTGGCACATGGGCTCAGTAGTTGTGGCTTGCGGGCTCTAGAGCACAGGCTCAGTACTTGTGGCACATGGGCTTAGTTGCTCCGCGGCATGTGGGATCTTCTGTGACCAGGGCTCAAACCCACATCCCCTGCATTGGCAAGCTGATTCTTAACCACTGCACCACCAAGGAAGTCCTCTGCCCTCATTCTTGAATGATAATTTGACTAGGTACTGTTAAAGAACAAAAATTTAACTTAGTAAATTTGAAGACCTAATTGGTTTTATTAGATGATTCATGAATTAGGCAGCATCCCATCTAGCATGTAGAAAAGCATTTCTAGGAGTTGTACAAAATGGAAGGTTTTCACAGACAGAAAGAGGTAGGACAAGGAAATTAAAAGAGTGGATTATTTCAGGCAAGGTTACCTTCCCTTAGGGGGAGGCAGGGGGTCTTAGGCAGATTACCTCACTAGTGCCGACCAGGAAATTCCATACTGCTTGGTTTAAAAGTCTACTCGTGGTAGAGGGTAAAACTACAATTAGGTTAGGTATTAAGCCTTGGGTTTGGCACAAGTGACTCCATTTTGGGATCATAGTTTCTTTTGTTGAACATAATTTGAAGTGAACAATTATGTTCTAATTCCAGGTTGACAATTATGTTCTTTCAGCACTTTGAAGATATTATCAATAAATATATTTTCTACCTGAGTTATGAAATCTGCATCAGTCAAATTGTCATTCACTTATAGATAATTATTTTCTCTTAGGCTGTTTTTAAAATATTTTAGCCTTTGTGTTCTGGAGTTTTACTATAAAGTATCTAGGTCTAGATTTCTTTTATTTATCAAGCTTGGTATAAATCATGTTTGGGGTATTTATGGATTTACATCCTTCAGCAGAATTGAAAAATTATCATCCATTAACTTATCAAATATTTCTTCTCTGTTCTAATTTATCCCCCAGAAATCCATAAATTAGATTTATTATTTTATTTTCCATGTCTCATAATCCCACTTTCATAATTTCCATTTCCTTATTTTCCTGTATTACATTCTGGGTAATTTATTTAGATCCAACTTCCGTTATGTTTTCTCATCCATGTCTAATCTGCTGTTTAATCCATGGCTTTATGAAGTTTTAAAATGTCAACAATCATATTTTAAATTTTCAGGTATACTATTTATTTCACAAATTCCCAGTCTCTTGTGATAGTCTCATTTTTTTTTTAACATCTTTATTGGAGTATAATTGCTTTACAATGGTGTGTTACTTTCTGCTTTATAACAAAGTGAATCAGCTATTCATACACATATAGCCCCATATCTCTTCACTCTTGGGTTTCCCTCCCTCCCACCCTCCCTATCCCACCCCTCTAGGTGGTCAGAAAGCACCTGGGCTGATCTCCCTGAGCTATGCAGCCGCTTCCCACTAGCTATTGGTTTTACATTTGGTAGTGTATATATATATGTCCATGCCACTCTCTCATTTTATCCCAGCTTACCTTTCCCCATCCCCATGTCCTCAAGTCCATTTCTAGTAAGTCTGCATCTTTATTCCCGTCCTGCCCCTAGGTTTTTCATGACCTTTTCTTTTTTTTTTTTTAGATTCCATATATATGTGTCAGCATATGGTATTTGTTTTTCTCTTTCTGACTTACTGCACTCTGTATGACAGACTCTAGTTCCATCCACCTCACTACAAATAACTCAATTTCATTTCTTTTTATGGCTGAGGGTTGTCTTTTCATCTTGTTTATGGTTTCCTTTGCTGTGCAAAAGCTTTTAAGTTTCATTAGGTTCAATTTCTTTCTTTTTGTTTTTATTTCATTTCTCTAGGTGGTGGGTCAAAAAGGATCTTGCTGTGATTTATGTCATAGAGTGTTCTGCCTATGTTTTCTTCTAAGAGTTTGATAGTGTCTGGCCTTACATTTAGGTCTTTA
>NC_041233.1:54108541-54110246 GCF_002837175.3 Physeter macrocephalus
TTAGGATTCTCTATGTATAGTATCATGTCATCTGCAAACAGTGTCAGCTTTACTTCTTCTTTTCCAATTTAGATTCCTTTTATTTCTTTTTCTTCTCTGATTCCCGTGGCTAAAACTTCCAAAACAATATTGAATAATAGTGGTGAGAATGGGCAACCTTGTCTTGTCCCTGATCTTAGTGGAAATCGTTTCAGTTTTTCACCACTGAGGATGATGTTGGCTGTGGATTTGTCATATACGGCCTTTATTATGTTGAGGTAAGTTTCCTCCATGCCTACTTTCTGGAGGGTTTTTATCATAAATGGGTGTTGAATTTTGTCGAAAGCTTTTTCTGCATCTATTGAGATGATCATATGGTTTTTATTCTTCAATTTGTTAATATGGTGTATCACATTGATTGATTCGCATATATTGAAGAATCCTTGCATTCCTGGGATAAACCTCACTTGATCATGGTTGTATGATCCTTTTAATGTGCTGTTGGATTCTGTTTGCTAGTATTTTGTTGAGGATTTTTGCATCTATGTTCAGCAGTGATATTGGCTTGTTGTTTTCTTTCTTTGTGACATCTCTGCCTGGTTTTGGTATCAGGTTGATGGTGGCTTCGCAGAATGAGATTGGGAGTGTTCCTCCCTCTGCTATATTTTGGAAGAGTCTGAGAGGGATAGGTGTTAGCTCTTCTGTAAATGTTTGATAGAATTCGTCTGTGAAGCCACCTGGTCCTGGGCTTTAGTTTGTTGGAGGATTTTTAATCACAGTTTCAATTTCAGTGCTTGTGATTGGTTTGTTTATATTTTCTATTTCTTCCTGGTTCAGCTTCGGAAGGTGGTTCTTTTCTAAGAATTTGTGAATTTCTTCCAGGTTTTCCATTTTATTGGCATATAGTTGCTCGTAGTAATCTCTCATGATACTTTGTATTTCTGCAGTGTCAGTTGTTACTTCTCCTTTTTCATTTCTAATTCTATTGATTTGAGTCTACTCCCTTTTTTTCTTCATGAGTCTGGCTAATGGTTTATCAATTTTGTTTATCTTCTCAAAGAACCAGCTATTAGTTTTATTGATCTTTGCTATTGTTCCCTTCATTTCTTCTTCATTTATTTCTGATCTGATCTTTATGATTCTTTCCTTCTGCTAACTTTGAGGTGTTTTTGTTCTTCTTTCTCTAATTGCTTTAGGTGTAAGGTTAGGTTGTTTATTTGAGATGTTTCTTGTTTCTTAAGGTAGGATTGTATTGCTATAAACTTCCCTCTTTGAACTGCTTTTGCTACATCCCATAGATTTTGGGTCATTGTGTTTTCATTGTCATTTGTTTCTAGGTATTTTTTGATTTCCTCCTTGATTTCTTCAGTGATCTCTTGGTAATTTAGTAGCATACTGTTTAGCCTCCATGTGTTTGTATTTATTACAGTTTTTTGCCTGTAATTGATATCTAGTCTCATAGCGTTGTTGTCAGAAAAGAGACTTGATACGATTTCAATTTTCTTAAATTTACCAAGGCTTGATTTGTGACCCAAGATATGATCTATCCTGGAGAATGTTCCATGAGCACTTGAGAAGAAGTGTATTCTGTTGTTTTTGGATGGAATGTGCTATAAATATCAATTAAATCCATTTTGTTTAATGTGTCATTTAAAGCTTCTGTTTCCTTATTTATTTTCATTTTGGATGATCTGTCCATTGGTGAAAGTGGGGTGTTAAAGTCCCC
>NC_041233.1:54110751-54112387 GCF_002837175.3 Physeter macrocephalus
CTATTTTGTCTGATATGAGAATTGCTACTTCAGCTTTCTTTTGATTTCCATTTGCATTGAATATATTTTTCCATCCCCTCACTTTCAGTCTGTTTGAGTCTCTAGGTCTGAAGTGGGTCTCTTGTAGACAGCATATATACGGGTCTTGTTTTTGTATCCATTCAGCCAGTCTATGTCTTTTAGTTGGAGAATTTAATTCATTTACAATTAAGGTAATTATCGATATGTATGTTCCTATTGCCATTTTCTTAATTGTTTTGGCTTGTTATTGTAGGTCTTTTCCTTCTCTTGTGTTTCCTGCCTAGAGAAGTTCCTTTATCATTTGTTGTAAAGCTGGTTTAGTGGTGCTGAATTCTCCTAGCTTTTGCTTGTCTGTAAAGGTTTTAATTTCTCCGTCAAATCTGAATGAGATCCTTGCTCGGTAGCATAATCTTGGTTGTAGATTTTTCCCTTTCATCACTTTAAATATGTCCTGCCCCTCCCTTCTGGCTTGCAGAATTTCTGCTGAAAGATCAGCTGTTAACCTTATGGAGATTCCCTTGTATGTTATTTGTTGTTTTTCCCTGTCTGCTTTTAATATTTTTTCTTTGTATTTAATTTTTGATAATTTGATTAATATGTGTCTTGGCGTGTTTATCCTTGCATTTATCCTGTATGGGACTCTCTGAGATTCCTGGACTTGATTAACTATTTCTTTTCCCATGTTAGGGAAGTTTTCAACTTTAATCTCTTCAAATATTTCCTCAGTCCCTTTCTTTTTCTCTTCTTCTTCTGGGACCCCTATAATCTGAATGTTGGTGTGTTTATGTTGTCCCAGAGCCTTGCTCCTTCATCTGCTGTGTGTTTCTCTGTTTTCTCATTTTGCTTAACTTACTGTGTTCGGGGTCTCCTTTTTGCAGGCTGCAGCATCATAGTTCCCGTTGTTTTTGTTGTCTGCCCCCAGTGGCTAAAGTTGGTTCAGTGCGTTGTGTAGGCTTCCTGGTGGAGTTTATGTTGTCCCAGAGGTCTCTGAGACTGTCTTCAATTCTTTTAGTTTTTTTTTCTTTATCCTGCTCTGCAGTAGTTATTTCCACTATTTTATCTTCCAGGTCACTTATCCATTCTTCTGCCTCAGTTATTCTGCTATTGATTCCTTCTAGAGAATTTTTTTTTTTTTTTTTTTTTTTGCGGTAAGCAGGCCTCTCACTGTTGTGGCCTCTCCCACTGTGGAGCACGGGCTCCGGACATGCAGGCTCAGTGGCCATGGCTCACGGGCCCAGCCGCTCCATGGCATGTGGGATCTTCTCGGACCAGGGCACGAACCCATGTCCCCTGCATTGGCAGGCGGACTCTCAACCACTTTGCCACCAGGGAAGCCCCTAGAGAATTTTTAGTTTCATTTATTGTGTTGTTCATCATTGTTTGTTTGCTCTTTAGTTCTTCTAGGTCATTGTTAAACGTTTCTTATATTTTCTCCATTCTATTTCCAAGATTTTGGATCATCTTTACTATCATTATTCTGAATTCTTTTTCAGGTAGACTGCCTATTTCCTCTTCATTTGTTTTGTCTGGTGGGTTTTGCCTTGCTCCTTCATCTGCTGTGTGTTTCTCTGTTTTCTCATTTTGCTTAACTTACTGTGTTCGGGGTCTCCTTTTT
>NC_041233.1:54112591-54156061 GCF_002837175.3 Physeter macrocephalus
CTGGATCTTGTCTTTCTGGTGGGCAGGTCCGCATCTGGTGGTGTGTTTTGGGGTGTCTGTGACCTCATTATGATTTTAGGCAGCCTCTCTGCTAATGGGTGGGGTCGTGTTCCTGTCTTGCTAGTTGTTTGGCATAGGGTGTCCAGCACTGGAGCTTGCTGGTCGTTGAGTGGAGCTGGGTCTTGGCGTTGAGATGGAGATCTCTGGGAGATTTTCACTGTTTGATATTACGTGGAGCTGGGAGGTCTCTGGTGGACCAGTGTCATGAACTCGGCTCTCCCACCTCAGTGACACAGGCCTGACGCCCAGTCAGAGCACCAAGACCCTGTCATCCACAAGGAAAAAGAGAAAAAGGAAAAAAAATATATATATATCATTGCTTCCAAAGTCCACCGCCTCAATATGGGATGATTCGTTGTCTATTCAGGTCTTCCACAGATGCAGAGTACATCAAGTTGATTTTGGAGGTTTAACCTGCTGCTCCAGAGGCTGCTGGGAGAAATTTCCCTTTCTCTTCTTTGTTCGAACAGCTCCTGGGGTTCAGCTTTGGATTTGGCCCCGCCTTTGCATGTAGGTCGCCTAAGGGCGTCTGTTCTTCGCTCAGAAAGGACTGCGTTAATGTAGCAGCTGATTAGGGGGCTCTGGCTCACTCAGGCCAGGGGGAGGGAGGGGTACGGAATGCGGGGCAAGCCTGCGGCAGCAGAGGCCAGCATGACGTTGCAACAGCCCGAGGTGCGCCGTGTGTTCTCCTGGGGAAGTTGTCCCTGGATCATGGGATCCTGGCAGTGGCAGGCTGCACAGGCTCCCGGGAAGGGAGGTGTGGATAGTGACCTGTGCTTGCACACAGGCTTCTTGGAGGCTCCAGCAGCAGCCTTAGCAGTTCACGCCCATCTCTGGCGTCCGCGCTGATAGCCGTGGCTCGCACCCGTCTCTGGAACTCGTTTAGGCAGTGCTCTGAATCCCCTCTCCTCGTGTACCCCGAAACAATGGTCTCTTGCCTCTTCGGCAGCTCAAGAACTTTTCCCGGACACTCTCTCAGCTAGCTGTGGCGCACTAGGCCCCTTCAGGCTGTGTTCACGCAGCCAACCCCAGTCCTCTCCCTAGGGTCTGACCTCCGAAGCCCGAGCCTCAGCTCCCAGGCCCCCCAACCCACCCTGGCGGGTGAGCAGACAAGCCTCTCAGGCTGGTAAGTGCTGGTCGGCACCGATCCTCTGTGCGGGAATCTCTCCACTTTGCCCTCCGCACCCCTGTTGCTGTGCTCTCCTCCGTGGCTCTGAAGGTTCCCCCCTCCGCCACCTGCAGTCTCCGCCCATGAAGGGGCTTCCTAGTGTGTGGAAACCTTTCCTCCTTCACAGCTCCCTCCCACTGGTGCAGGTCCTGTCCCTATTCTTTTGACTGTGTTTTTTCTTTTTTCTTTTGCCCTACCCAGGTACCAGGGGAGTTTCTTGCCCTTTGGGAGGTCTGAGGTCTTCTGCCAGCGTTCAGTAAGTGTTCTGTAGGGGTTGTTCCACATGTAGATGTATTTCTGATGTATTTGTGGGGAGGAAGGTGATCTCCATGTCTTACTCTTCCACCATCTTGAAGCTCCTCTCTCAGTCTCTTGTTTCTTGATCAATTTTGTGATTCCATTTAAAAATTTCTTCCAGTATTTTATACAAAGTTATTTTATATTTTGATTTTATAATTCCAATATATGAAGACCATGGAGGTCTAAATCTGTTGTTTGTTGTTCTGCCTCATGATCATAGTAGCTTTTTTCCTCTTATGTTTGTTAATCTCTGATTGTCAGATCATATGTATTTATCTTTGGGGATCCTACAGGCTTAAACTGGGGATTTTTTGATGCTTCTACTAGAAGCCAAAAGGACCTACCATCCCATACCTACTTGGGATGGTACTTTAGCTTTTTTAAAAACACCTTTCCTTAATTAGGAATCTCAGTTTCAAGAAGCCTATTTGGAACTAGTCCAAGGCTTGGTCTCTGATCAACTGACACACTGATATATATCTACATTTACCCTTAGCGCAATACCAACCTCCTGGCTCCTTGCTACTCACACTCCCATCCTGGTTTCAGCTTACATTTTATTAGGGATTACTTGAAGATTTTCTTCATTTATTGCAAGCCCTGTGATATACTAAAAAAAATCAACCTCTTCCAGAATCTCCTTGTTTCGGAGTAACAGGGTGCTTTATAGTATCTAGCCTCCCATATTGACAGAAGTCAAAGTCCCGAAAACTGCTTCTTTTTTCTTTTTTTTTTTGAGAAATTATTCATGTGCATTTTGAGGTAGTAATGTAAATAAGGCAAAACACGCATTTGAAAATGGATTCAGATATATGGTCTAAAAACAATGAAATCACAGTAAACAAGTAAAACAATGTAAAGTATGCATCTGAGTAAAGATTTAGATATAAATTTGAAAAGAAAGCATAACAGAGTATCTACCAGTAACAGGAGACTGAAATTAAAACAGGTAAGAGGTGATGGGCTTAGAAGGAGGGCTGAATGACACTGAGGATCAATAGATATTTTTGCCCTGGAGACACTGATTATAGCTGCAGGCTGAGAATCCAGGGTTGGCCCTAGGACAGAAGGTCCCAGGGCAGGGAACAGGGAAATAACCAGATATGTTGGTATATATGTGGGGGTATTTCAGGAGTTAAATGGAGATCTCTATTCTCCACATGCCCTTAAGATATGTGTCAACTTTTGAAGCTGCTTGATTTGGGAGACTGAATACTGAAGCTGAAAACCCTTTAAGGGCAGAACTTAATCTGTAGAAAACCTCAAAGAAAACAAACTCCTGTTTCTCAATTAAAAGCTCTGGAAGGTCTTCCCTAGGAAAGAGAATAAAGCAGAGGTAGGCTGAGTCTAAACAAAACTGTAACCCATTTTCACTGTATCCACCCTACCTTCAACACTCAGTCCCAGATTGAAATGAGATGATCAGCTCCCTCCTCTATCAGCCCAATAAATGAAAGGATAAATTCTCTATGATGCAAGACAGCATCATTAGAGCACAATATGGTGATGGTTCTTTTTTTTTTGTAACATCTTTAATGGAAAATAATTGTTTCAATGTTGCATTAGTTTCTGCTGTATAACAAAGGGAATCAGCTATATGTATACATACATCCCCATATACCTTCCCTCTTGCATCTCTCTCCCACCCTCCCTATCCCACCTCTCTAGGTGGTCACCAAGCTGATCTCCCTGTGCTATGCTGCTGCTTCCCACTAGCTATCTATTTTACATTTGGTAGTGTATATATGTCAATGTTACTCTCTCACTTCATCCCAGCTTACCCTTCCCCATCCCCGTACCCTCAAGTCCATTCTCTACATCTGCATCTTTATTCCTGTCCCGTCCCTAGGTTCATCAGAACCATTTTTCTTTTTTTTTAAGATTCCATATATATGTGTTAGCATACGGTATTTGTTTTCCTCTTTCTGACTTACTTCACTCTGTATGATACACTAGGTCCATCCACCTCACTACAAATAACTCAATTTTGCTTCTTTTTATGGCTGAGTAATATTCCATTGTATATATGTGCCACATCTTCTTTATCCATTCATCTGTTGACGGACACTTCATGTCCTGGGTACTGTAAATAGAGCTGCAATGAATATTGTGGTACATGACTCTTTGAATTATGGTTTTCTCAGGGTATATGCCCAGTAGTGGGATTGCTGGGTCGTATGGTAGCTCTATTTTTAGTTTTTTAAGGAACCTCCATACTGTTCTCCATAGTGGCTGTATCAGTTTACATTCCCACCAACAGTGCAAGAGGGTTCCCTTTTCTCTACACCCCCACCAGCATTTATTCTTTGTAGATTTTTTCATGATGGCCATTCTGACTGCTGTGAGGTGATACCTCATTGTAGTTTTGATTTGCATTTCTCTAATGATTAGTGATGTTGAGCATCCTTTCATGTGTCTGTTGGCGATCTGTATATCTTCTTTGGAGAAATATCTGTTTAAGTCTGCTGCCCATTTTTGGATTGGGTTGTTTGTTTTTTTGATACTGAGTTGCATGAGCTGCTTGTAAATTTTCTAGAGTTTTTGATGATGGCCAATCTGACCGGTGTGAGATGATATCTCATTGTCGTTTTGATTTGCATTTCTCTAATGATTAATGATGTTGAGCATTCTTTCATGTGTTTGTTGGCGATCTGTATATCTTCTTTGGAGAAATGTCTATTTAGTTCTTCTGCCCATTTTTGGATTGGGTTGTTTGTTTTTTTGTTATTGAGCTGCAAGAGTTGCTTATAAATTTTGGATATTAGTCCTTTGTCAGTTGCTTCGTTTGCAAATATTTTCTCCCATTCTGAGGGTTGTCTTTTGGTCTTGTTTATGGTATCCTTTGCTGTGCAAAAGCTTTTAAGTTTCATTCGGTCTCATTTGTTTATTTTTGTTTTTATTTCCATTTCTCTAGGAGGTGGATCAAAAAGTATCTTGCTTTGATTTATGTCATAGAGTGTTCTGCCTATGTTTTCCTCTAAGAGTTTGATAGTGTCTGGCCTTACATTTAGTTCTTTAATCCATTTTGAGTTTATTTTTGTGTATGGTGTTAGGGAGTGTTCTAATTTCATTCTTTTACATGTAGCTGTCCAGTTTTCCCAGCACCACTTATTGAAGAGGCTGTCTTTTCTCCATTGCATATTCTTGCCTCCTTTAGCAAAGATAAGGTGACCATATGTTCGTGGGTTTATCTCTGGGCTTTCTATCCATTGATCTATATTGATCTGTTCCATTGATCTATATTTCTGTTTTTGTGCCAGTATCATACTGTCTTGATTACTGTAGCTTTGTAGTATAGTCTTAAGTCAGAGAGCCTGATTCCTCCAGCTCTGTTTTTCTTTCTCAAGATCGTTTTGGCTATTTGGGGCCTTTTGTGTTGCCATACAAATTGTGAAATTTTTTGTTCCAGTTCTATGAAAAATGCCAGTGGTAGTAATGGTAAATGGGAGTGTTTCCTTAATTTCTCTTTTCAGATTTTTCACCATTAGTGTATAGAAACACAAGGAATTTCTGTGCATTAATTTTGTATCCTGCTACTTTACCAAATTCATTGATACAGTCATTTTCAAAATGTTGATTCTGCCAATCCAAGAACATGGTATATCTCTCCATCTGTTTGTGTTGTCTTTAATTAAGGATTCTCTACGTATAGTACCATCTCATCTGCAAACACTGGTAATTTTACTTCTTTTTTTCTGATTTGGATTCCTTTTATTTCTTTTTCTTCTCTGATTCCCATGGCTAAAACTTCCAAATCTATGTTGAATAATAGTGGTGAGAGTGGGCACCCTTGTCTTGTTCCTGATCTTAGAGGAAATGGTTTCAGTTTTTCACCATTGAGAATGATGTTGGCTGTGGGTTTGTCATATATGGCCTTTATTATGTTGAGGTAAGTTCCCTCTATGACCACTTTCTGGAGAGTTTCTATCATAAATGAGTGTTGATTTTTGCTGAAAGCTTTTTCTGCATCTATTGAGATTACCGTATGGTCTTTATCCTTTAATTTGTTAATAGGGTGTATCGCATTGATTCATTTGTATATATTGAAGAATCCTTGCATTCCTGGGATAAACCCCACTTGATCATGGTGTATGATCTTTTTAATGTGCTGTTGGATTCTATTTGCTAGTATTTTGTTGAGGATTTTTGCATCTACGTTCATCAGTGATATTGGCCTGTAGTTTTCTTTTTTTGTGATATCTTTGTCTGGTTTTGTTATCAGGATGATGGTGGCTTCATAGAATGAGTTTGGGAGTGTTCCTCCCTCTGCTATATTTTGGAAGAGTTTGAGAAGGATAGGTGTTAGCTCTTCTCTAAATGTTTGATAGTATTCACCTGTGAAGCCACTGGTGTTGGGCTTTTGTTTGTTGGAAGATTTTTAATCACAGTTTCAACTTCAGTGCTTGTGATTGGTCTGTTTATATTTTGTATTTCTTCCTGGTTGAGTCTCGGGATATTGTGCTTCTCTAAGAATTTGTCAGTTTTTTCCAGTTGTCCATTTTATTGGCATAGAGTTGCTTGCAGTAATCTCTCATGATCCTTTTTATTTCTGTAGCGTCAGTTGTTACTTCTCCTTTTTCATTTCTAATTCTGTTGATTTGAGTCTTCTCCCTTTTTTTCTTGAGGAGTCTAGCTAATGGTTTATCAGTTTTATTTATCTTCTCAAAGAACCAGCTTTTAGATTTATTGATCTTTGCTATTGGTTCCTTCATTTCTTTTTCATTTATTTCTGATCTGATCTTTGATTTCTTTCCTTCTGCTAACTTTGGGGATTTTTTTGTTCTTCTTTCTCTAATTGCTTTAGGTGTAAGGTTAGGTTGCTTATCTGAGATGTTTCTTGTTTCTTAAGGTAGGATTGTATTGCTATAAACTTCCCTCTTAGAACTGCTTTTGCTGCATCACATAGGTTTTGGGTCATTGTGTTTTCATTGTCATTTGTTTCTAGGTATTTTTTGATTGCCGCTTTGATTTCTTCAGTGATCTCTTGGGTATTTAGTAGCATATTGCTTAGCCTCCATGTGTTTGTATTTTTTACAGTTTTTTGCCTGTAATTGATATCTAGTCTCATAGTGTTGTTGTCAGAAAAGAGACTTGATGCGATTTCAATTTTCTTAAATTTACCAAGGCTTGATTTGTGACCCAAGATATGATCTACCCTGGAGAATGTTCCATGAGCACTTGAGAAGAAAGTGTATTCTGTTGTTTTTGGATGGAATGTGCTATAAATATCAATTAAATCCATTTTGTTTAATGTGTCATTTAAAGCTTCTGTTTCCTTAGTTATATCTTCTTCTTGGATTGATCCCTTGATCATTATGTAGTGTCTTTCTTTGTCTCTTTTAACAGTCTTCATGTTAAAGTCTATTTTTTCTGATATGGGAATTGCTACTCTAGTTTTCTTTTGATTTCCATTTGCATGGAATAGCTTTTTCCATCCCCTCACTTTCAGTCTGTATGAGTCCTTAGGCCTGAAGTGGGTCTCTTGTAGACAGCACATATACGGGTCTTGTTTTTGTATCCATTCAGCCAGTCTATGTCTTTTGGTTGGAACATTTAATCCATTTACATTTAAGGTAGTTATTGATATGTATGGTCCTATTACCATTTACTGAATTGTTTCGGGTTGTTCTTGTAGGTCTTTTCCTTCTTTTGTGTTTCTTGCCTAGACAAGTTCCTTTAGCATTTGTTGTAAAGCTGGTTTGGTGGTGCTGAACTCTCTCAGCTTTTGTTTGCCTGTACAGGTTTTAATTTCTCCATCAAATCTGAATGAGATCCTTGCTGGGTAGAGTAATCTTGGTTGTAGGTTTTTCTCCTTCATCACTTTAAATATGTCCTGCCACTCCGTTCTGGCTTGCAGAGTTTCTGCTGAAAGATCAGCTGTTAACCTTATGGGGATTCCCTTCTGTGTTATTTGTTGTTTTTCCCTTGCTGCTTTTAATATGTTTTCTTTGTATTGAAATTTTGACAGTTTGATTAATATGTGTCTGTATTTAATTTTTGATAGTTTGATTAATATGTGTCTTGGCATGTTTCTCCTTAGATTTATCCTGTATGGGAATCTCTGTGCTTCCTGGACTTGATTGACTATTTCCTTAGGGAAGTTTTCAACTAAAATCCCTTCAAATATTTTCTCAGACCCTTTCTTTTTCTCTTCCTCTGGGACCCCAAAATTCGAATGTTGGTGCGTTTAATGTTGTCCCAGAGGTCTCTGAGACTGTCCTCAATTCTTTTCATTCTTTTTTCCTTATTCTGCTCTGTGGCAGTTATTTCCAAGACTTTATCTTCCAGGTCACTTATCCGTTGTTCTGCCTCAGTTATTCAGCTATTGATTCCTTCTAGAGAATTTTAAATTTCATTTATTGTGTTGTTCATCATTGTTTGTTTGCTCTTTAGTTCTTCTAGGTCCTTGTTAAACATTTCTTGTATTTTCTCCATTCTATTTCCAAGATTTTTGATCATCTTTACTATCGTTACTCTGAATTCTTTTGTAGACTCCCTATTTCCTCTTCATTTGTTTGGTCTGGTGGGTTTTTACCTTGCTCTTTCATCTGCTGCATATTTCTCTGTATTCTCATTTTGTTTAACTTACTGTGTTTGGGGTCTCCTTTTCGCAGGTTGCAGCTTCATAGTTCCTGTTGTTTTTGGTGTCTGCCCCCAGTCGGTGAGGTTGGTTCAGTGGCTTGTGTAGGCTTCCTGGTGGAGAGGACTGGTGCCTGTGTTCTGGTGGGTGGGGCTGGATCTTGTCTTTCTGGTGGGCAGGGCTGCATCTGGTCGTGTGTTTTGGTGTGCCTGTGAACTTAGTATGATTTTAGGCTGCCTCTCTGCTAATGGGTGGGGTTGTGTTCCTGTCTTGCTAGTTGATTGGCATGGGGAATCCAGCACTGCAGCTTGCTGGCTGTTGGGTGGAGCTGGGTCTTAGGGTTGAGATGGAGATCTCTGGG
The DNA here is from genome assembly GCF_002837175.3 of Physeter macrocephalus. Taxonomy (NCBI): domain Eukaryota; kingdom Metazoa; phylum Chordata; class Mammalia; order Artiodactyla; family Physeteridae; genus Physeter; species Physeter macrocephalus. The sequence continues at coordinate 54,121,061 of NC_041233.1, forward strand.
AGAGCTCTCACCGATTGATATTACGTGTGGCTGGGAGGTCTCTGATCGTCCAATGTCCTGAACTTGGCTCTCCCACCTCAGGGACTCAGGCCTGTCAGCCACATGGCCTGGTACTTGGGGATTTTCTTGCCTTTTGAGAAGTCTGAGGTCTTCTGCAAGTGTTCAGTAGGTCTTCTGTAGGAGTTGTTCCACATGTAGATGTATTTTTTAAAATTTTATTTATTTAATTAATTTATTTTTGGCTCTGTTGGGTCTTCGTTGCTGTGTGTGGGCTTTCTCTAGTTGCAGCGAGTGGGGGCTGCTCTTTGTTGTGATGGGCAGACTTCTCACTGCAGTGGCTTCTCTTGCTGCGGAGCACAGGCTCTAGGCACTCAGGCTTCAGTAGTTGTGGCTCGCAGGCTCTAGAGCGCAGGCTCAGTAGTTGTGGTGCACGGGCTTAGTTGCTCCGCGGCATGTGAGATCTTCCCAGACCAGGGCTCGAACCCATGTCCCCTGCATTGGCAGGAGGATTCTTAGCCACTGTGCCACCAGGGAAGTCCTGTAGATGTATTTTTGATGTATTTGTGGGGAGGAAGGTGACCTCCACATCTTTCTCCTCCGCCATCTTGAAGGTACTCAGATCATGGTTCTTTATGCACAATATCTGGCCACAGTTTCTGGTCATGTGGAGATCAAAACCATAAGACACACGGACAAATCCATAATTATAATTAAAGACTTCAATAGTTTTTCAGGGTATCTCCTTCTTAATTCAATAATTAAGTAGATTCAATAATTAAGTAGACAGAAAAGAAGCAAAATTATAGCAGACTTCAGCAACAGTATGAAACTATTTGACTCCATCCATCCCAACATCAGAATATTCATTCTTCTCGGGCCCACTGAACATTTACCAAGACTAACCATATTCTGGGCCATAAAACAAGTCTCAATAAATTTAAAGGATTCAAATCATACAATATGGTCTCAGGCTACTACAGAATTAAGTTGGAAATCAACAACAGAAAGATATACAGAAAAACTGTAATTCTTTGGAAACAAGATAACATGCTTCTAAATAACCCATGGTCAAAGAAGAAATTGAAAGAGAAATTAGAAAGCACTTTGAACTTAATCAAAATGAAAATTCAACATACCAATCTTTGTGGGAAGCCTCCACAACTATGAGATAATAAATGTCTGTTGTTTACGCCACCCAGTCTTGTGGTATTTTGTTATGGCAGCCCTAGCAAACTAATACAAGCCCCAAACTGGAAATAACGTGAATGTCCATCAACAGATAAATGACTAAACAAATTTGGCAAATTTCATATTTTTTTTTTTTTTTTTTTTTTTTTTTTGCGGTACGCGGGCCTCTCACTGTTGTGGACTCTCCCGTTGCGGAGCACAGGCTCAGTGGCCATGGCTCACGGGCCCAGCTGCCCCACGGCATGCGGGATCTTCCCAGACCGGGGCACGAACCCGTGTCCCCTTCAACAGCAGGCGGACTCTCAACCACTGCACCACCAGTGAAGCCTGGAAAATTTCATCTTATAGTGATCAACGTTAGTATCACCCCATGATAAGTCATATTGGTATCATGTGCACCTGACATGATGCGATGAGAAGAGCACCTCATCTCTGTGGACCTCCTCCCCAAGTCCCATAGCCCCAGTCTAATCATGAGAACACATCAGGCAAACCCAAACTAAGGGATATTCTACAAAATACCTGACCAGTACTCTTCAAAAGTTTCAAGGTCATGTGGAGCAAGGAAAGACTGAATAACTGTCACAGACTAGAGGAGACACAATGACTAATTTCACTGTGACATTCTTGAATGGACCCTAGAACAGAAAAAGGACATTAGAGGAAAAACTGCTGAAATCTAAATAAAGTCTGTAGTTCAGTTAATAGTATTATTTTAATGTTAATTTCTTAGCTTGACAAATGTACCATGGTCATGCTAACATTAAGGTAAGCTAGATGAAAGGTATTATCTTTGCAATTTTTTTTTTTTTTTTTTGGCTGCACTGAGTCTTAGTTGCAGCATGTGGGATCTTCGTTGCGGCCTGTGGACTTCTTAGTTGCGCAAGTGAACTCTTAGTTGCAGCATGCATGTGGGATCTAGTTCCCCGACCAGGGATCGAACCTGGGCCCCCTGCATTGGAAGCATGGAGTCTTACCCACTGGACCACCAGGGAAGTCCTGCAACTTTTATGGAAATCTAAAATTATTCCAAAACAAAAAGTGTATTTTAAAAAATTGTATATATGTAACAGCATTAAAACAATAAGATCCCACTTGGAGTACTGTTAAAAATCAAATAGTTAGGAATAAATCTAATGAAAGATACGTGAAAATTCTACATTGAAAACTACACTGTATGATAGAGATCAATTTTTAAAGACTCAGATAAATAGAAGGATAGATCATGTTCATGGATTAGAAGACTCAATATTGTTAAAATATCAATATCCTCAAATTAAGCTGATAATTCAATGCAATCCTAATCAGAACCCCAGCAGGGATTGTGTGTGTGTGTGTGTGTGTGTGTGTGTGTGTGTGTGTGTGTGTAAATCAACAAGCTGATTCTAAAATTCAGATAGACCTCAAAGGGCCAAGAATAGCCAAGGCAATCTTGAAGAAAAAATAGCACCAGATGACTTACACTATATGACATCAAGACCTATTATAAAGGTATAGCAATTAACACAGTGTGCAAAGAAAGACAAATTGATGAGTGGAATGTAACTGAGATATCAGGAACTTACCCACACATATATTGTCACCTGATTTATGACAAAGATAAGACTACAGTAGGGAAAAGATAATATTTTAGTAAATAGTGTCTAGGCAACTGGGTAACAACATGGAAAACAATATGTCTTGATCACTACTTCATTCTACACACAAAAATCAATTTCAAGTGGATTGCAGATCTACATGTGAAAAATAAAACAATAAAATTCTTAGAAGAGGACATCTCCTTCACCTTGGAGTAGACAAAACTTTTAAAAACAAGACATAAAAGCACTAACCAAAATGAAAAAATTTGATATATTTGACTATATTAAAATTAAGGACTTCTGTTCAAAAATAAAATACGATTATGAGAATAAAAAGACAATGCACAGAATGGGAGAAGATATTCACAATACATATATTCTACAGAAGACTCATATTCAGAATACATAAAGAACTTGTATGTAAAAAACAACTTCATGAGACTTCCCCGGTGGTCCAGTGAGTAAGGCTCTGCACTCCCAGTGCAGGGGCCCAGGTTCGATCCCTGGTTGGGGAACTAGATCCCCCATGCATGCCTCAACTAAGAAGTCTGCATGCTGCCACTAAGAAGCCCGAGCCCACATACCGCAGCTAAAAGATCCCACATGTCGCAATGAAGATCCCGCGTGCTACAACGAAGATATCTCGTGCTGTGACAAAGACTGGGCGCAGCCAAAATAAATAAATAAAAATATATTTTTAAAAAAAACGGGTAACAGTGGACATCCTTGAGAGTATCATTCTAAGTGAAGTAAGTCAGACAGAGAAAGACAAATATCATATGATATCACTCATATGTGGAATCTAATTTAAAAAAACTTCATAAATAAGGGATATATAAAGAAATACAAAGACAACTTAATAGAAAAACAGGCAAAAGATGAATAGGTATCTTACCAAAAAAAGGACAGAAACGGCCAATAAATATGTGAAAAGGTGCTCAATGTCGTTCATTATCTCCAGAATGGCTACAATGAAAAAGTGAAAAATGCCAGATGTTGGAGCATCCAAAACAGTTCTGCACTGATGGTGAGAGTGTGAATTGATGGAACTATTTTTGGAAAACTATTTGGCAACACCTACTAAAACTAAACATATGCATACTCTATGAACCAGAGACTCTATGAACCAGAAATGGTATATAACCATTTTATATACCCAACAAAAATGCACACAGATGTTCACCAAAAGATATGTACCAGAAAATTCACTGGAACACTGCTTGTAATAGTCAAATACTGGAAACTATCCAAACGCCCAACAACAGTAAAACACATAAAATTCAAGACATTCGCACAATGAACAGTACTTACCAATGAGATTGAATGGACCACAGACCCATGTAGCAATATAGACGAATCCCACAAGCACAATATTTGGCAAAAGACGACCCTCCCAAAACTACATACTGTATAATTACACCTTTTAAGTATAAGAACAATTAAAACTAATCTATGTTGTTAGAAGTCAGGTAATAGTTTCCCTTGTAAGAAGGGATATGCAGGGACTGGGCCCAAGCTTGACCTAGATGCTCAGTGTGTGAATAGCTGTGTTCAGTTTGTGAAATCAACACACTCTGCACTTCTGCTGAGGTAAGAAACAATCCCAGAATTTCAATATTTTGAGAACAACACTTGCTCACGGTATATATTCACTGAAGGTTAGGAGAGTGGTTCAGCTCATCAGAATCACTCAGGGATCCAAGCTGACAGAGTAGCTACCACCTAGAATAACACTCAAATGACCCAGCCTGCAGTCCTATGTATCACTTCTGCTCACAATTAGTTCATTGACTAGAAGGAGTCAGATGGTCCCACCCAACCACAAGGGGACTAGGACATGCATTGCTGCCATGTCCGGAAGTGGAGAGAACCAGAAACATGTGGTAAACATACTGCGCCATATTGTCAGCCAGTATTCTTCTGGAACACACTTTCTAGCAGCTATATGGTAATCTAGCAAAGGCAGTCTCATTAAATACATAACCAATTCCCTTTGTTGAACATTAATTTGGTTCTACTTTTTCTATTAATAATTGAATATTAGGGCTTCCCTGGTGGCACAGTGGTTGAGAGTCCGCCTGCCTATGTAGGGGACAGGGGTTCGTGCCCCAATCCGGGAAGATCCCACATGCCGCAGAGCGGCTGGGCCCATGAGCCATGGCCGCTGAGCCTGTGCGTCCGGAGCCTGTGCTCCGCAATGGGAGAGGCCGCGACAGTGAGAGGACCGCGTACCGCAAAAAAACCCCACAAAAAACAAACAAACAAAAAAAGAGGTAGGCATAAATCTCCTACATATATGATCTTCTTCCTGGAAAACTTCTAATGCCTTAAACTTTGAATATGTTATATTATCAAATGAAAACAAAATATTAATTACTGTAATATTACATCAAATTTAAATGAATGGGTTCATACGAAGCTGAGTTTACTTATTTTTCTTAACATACCATAATATGTATTACAAAGCTAATTTACTTATTTTACTTAACATACCATAGTATGTATTACTGCAATTTTGCAATTCTTATTTTACACACTGTGGTGTTTTACTAAAATCTACAAATACAAAATTATTTGTTTGAAAATTTCAGGTATTTAACATTGATGAATCCTAATAACTTAGACAACTCAAGCTCTAAAAAAACTTTGGAATACTTAAACCAACCTTCCTTTATAAATGTAGAAAACAAGGGCCAGAGAATTCAGTGATTTGTTGAAGGTCATAAAGCAAATCAATTACCAAAAGAGATATCCAACAAATTTCAAAGGTATAATGATGACTCTGATCCTCACATTTCCGAAAGGGTTATAGATCAAAGAACTGACCAGTGGAGTTTTCCAGAATTAATAGTGTCAGACAATATGAAAGAGCATTTGTGCAGCAACATCTTTATCTGTTTGGAACACCTAGCGTGTACTGGCATCATTTATGCTGCTTCTAGGAGAGCATCTGTCAAGAAGAATCTGATTGACAGAATAAAGCTTTCAGAGAGATGTACAGAGAAATTTTCAAGAAGATTTGTAAGGGTAAATTTTTTATGCTAAGGTGACATCAACTGCAAGCAACTTGTGGAAATTGTTTTCTTTTTAAAAAAAATAAATGTGAGGAAAAGATCGAGATGTCATTCATCACTTTAGGGTACTTATTCTCTTTCTTCTGAATATGAAATGTCATCCATCCCATGAATAGATGAATTGTTCCTTGTTTTATGTTGTACTGTATCTACAGTACTTCAAGTCTTCCAGTGTGTGCCTTGGAATTTGTTACTTCTGCATTTCAGTTGATTTGGGAAGAACTGTTATTGGATCAATAAGACAATGTTTGAGAAGAAACTATAGACCTGTGCTTCAGACAAAATAATAAGAGTCATAGCATATGTAACCATATAAGTCATTCAGCATAACACAGTTTTAGTGATAAATGACAGTGTTCGAACTTTTGAAAAGGCATTTCAGGGAGAAATCCCAAATAAAAGAATAGTAACAGGATTTTATTTTTGAAAAAGAGTGTGAATTGGTTAGCAGAATTATTATATTCTAATCCTTTTAACACCTTTCAAAAATAACTGTAATTAGTCAGCCCAAGAGCTTTCATGCTCTGAAGATACAGAAATTTCAATAAAATGATGTAAAACTTCAAAGACTTACTGGATAAGTATTTGTTAAATGTCAATGGCACAATGTTTAATTTATAGAGACTAAATAAAAGGGAAGTTTGACAGCTATCTTTTAATACATACAAAGCTAAGCTAGCATTTACCTTGATCTGTGATGCACTACAGTGAAAAAGATAAGAACCAAGTTATTGGAATCTCCTGAGTTCAAATTCCTTCATCTACCTGTTGTGTCAATTTGCGTAAGGTATTTAAACTCTATGTGCTTTATTTTCCCTGTTCCTAAAATGAGATAAAAAACGGTACCTAACTTGTAGAATTATTTTAAGTATTAAATGAAATAAGGCAGGTAAAGTGCTTAGCTCAGGACCTAGCTTGGAGTCCTCACTCAATAAATAGTGAGGACTATTCGTCCTTCTATCATTATTAGTGATAATGTAGTTCCTTTCATTATTCCACAAATTCATATAAGTTACTCTGATTTTTTTCCTAAACTGATAGGTACTTAAGATGTCTGTATTGTCTTTTTGCAGTAATAATTACTGTATTGTCTGCAAGGAACATAATTAAGATTCATCCACAATGATGAAACTACTCTTTTTTTTTTTTGGCCACGCCGTGCGGCATGCAGGGTCTTATTTCCCCGACCAGGGATCGAACCCATGCACGCTGCAGTGGAAGCATGGAGTCTTAACCACTGAACCACAGGGAAGTCCCAAAATTACTATTTTTGATAACCTAGCATTATATCATATATCACATACCGTATATCATATATCATATCATATCATACTCCTATCCTATAGGCCAGCATTGAAAGACAATTGTATAAGGAGTGAGCAGACATGAATTCTACACCCAGATCCATCTGTTCTGCTTCCATCCTTGAAGCTGATCTAAACCTCTAATCACGCTGCACCTGCATCTTCAGACCCATGAAAATGACCTGGCTTGGGAGTCATATGCATCACTTTTGCTCACAGTTAGTTCATTGACCAGAACAAGTCACCCATTTGTTTGGGTAGCTGACACATAGCAGGCTCTGAATAACCAATCTTTTAAAAGATTAAATGAAAACAAATTAGAGTGGTTACTCAGTAATGAGTTGTTTTTGTTAGATGGGAAAATTATCAGATATAAACTTTGAAATGCACATTTTGCTAAAGTTCAACAAGGATATTTAAGTACTTTTTGTGATTTTACCAAGCTTTATATTTCTTATTTAAATTAAACTTTTCTTTGAGGACTTCCTTTGGTTTTATATACTTTTATTTTGCCTAACTCAGTTGCATTTTATACCTTTTCAGTCTTTAAAAATTGTAACACATTTTCCATGGAAACAACCTTTGTTTGCTACCTAGTTATAAATAAGTTCTCTCTGGTGATTCTTTTTTCTTACAATTACCTAACAAAGACAATGGTGAACTGTTTGTTTTTTCCTGAAAAGCAAATGAACATAATACTATATACTTAATTAACTGTAGATCAGCATAGGATATGACTCCGAGGGCTTATGGAAAAATGGCACACTCACTCCTTAAAATAAATTTTAAAAAATAATGCTAAAGATATTTAAGGTTTATCCCTACATCCTCTTGAAACTGCTTATATCTTAGTCAATTAATTCTATTGTCATTTGGAAAAATACCTCATAAACTTAAATTTGCACTTAACATTAGTGGCATACCTCACTCATGCCCACATTCTGATAGCCAGAATGGAGCAGGATTACCGGGTAGAGCAGATACTGTTTTAATGCCCCATTCATATGCTCTTGGACCTTACCATTTTGGTATACAGATGCCCAAGACTTCCATTTACCAGCACCTGCACTTCTATATCTGAGGGCTTTCTGGCTCCTGGAGCCTATTCTGTCTATGAACAGTGTAGGCAGAAGCTGGGAAATTAATCCTTCCCCTGCACTCAGAGTAGATCTCAACCAATGACTAAGGGGCTTATGTATACTCCAGGTCCCTCATCCTTGAGGTGGGTTTATCTGAGGCACTGTGTCTTAGACTTCCCCAGAGAGATTTATTCCAGTTGACCACAGTAGCAATTTAAGAATGCAACCTTAACTGTCTTCCTTATTCTTCTGTCTCACTTCCCCACTCCATACTGATGTTTCCTGGAATCATCTCTGAAATAGACTACTCAAATTTAAATTCTTGTCTCAGGCTCTAAGACCGTGGATCATGGGATTTACATAGATCTGTATGGCCAGTTTGCTCTCAGGGTAGCTGCACCCATTCACACTCTCACATGTGGTTTCTACTTCTCAGTGACATTGACAACTTTTAGATTCATCTCATAGTTTTATTTTGTGTTTCTGTGATAACTAGAACCATTTCTGTGATAACTAGAACCATTTCTTCATACACCTGTGGGCCATATGGTGTTCATACCTTTGGATTTCCAAATTATGCTCTTTTCCATTTCTCTATTGGGTTACCTATATTTTTCTTGATTTGGAATATTTCCCTGTATATTTTAGATATTAATTCCTTGTTGGTTTTAGATGTTGCAAATATCTTCTTCTAGTCTGTCAAGTATCTGTTAAATTCTTGACATAAATCTGTATGTATGGTGCCCTTTATAGACTGTTAATTTTGATGTAAAAAATACTATATATATTTATTATATTTTAAGATATATAATGCTTTTTGAGGGGGTCTGGTTTACAAAGTTATTCCCACACCAAAGCCACAAAGACATTATTCTCCATGATCTCCCTCTTCCTATGCTAGTACCAGAGTAATGCTAGTACCACTCTAGCAGAGTGACTCTCTCCCTGTCACATGGCAGATTGTCTGGAAGCAGAATCTGAGATGGACTTTGGGATGCAAAAGGTTTACTAAAAATTAGCACCTGTGAAAGGGAAGGGAAGGAAGTAGAATCGGGCAGAGAAAGTAATTGAACTAAGATGCAGGTTGATAAAGCCTCAGGCAACCCAGTGAAGCACTTTGGAACAAATACTATTAATCATCAGAGTGTCCTGCATCAGGCTGAAATGCCCAGACTTTTATAGCTCACTTGCCCTCAGTCGCCATATCCTGGCAGCCCTGGAAGGATGTGACCTTGGGCAAGAGAGTTCCCAGCAGATGAGGCTGACCCTGAAGCAGCTGAGAGCTGGAGGCTGTATAGTAGCTGCCCTCCCTGCAGCTGGGCAGTGAGTTCTTCCTCAAAGGAGGATGTAGGCTGTACATCTCCATGTCTAACATACTCTTCTTTGCTCTTCTTTTTAAAAATTGACATCATAATTATTCACAGATCTTTATTTTTAAAAATAAATTTTGGAAGGTTTTTTTTGTGTTCCTTTTGGAATTTTGGTTGGAATGGCACAGAATGTATGCCATTCAATGTGAGGAGAATTGACATCCACTGGGTAGTGGTGTACCAAGTAGATGACATTTGGGTGGTAGCCAAATAGATGATGCTCTGGAGAAGGAACTACAGAAGTAACAGGCCAAGGAGGCAGCCAGTGTAGTCAGGGGATTGTTAAATACAGAGGGGATCAAGCAAATAATTATATATATGTTGAAGTCAATATGAAAAAAAATATATGGGAGCCTGGTTTCACTGTCAAAGGGGATTTACAAATATAGAGCAGGGAAAGTCTTACAAGTACTCAGAGGTGCTGGATTGGCATCGACTGCATCAGTGTAAACTCACGGTTTTTAAATATATTTAGTGATAGGTTTAGAAATAGAGATAAATATATGCATATACATACATATATTTCCTAGCTCTGACAGCTGAAAGAACCTAGGCGCCACGATACCCCCATAGCAGTAAACACACTGAGAGCCTAGATCTAGATTTCTGATTCCAGAGCCGAGGCAGAGAAAATACAAAATGAGCCTAGAACAACTAGTTGTACCAGAAAGTAAGGAAATGTTTATCGAATGATGGGGATATGCCAACAGGACAAAAAGTCAGCTTGAAGGGACTCCCATTGGCCAAATCTGGGACAATTTGAGCATGAAAATAAACAGCTAGAGCAAAACATTACAACCTATTGAATGAGATAGGAGTCCATATTGAAGTGAATAAATGAATAAATAAGTAAATAAATAGAAGGGAAAACTCTTCCTTATATTAGAATGTTAACTAGTAAATACAGAAGAAATGATGGACTGAGAAAATCACCATTTAATCATCATCACTGTGATGAGTGATTCAGACAGCAATTAATGGATGTTAAGGCTGGTGGGCGAGGTGAGGAACAGAATATTGGCATAATCTCAGAATATCTCCCTACAAAATATTTATCATGTACAAAGGAAATAATGTGATTTTTATGGTGGAAAAGACCACCTGACTAGATGAGCAAAGTTCTCATCACAGTGGTGTGAAGAGTTGACATCATGAGCCCCCAGGGAGGTGCAAAGAAGAGCCCAGCCCCATTTCTGTGGTTTTCTTGTAAAAATGTGTGTCCTGAGTCTAGTCATGAAGAACAGTAAATGGACCCAGTTGAGGATCATCCTATGGAATGAAAGGCCTGTTCTTTTTAAAACTGTCAAGGTCATAAAAAACAAGGAAAGACAGAAATTGTTCCAGATTCAAGGAGACCGAAATACATGACAATTAAATTCAACGTAAGTTCCTAGATAGGATTTTGGACCAGAAAAGGAAAAAAAGACATCGTTGGGACAGAGAGTGAAATTTTAATGGAGTCTGTGTTGTATCAATGTTGATTTCCTGACTTGGAAGTTTATGTAATGGTTATGAAGGAGAGTGCCTTTGTTTTGTGGATATAGGCACTGGATGTTTAGGGCTGATAGGGTATCAAGTCTATACATTTTTATAAGATTGTTCATAAAAAGACTCAACCAAAACAATGAGACCATATATATAGATACAAACACAGAGTGAAAGCAGATGTGGTAAGATATTACAATTAGGGAATCTAAGTGAAGAGGATATGGGAGTTCTTGCAACTTCTCTGTAATTTGAAATTATTTCAAAGTACTTACGATACATATTCATATTCATATCTATTTATTTATTTGGCCATGCAGCACAGCTTGTGGGATCCTAGTTCCCCAACCAAGGATAGAACCTGGGTCCCGGCAGTGAAAGCACCGAGTCCTAACCACTGGACCGCCAGGGAATTCCCATACAGATTCATATTTAAAATAAACATAAAAACGTATGTCCACACAAAAGTTTGTGCACAAATATTCATAGCAGCATTATCTATAATACCCAAAAAGTGAAAACAATCAAAATATCCATTAACTGGAAAGGATAGGCAAAACATCATATATCCGTACTATGAAATATTATTTGGCAATAAAAAGGAAGTAAGTATTGATACATGCTACAACGTGGATGAACCTTGAAAATACTGTGTTCGGTGAAAGCAACCAGTCACAAAAGACTACAAGTTGTAGGATTCCATTCATGTGAAATGTCTACAATAAGAAAATTCATAGAAACCAGAAGTAAATTAGCTGTTGCCAGGGGTTCAGGAGAGCGGGGGGAATGACGAGTGACTGTTACTTATTTGGGCTTCCAATTCCATACCTCAAATTAGAGAATCTATACCTTATTTTAGAGTTGATCTCTGAAGTCTCTAGGATCCTCTTAATCTATATGTCTGAGACTCGTAAAGAGATTGTGTTGAGGAAGTAATACCCTTGACTTGATGATTTTTAAACAACTTATATGGGGTTATTGGAAAATATATTAATTATTAACTCATTTTAGAGTGGCATGTTATTTGAAATTTTATGAAACATACTTCCAAAAACCATAGGAACTTGGTTAAAAGCTAGCAAAGACTCAAACGCACCACCTAGCGGTGAAGACAGGAAGTTTCAGATTGGTGATATAAGACGTCTTGCCATCACACGTGCAGGACGGCTGTCCATAGCAATCTTTTATCTTGTATTTGTCCTGTCCCCTCATCACTCAGGATAGTTTCACGTACACAGAAACCCAATACTTCCTGACTTAATAGTTTGTTCATTTGACATACTTTTAAGCCAATGAAATATTGTTGACTTCTGAGAATTGTGGGAAAATCATTGGTTTTAAGATTTGCAGGGCTGAAGGTGCCTTTCTATTCATACATCTCAAACCCCTCCTACCCAAGAGGCCCACCTAGTCTATCTCTTTGTGGATGGACACGCCACTCCACAAGCGCCTGGTTCAGAGAACCAGGACCACTGCCTTCGAAAAGACAAAAATCTATACTCCAATGGGATCCTTGATGTCAAGTATTTAACGACTTTGTTTTACCTACTACAGTAATTAAAATTAAGTCTTCAAATTTAAATTTAAATATCTAAAAGCAGGAATGCACCATCCTTAATCTTAAACCCCAAAAGCAGGAAAGAGGTCAGAATCCTAGGGTACTGGGCCTATTGGTAAAGAGGGATCTATGTTGTTTTTCCTTTTGGTTTTGCATTCCGCTCCCTCTCCTCCCGCCCCCGCACTTTCTCCTTTCCTTTTTCACTCCATCTTTTTTCTCTCTTTTCTCTTTCTCTCCCAAATAACAGTCAAGTAATTAAGATCATCACCATGTTTAAATGGAACAGGTAGTGCCCTGCACAGGGTGATTTAATTATCCCAGGTTTTCACCTGAAAATCCCCTTCTCCATCGAAAATATTTCTCTTTGAGTTCTTTCCTGAAATATTAAGCCATTTTCCAACACTCTGCTTTAATTATTGTTAATTAAGCCTTCTTTCGAAATACTATTGTCACTTTAGGACAATTTTTTAAAACCCCTTTCCACACAACACAGGAGGGGTTCTGAACATACCAATTTTAGAATTTTGCCTGTGATCAGCCTTGCTAATAGAAAACTCCTGGTTTTAAAATATTAACTTAAAACGTTTGATTTCAATTTTTTACTGGGTTTACGAATGCCGGCTGCCTTTCAATGACTTAAAACGTATCCTCACCTTTGAAAACTCTAGGGCTCAGTGCCTCCACGGGCATCCAGGCATTTATTCTTAATTCTGCTTCTTAAATAGGCTCCTGGGAGGAGCGGTTTCGATCTAGAAGTTCAGGGAAGCAGTTACCACAGAACTTGCAACAGTTGGTGTCAGGCGATAGGCAGGCTGGAAGTGATAAATGGGGCTGGTTTAAGAAACAAAAAGCCCCGGGAAGGGAAAGGAAGGGACAGCCGTGGCCTTGGGGGCTGTCAGCACGGGGCCGGTAGGGCCCAGCTCCGGCCGCGGGAAGGCGCCTTCCTGGGAGGCCAGAAGCGGCGGCCGCCGCGGAGACAGCAAGCCGGGAGATCGCGCAGCGCGGGGTGCGGGGCGGGCGCGCGCCCAAGCCGCCCCCCGGGCCACGCCGGGGCCACCGCGAGGTGAGGCCGGCCCTGCCCCCGCGCCGCCCCCGGCAGGAGGCGCGACGCCCAGGCCGCGGGTGCGTGCGCGGCCCCGGGCGACGCGGCTGGGCGTGCGCGGGGCCGCGGCGGAGGCAGGGCCGGGCGGGCGGCAGAAGATGGCGAGGGTGTGTAGGCGGCAGCAATGCTCCGTTGAGAGACGCGGCTTTCGGCAAGAACTGGACTCTTGGCGCCACAAGCTCATTCACTGTGTAGGTGAGACCCTCCTCCGGCTGCCTTCGGCTCTCGGGCTACCCCGCCGCCGGCCGCCCGGAACGAGGGAGGGAGCCGGGAGAGAGCAATTGCTGCTCCGGCCCGCCCGCCCTCTAAGGCTTGGGCGTCCCCCTCCCCCACCCCCCGGAGTGCGGGCGCGCGCGACCTCCGGGCGGGCTCTCCTTGCTCGGTCCTGAGCGCGCGCGCGCCGGCCCCTCCCCTCCGCGCGCCCTCACCGGGGCGGGCTCTCGGGCGGGAGCGCGTGCCCCTCCTCTCCTCCCTCCTTCCTTCCCTCCTTCTTTCCCTCCCGGCCCGGCGCCACAGCTGGTTTATTGTGGAGGCTCGCCGCGCGCCGCTGCCACTGGACCGGTGGCGGCGCCGCCGCAGAGCCCAACGCGAGAGCTGGGGGGCGTGCTTGGCCGCGACTCGACCCCCTGGCTCCTCTCTGGCCGGCGCCTTCCGCATCGCACGCCGCCCCTCCCCCACGTGCCGCGGCGGCGCGCGCCCCTGTCCCCGCGTGCACGGGCGGCGGGCGGGCGCCCGGCGGTCGGGCGTGTGCGAGGCGTGAGGTGGAGATGGGGGCGGAGGGAGCCGGAGCTGTCACAGGCCCCGGGTCCGCCTGACCGAGCCAAGTGGGGTGTCATGGCCGCGGGGGGCAGCGGCTGCACTTCCTCTGCGGGCGGCGGCGGCGGCAGCGGCCGGGGAGTTAATCCTCGACGCTCGGGTCGGTGTGTGTGTATTTGTGTTCGGTGTGTTCGGGCGGTGGGAGGAAGGGGGGTGGGACCGGGTCCGACCGGGAAGCCGGAGCAGGGGTCGCTCTTGTCCTCTCCTGGGGGATTTTCCGGAGCCGCCGCCTCGCCGAGACCCTCGTCCGCCGCCCGCCTCCCGGACCTCAGGCCGCCTCGGGTGGCTTTTTCCGTGCGGGCAGGAGGGAGTGTGGACGGGGTCGCCCCGGGAGGGGCCGGGCGGCCGAGCTGCGCCTCTCACACTGTGTGTTTTGTCTGTTTTTCTCTCCCAAGGTCCCGTTTCCCTCTGTGCGGCGGCCGGCGGGACCATAAGGGCTTAACTCATATATTTAACCCCCCTCCAAAAAGTAAGTGGCCCGTGTGGTGTCTCCGCTCCGCCCGCCGCCCCCTAGCCCGAGTCCGTCCTGTGTCTTACTCTCCTGTGCTCCAGCATTGTTATTTCCCCATCTTTGCTTTGGTGTTGCTGATGTGTGGGGAAATGTCTCTTGTCGTCCTCCGTCCCCCCCACGCCCAGTCCTCGGGGAGGCCCAGAATTCCAAACCGCCCCCCACCCCCCCCCGTGGGGAATGATCTTGGTCTTCCCAACAGAATCTAGGAGATTCTTTCCGTTCGCTTGGGCCCCTCATCCCCTCCTTCCCGACAGGGTTTCGTTGGAAGGAATTATGCAAATCCTGCTTTCTGGTGTCCATTCAGCGGCAATTTCATGCGGTGAGAAGTTCTCTTTGTTGTGCGAGGGGGAGAACAGACACTGATTTAATAGACATATCTGTTGGGGGGAAGGGTAGAGGGGGTGTGGAGAAGCTCAGTTTGGAAGAATTACAGCACTTGGTTAGCTCAGTGTCTTTGTGTTTGAGCTTTCTGGCTTGACAGGAGGGTATGCCCCTTACAATGTCCCACAAGGGATGTTTTCTATAATAGATTAAAAAACAAAACTGAAACTTTAAACAAGTGAAAAATAAGGTAACCTTTAGTTAGAGAATATAAACCTTTCCATTTCTGCGGTGTTTCATTATGAAAATGTATGTGAATTTTGTTAAGGGTTTAGACTGTACTATCAAAATTAATATAGACAACAATGCTTTACAGTATCTGATATCACTTTGGTTGTCCACAGGTCAAAAGTATATTTTAAAACATATACTTGTGTAAACAATAAAGGTATGAATCCGTTTTTTGGTGTAATTTGTCTTGTGGATATATTTGAAAATTTCCCTCCTGCCAATCCAAGCCCAGCTCTGCCGTCCAGGAATCAGCCTTTTGGTTATTAGTTATCATTTACTCTGCTCTGTCTCTGCGTGTTTTATTCTTTGAAACCTATCTTAGGTTTACTAAAATGTTACATCAGCTTTAGCACTTTTTGAATTATGTGTTATTTGTAATTATGAGACCTTATAAGGCATGTAGAGGTTTTGAGAATCATGAAATTAATGAGTTTTCAGAGTTGTGAGTTAATACAAAATCCTGAAATTATTTCGAAGAATTTTTAGTTGTTGTATTTGTTTCACTTTTTAAATGATTGGTCTTTTTTTTCAGTAGGTCTTTTTAGTTTTTAAAAGATTTTGAAATTGAAAACTATAACCCTATAGATTTCTTAAATTACTGTTGCTTTAGTTTAGATGGTTGTTGATCTTATTCTGATTCTTTTTGCTTTGAATCCTTGCCTTTTGCCTCAGGCCCCCTTTTTATTAGTCATTGCTTAGTGTTAGTGGCGAGTTACTGCTGCTTGACAAGACGTTTTTGTTTTTTTGATTTTGGGGTTTTTTTTTTTTAACTAATAAAATCCTTCTGTAAGTATCTGAATTGAATATCAAATTTTAGATTCTTTTTTTGAGGGAGAATTTTAATCTAGTAATCAGTTTTCTTTAAAAGCATTCTGTTAACTCCAGATCTCCACTTTCGAGGTAGTAAAGTTCAGGAGATTATTTAGAGTCCAGAGTGCAGATCAGTATTTTAGTCTGAGCAGTAATATATAGTTGATAGTCTCCCAACTAAAATCAATTTAATTGCGTCTCATATTTTCTCTCCTATTGTATGTAATTTTGTTCTTTAGGAAAAGAGTTCTAAGTAAGTCAAATATAGTGTTAACTTTCTATATATAAGAGCGGTGGCAATGATTCTTATTTATATATAATCCAAAAGGAAACTCTGTCACTAGCAAATGTAATAATTCCTCTTTTATTTTAATGGATTGGTTCTGAACAGTTAACCTTCTATTCGATTCTCTTCACTGATTAAGTTAATACTTTAGGGTCATTTGGTTCCTAAGTAATACTTAATTTATAGCAGTCTTTGGATTGAAAGTGAATTCTCAGTCATTTCCAAAATCTAATACTCCCTTCTACTTTATTTTTTGGAGGGGGGTGAGGGTCAGGACTGTAGAGGTAGAAGTGAAGGTGTTTGTGTTTCCATTATTAGGTTTTAGTCGAATTGGAGTTAGCAGGTTCAGACAGTGATTATGATCAAGATGGATATTTGGTAACCAGGTGATTATTGAGTCCTCTGGGACTAGAATGATATTCCATTCTGGGAAGATGGAGGTTCTCTCTGTTGCCTAATATGATGTAACCTATTGCTTGGCTGCTCCTCATCTTTGCTATATTCTCGAAAAGCTCTTCACAACGTAGGGGAAGTTGTGATTATTTCAGCTTAGCTCTAACTTGGTGGAAAAAAGATAGCAGGATGAGTCTCTGACTTAACAGAGAGTTATTTCAAATTGCCCTAATTCCCTCAAATATGCTTATAGCTGGAGCAGTTCTAGGAAGCATCTGAATAATGCCATTTTTTTTTAACCTTATGGGGTTACACAGGATGGCCTGGAATTCCTTCCAGAGTGAGAATTAGGTATTCAATGTCTGTGGGGACTTGCCACTTCTGAGTACTTGCCTAATCACTTAGCTGCTTGTACTAGTGCTGTTTTTAGGCTCGAGCAGCGGTTAGGTAAGTACATAATTACTTTATTTAAATATTTATTAAGCATCTGTCTAGTATTAGTCACTGTGGGCAAACAAAGATATTGGGGAAGCTGCCTTAACATTCAAGAACTTTTATTAGTCCTAAGAAAAAATATAGTGTATTCAGTACAAGGCAAAATGTGCCATATGATAGTGAAAGCAAGTGCTGGGGGTGTTTGGAAGTGAAAGAAATCACTTGAGGTGATAAAGAAAGGCTTCATGAAGAAGGTCGTGGATTTTTGCTTCATTTTGATAAAAATGGAGAAGGCATTCCTGTCATGTGAAACAAATAAGCAAAAGTACAAAAGGACAAGAGTGAGTTGTCTGTTTAAACTGCAGTCCAAGATTGGTTTAGGGAATGTATAGGTGATAAGTTTGGAGAGAGAGATTGTTGGATTTTCTAATGCAGGTTAAAAAGGGGAGTCTCTTTGTTAGGCAACTTGGGGTTTGCAACACACCTCTCTCCTTAGCTCAGGAGAAGAATGTTTCCTTTATTTAAGGATTCCATTGTAAAATTCTACAATAATGATGTTGGTTGTATTTTTAAATCACCTTGGCAGAGACAATATTGTTATCCACAGCAGAGTCTCTTCTAAGTAAGCTCATTTGGAGGTTGTACCTTATTCCATTGCACAAAACTCGTTTTCGAAGTTGCCTAAAATCAGTGGCATATTCATTCATTGAGTCCCCTTAGTTTTGGGAAATTTTCATCCTTTAGAGGTTGGATTTGGTATTTGGAAACAGAAGAGAATATTTTCTGCCACAAATAAAGGTATATATAAAATAATGAGATTGGTGTTTTTCCCTGCCTTGCAAACTGGCTCTGAAAGCTCAGCAGAGGGGCTTGATTTGTTCTGATGTGCCTCTGAACTTCTCTCTTGATTCGTATTTCCTTTATGTCCACCTGTCTGCTGAATGGAATCTGGATATGGGTAGATGTGAGTAAACAAAGCTGTTATTTTTTGTAGTTTCAAGTTAAAGACTTGCCATTACTACCCTCCACATTATCTTTACTCTATTTGCAAATATTTAAAAAAATCTTTTTACTGTTTGTTATACTTGCACATTGTTTTTGGGATAATCCCAGTGTGAAATATTTGCTAATTTTATTGACTGTCTCTTGTATGTAGGAAGTATCCCAAGTCCAGTGGTCCATACCCTGAATTTTTTCTTTTTTTAGTTGAGATATCATGTATATACCATAAAATTCACCCTTTTAATTCATACAATTCAGTGGTTTTTAGTTTATTCACAAGGTTGTGCAAATATCACTAATTCTCGAACACTTTCATACCCAAAAAAGAAACCCTATACTCATTAGAAGTCATTTCGCATTTCTCCTATGACCCAGTCCTTGGTAACCCCTAATCTACCTCTGTTTCTGTGGATTTGCCGATTCTGGACAATTCATATAAATGTAATATTATAATATGTGGTCTTTTGTGTCTGGCTTCTTAGCATGTTTTCAGAATTCATCCAGGTACTGGCATATGTCAGCACTTTATTGCTTTTTATGGCTAACTAATATTGCATTGTATGGACATACTATATTTTGTACATCCATTCATCAGTTGTCAAACGTTTGAGTTGTTTCCACTTTTTGCCTGTTATGAAGAAGCTGCTGTGAACTTAAGCAGCATTATTCCTGTGGACATTTGTCTTTTCTTTTGGGTACGTACTTCAGAGTGAACTTGCTGGGTCATATAGTAACTTTTAATGTTGAGGAACTGCCAAACTGTTTTCTAAAGCGGCTGCAGTATTTTACATTCCCACCAGCGTTGTAGGAGGATTTCAGTTTCTCCACACCCTTGCCAACACTTGTTACTGTCCGTCTTTTTGGTTATAGCCATTCTAGGGGTAGGTATGAACTGGTATCTCGTTGTTTTGATTTGCATTTCCCTAATGACCATTGATGTTGAGCATCTTTTCATTTGCTTGTTGGCCATTTGTATATTTTCTTTGGAGAAACGTCTCTTCAGATCCCTAGCCTATTTTTTAAGTTGAGTTATCTTTTTATTGTTGAGTTGTAGTGTATATTCTGGATACTAGACCCACATCAGTATATGATTTGCAAAAGTTTTTTTCTTATCATACCCTCAATTTGAAAGTAGTTAGATCAGAAGATAATCTGCAGCATTATTCCTGTGAAGGGAATAATGGATGTTGTAATGGAGTGATCAGAATCAACCAGAATTACTCAGGAAAGGCTTCCTTAAACATCCTTTTCCATGAATTATTAAAATTGTTATTTGATGGAGTTTTGTAATAGCACAGATATACTTTGCTATCCAAATCTTCTAAGTTTTTGCCTTTTTTTAGTGAGGGTTCATATTTCAAGTTCAAATAATGTGGTAAACCATGTTGTTTGAATCTGTTCTATACCTGAGTTTTGGATAGTATATAACCAAGGTTTGGGTGGAGAAGGATATCTTTTCTCTATATAGACATTTTGTCTGAATCTATTCTGTGTCTAGTGTTAATGGTGTTACCATCTTATATCTGCACAGCACATTTTATATTTTTTTAGAAAACTTTTACATTATTTTATTGTCTTTATTTAGAAATGTAGAAAATTAAAGATGGGTATTACAAAACTATCGGTCAGTTGGGAAACATTGAGTAATAACTCTTGTTAAAGTAATAAGGGGATTTCCTTTAGCATAAATGCTTCCCTCTTATCCACAGAAATAATTTTATGATATTTTAATGTTTGAAATAGTTACCTAAGTTCTCAGGTAAAAGTAGAATACAGAGCTGAACTTCTCCAGAAACAGACTTTTTAATTTAATTTGCTTCAATTGCTGTATGAAATTATATTGTAGTTTTCTACCTCTATTAATGATGGTACACATCAAGACTAACTTTTTGGGTTAGAAGCTGTGAATACCAGTATTATTTCCCATGAGAATTATTATTATTGGAAAAACTGTTGTAGGATGAACATTTTCATTTTCGTTGTTAATACTAGATAGTCTGTGACTGCTATTTGGTCTCATGATTAGCTTATTTTTCATAAGCTCTGAGTCATTTTATTATCATCATTATTAATAAATGATTATTGTATATTTTTTTCTTATTAGTTGACTTTTTAGAGATTTCCAGAGGGTAAAGGCATGTTCTCCCTCTCCTAAGCTGCCAATATAAAGGGGAAGAAAAACTAATTTAAAAGGATCTACAGGGGCTTCCCTGGTGGCGCAGTGGTTGAGAGTCCACCTGCCAATGCAGGGGACACGGGTTCGTGCCCCGGTCCGGGAAGATCCCACATGCCGTGGAGCGGCTGGGCCCGTGAGCCATGGCCGCTGAGCCTGCGCGTCCGGAGCCTGTGCTCTGCAACGGGAGAGGCCACAACTGTGAGAGGCCCGTGTACCGCAAAAAAAAAAAAAAAAGGATCTACAGGTTGTGTGTTGCTTGGTAAAAGAAAATCCCACATCTGAAAATGTGAATGTACTACAAAAAATGTATTTTGTGTTACAACAGAATTCATCTCTGATTTAATATAAGAAACATGCTCCACTAGTACATGTAGAATTATTATTGGTTTATACAAATTTCAAAAATAAGTGTACCATGTGTGTAGAGGAAGGAATTGTTGAATTTGTTAAATTGAGCCATGCTTAAGTTCAGTTTGATGCTCTCTTGTTTTTCACGTATTTTTTATTGTCCCCAATGCATGGGTATTTTTCTTTTTAATTAATTTATTTATTTTTGGCTGCATTGGGTCTTCATTGCAGTGCACGGGCTTCCCATTGCGGTGGCTTGTTGCAGAGCACGGCCTCTAGACGCATGGGCTTTAGTAGTTGTGCCACATGGGCTCAGTAGTTGTGGCTTGCGGGCTTTAGAGCGCAGGCTTAGTAGTTGTGGCGATTGGGCTTACTTACTCTGCGGCATGTGGGATCTTCCCGGACCAGGGATCAAACCCATGTCCCCTGCATTGGCAGGCGGATTCTTCACCACTGCACCACCAGGGAAGTCCCAGTGCATTGGTATTTCTGGGCTTTTACCTGAATGCTCCCCTTCCTCTCAGTCAATGTAGGCATATTTTCTAAGCCATTTGTAGGTATTTTCCTCTATACCTACCCACAGGATATTCTCCTATTCTGTTTTACCTGTCTTTCCATCTTTTAGGTACATGATTTGTCAAAAGTAGAAGGGATGCTAGAACTTGTCTTCTTGTCCAACCATATTAAAGGGAGAAAGAATTTTTTAAAAAATCTTTCATTTTTGAAAACTTCAAACATACAGAAAAGTAGAAAGAATAGTATAGTGAACACCCAGCTACATCAACTAATGGCTGTTATTCATTCCCACAAGTTTATTTTGAAGCAAATCCCAGACATCATATTTAGTATTGAATCTTTTTGTAACCTGCTTGTATAATGTCATCTCCTTGTTCCCACCTCCCATCTCCATCAAGTGGTTCATAAATTTGAAGAAATGAGATATTATCTAAATATGGAGAAGACTGGTTGTTGTTTTGTCTTATTAATATTCCATAAGAGCTATCATATGTTGAGTATTTACTATGTGCCAGACAAGAGCCCTTTGATGTTAATATCTGTTTTACAGGTGGACAACGGAATTTGGAAAGATTAAGGATTTCATTTATGGTCACTCAGCTAAAGAGTGGTAGACCTGGGATGGGAATTCAAAAGTCTGTGCTATAAAACATTAAAGCATATGCCCTTTTTTTAGACTTTCTTATTTAGTTCCACCAAGTTGCCTTTTCTTTCTTTGTTTCCTACTACTGATGGCTTACTCAATTTATATTACAGTAAAGAATTCTACTCATAATTTTATCATAAATGGTAGCATAATTCTTTAAATACCCCGACCTAAAATGTCTTGCCCTCTTCTCTTCAGTGTTATGGTCTAGTTTGTCTATCCTTTTTCTTCTCAAATTTTTAGTTTTGTCAGAGCTAAGTAGGTTTGAGCTGAATGCTTCCACTGACTTAGTTTTCCTTCATACATTGCTAGACTGGCCTTTCTTCACCATTGGCTGAGATCTGAGCATAGGTTTTGAAGAGGAAAGATAGCAAAGAATATCCAGGTGATCCTGGGCCTTAAGCTTGGTGAACCTTCCACGTGGACCAGCTTAGTTGACAGAGCGCTTTGAAATTTGTAACAAAAGCATTATAGTAACAGTGTGTAGGTACCTGGCCTTTCCTTCTATTCATATCCTTCCCAGAGACCTCAGGTGTGGACAGAGGGGCGAACAGGGTAAAGCAGATTGATGTCAAGATTCACGATTCCTGGATTTTAGTCAAATGCTTTTTGAGTTCTAACTTCCTATGACTTAGATTTGGCACTTGGTTATAAATGTTTCAAAACGTGATGGAAAGCGAAGTTGCTGAGTAG
This sequence comes from Physeter macrocephalus, assembly GCF_002837175.3. NCBI lineage: Eukaryota > Metazoa > Chordata > Mammalia > Artiodactyla > Physeteridae > Physeter > Physeter macrocephalus. The sequence goes on from NC_041233.1 coordinate 54,144,045, forward strand.
TGTATAATTGCTGAGAAGGGGAGGGAGCAATTTGGCAGATTTTTAAAATGATACGCTAGTTTGGTAATTCAAGCATCACCGGTCTCAGACTAATGCTACCTTAGTAGATACAGGAAGATGTGACAAAAGTAAGTGGGAGAAATTCCCATCAGAATAAAATGGGAAGCTCTTTGCCTTCACTAAGAATAAAAAGTGAGAGGAACATAAATATCTGTGAATATGTGCCTGTGTTGAAATGTGGCTTTTTCATTGCATGGTTAATGATACTAATACTAATCTTGTCACATGTGTTCGGTTATGTGAATTTTCATTCAGCTAGTAAGGAAACTGACGAAGTTTATCTTGTATAAACAGGCATTGATTTAATTTATTTGATCACAATAAAATGATACTTTAATCATGGGTGGGCTAAGAAGTCCATAAATCTTTGGGAATAGTTATTGAAAAAAACCTTTAAGCTGGTCATTTTTCTGAGTGTTTAATGTAATTAATACATCTTTAAAAAATGATTTAGTTAATATACCCCTACGTAAAACGATCAGTGTGTTAATATTTTACTTATTGTTTATCTATTGGAAACCTAACAATTACGCTTAGCAGCATTTTTATAATACTTAATATGTTAGATACCCTATCTAGAGCTGGTTTTTGTTCTGGAAAGAGAATACATCAGGATAAAAATAGTGAAATAATATGGATTAATTTCTAACAATTTTTTGAGAGGTACTGAAGTTTTGCTGTATGACTTTTTTCAAAAGGAAAGCAGGTATGATTAAAGTGATAAGGCTGTGTACCATGTGAGACTTGTACAACCAATGTTTATTTGTATATACATATATTTTCTATGCATAGATTTTTACTGTGGAGTATTTACTAAAATAGATTTTGGCATGTTAAAATAAACAGGCATATACAGCGAGTCAAATCCATATAGTCTCTTGATAACCATTTCAAGACCCATGGCTTATGGCTACAATCTTATCTAAAAGATAACATTCCCTTTCTCCCCTTTCTCCTTAGGCAAAGAACTTCCGTTTAATTTTCATGTAACGTATCCAAATCAAAGATTGTTTTATTTTATTGGTGATAGGCAAGGGTAAATTCATAAATGGGGTAAAGATAAAAGAAGAGAAACTAGAATTTTCCACATTAAGTGAGAAGACTTTAGGTAGGAATTATAAGAAGCTGTAAACCTATGTGGGACTTAATTTTTGTAAAAAATAAGTAGGCCACGTAAGTGATAGTCCAACCTGAATGAGTTGTTTTGGTCAAGACTATTAAACTATTAAGAAGATTGAATTATCCACAGTTTTTGATCTTTTTAAACCAAGGGAATGTAGATTAATGGAGAAGAGTATTCTGATATAATTACATTGATAAAAAATGAGCTGACGTTTGTGGTAAAGACAAGGAACCAGAGATGTTGATAACCCAGACAATTTTTGCCTTTTTTCCCCTTTTCCTGAGAACTTAAACTTTATTTTGGAAAAAGTGGAAGCTTTGTTATTGTTAAATGATTAATAAATATTTATGTATGTATGATACTACTCGATAGGAATTATTTGTTGAAACCATACGAAGATGTCTAGGTAAAATACCTTTAGAAATTGCTCTACCTAATTCAGCCAATCCACATTTTGTCAGATATTCTTTAGCAGGTAATCCAGAGGAGATCAACTGATTTGAGGAATATGAGTGTATATCCAGTTATAAGCAGAAAAGAAGGTAAAGAATAAAGGCTATATTAAGAAACAGGAAGGATCTGTTGTCAAGTCATGCTGCTGCTAATGTCTGGTTTCTGTGACTCAAGAACAGAAGTGTAAGTAATGATGGTAATGATGTTGTTACATATAACTGGATTGTGAAATAAGCAGCACACTTGATTTTTTAAAAATTTTTTTAAAATAAATTTCTTTTTGGCTGTGCTGGGTCTTCATTGCTGCGAGCGGGCTTTCTCAAGTTGCAGCAAGCGGAGGCTACTCTCTCTTACTATGTGCGGCTTCTCATTGCGGTGGCTTCTCGTTGCAGAGCACTGGCTCTAGGTGTGCGGGCTCAGCAGTTGTGGCACACGGGCCCTAGAGCGCGTGGGCTTTAGTAGTTGTGGCGTGCAGGCTCAGTAGTTGTGGCTCATGGACTGTAGAGTGCAGGCTCAGTAGTTGTGGCACACGGACTTAGTTGCTCCGCGACATGTGGGATTTTCCCAGACAAGAGATCGAACCTGTGTCCCCTGCATTGGCAGGTGGATTCTTAACCACTGCGCCACCAGGGAAGTCCAGCAGCACACTTTAAAACTAGATGCTGAAAGGATACTTACTTTCAGATGGCAGAATTTGCAGGAATTTCAGATGTTTGGTGCAGTATGGATTTGGTACAGTCTAGGATTCTGCCAAGAATCAGGAATGAGTAACTTGCTTTTGCACGAGGTAGCTTCTCATTCACATTTCTTCCCTACTCTATATATGTCCATTTTTCTTTATACACTTTTCTTTTTCTCTCTTTTTGTTCATGTAACATAAATTGATATATGTTTGGAATACATCAAATGAGAAGTAAACTGAATTAATATAAAAAATAAATATGTATGTATTTTAGTCTGGGGTAACAGACATCTTCAGAAGCCCATGCAGATAAGAATGACTTTAGAAGTAGAAAAATGGTGGTCATAGTTAAGAGAATGAAATTCACTAGACAGAGGTAAGGGGTGAAATACATTCAGTAAACTTTTTTTAGTGAATATTTTTAGCTCTATTTGCGTCACTGTTAAGTTCATAAAACAGTTTTATTTTGATACAATGCAAATAGTTTTGTCTCTTCTGTGGCTTTCGCTATGAATTTTAAAAAACTTAAGGGGTGCAATCTTTCTTGAAGTTAAGCATTAGTTCTTCCATTTTTTTTGAAGAAATTAGTTTTATTTTTTAAATTTATTTTTTAATACTGAATGAAAGATTTTTTTTTTTTAGTTTTTATTGGAGTATAGTTGTCTTACAATGTTGTGTTAGTTTTTACTGTACAGCAAAGTGAATCAGCTGTATGAATACATATATCCTCTCTTTTTTGGATTTCCTTCCCATTAGGTCACCACAGAGCACTGAGTAGAGTTCCCTGTGCTATACAATAGGTTCTCATTAGTTATCTAATTTATACACAGTATCAATAGTGTATATATGTCAATCCCAATGATTGTTTAAATCTTTATGATTCTCTAAATTCTTTAGTGCTTTACAGTTTTCAAGTTTCACACATGTGATTTCATATAATTCCATAACCCTTTTTTAAATCCCCTACCCCTATATTGCACCTTTGCTCTCCCCACTGGTAACCACTAGTTTGTTCTCAAACTGAGTCTGCTTCTTTTTTGTTTTATTCACTAGTTTGTTGTATTTTTTAGATTTCACATGTAAATGATATCATATGGTGTTTGTCTTTCTCTGTCTGACTTATTTCACTTAGCATAATGCCTTCCAAGTCCATCCATGTTACAGAATGGCAGAATTTCATTCTTTTTTATGGCTGAGTAGTGTTCGTTGTAGATAGATAACACATCTTTTTTATCCATTCATCTGTTGATGGACTTTTTATTTTACGCCACGTCATATGAAGAATATTTGAACTTATAGAGAAAACAATGTTAAAAAATAATTTTAGACATGAATTTAAGTGCATTTCAAATATTAATCATATCTATCTAACCCTTTAAAGATTGTATCTTGGTAGGATGGAAGAGGTGATTAAGTGTACTCTGCATTCAGAAGTTTAATTCCTCTCATTAGTTCTCCAGGTGTTTACCACATTCAGAGGCTCATTTTGAAAATACTTGCATATAATAGTAATAGTAGAGGTCCATTTTGGAAACACTTGCACATTAAAACAATAATAAAAGTTGGGTTTGAGTCAGGCAGACCTGGGTACACATTTATCTTCACACTTTTACCAGCTATGGGATGTAGAGAGAACTAATTTCAGTTTATTCCTATAGTAAATACAGTGTAGGATGGTTGTGAGAATTGAGAAAGAGGCAGAGAACTTTGTCTTTGCTTAATAAATAATAGATCACTTGAAAAAAAAAACTGTTGAAGCTGATCCATAGAATTTGCTCTTTGGATATACTCTTAAAATAACACAATTTAATTTCTTTTAAACATTTTTTGTAATGTAGAACAATAATTGTTCTCTCTGGATTTTAAGTTGCACTGTGTTTGGTCTATCCAAAACTTTTACATATTTACAAGTTCCTGTAATGGTCTGGGTGATGACATTTATGTATGATTAACATTATGACATTTATTGGTATATCCTACAGGATAGAGTAGCAAAAAATACTCAATTTTTGTTCTTTGCCAGCTAAGAGAACCTACTACATGTTTTTTCTTAGGTTAAAAAGAAATAGTAGGTTTTCTTAGGTTAAAAAGAAATAGTAGGTTTGCTCTAGGTTAAAAAATGGTTGCATCTTGGGCAGTGGAGTGGAATGGAATGGGAAAAACCTCAAGGCAGGAGCACTGGGTTCTGGCATAAGTATGACTACAACTGTATGATTTTAAGCAAATACATCACTTAATCTCTCTGCATCTTGGTTTCCTTATTTGTAAAATGAGAACGTCTTGGAGAGCCTGATTACAATATTTCAAGAAAAATTACTGTGTTGATTTTCACCATTGAATAGTTTGGGGATGGTTGACATGAAATCCATTAGGAAATAGAATATTCATATGGTGTATAACAGGGCGGCAAAGCTAAACTAAATAATGCGCTCAAAGATGTTTGTCTTAAAAGACACATGCACCCCAGTGTTCATTGCGGCACTATTTACAATAGCCAGGTCATGGAAGCAACCTAAATGTCCATCGACAGACCAACGGATAAAGAAGATGTGTGGTACATATATACAATGCAATATTACTCAGCCATAAAAAGGAACGAAATGGGGTTATTTGTAGAGATGTAGATAGACCTAGAGACTGTCATACAGAGTGATGTTAAGTCAGAAAGAGAAAAACAAATATCGTATATTAACACATATATGTGGAATCTAGAAAAATGGTACAGATGGACCTGTTTGCAGGGCAGAAATAGAGACACAGATGTAGAGAACAAACGTATGGACACCAAGGGGGAAAGGGGAGGAGGGATGAATTGGGAGATTGGGATTGACATACATACACTAATATGTATAAAATAGATAACTAATGAGAATCTGCTGTATAGCATAGGGAACTCCACTTCGCTGTACAGTAGAAACTAACACAACATTGTAAAACAACTGTACCCCAATTACAAAAAAAAATGTCTTCTAAAATGTTCATGAGAATAAAGACTTCATCTTTAAGTAGAAAGCAGGATGTGTAAGGAATGGGCAACAGCTCCTCAAACTCATGCAAAATACATAACTAACTTTTCTCACTAAATATTAGCTAAACACTCACAAGGTGAGAGGAACTTAGTCTCATTTAGCTAATAATAGTTATATCTGCATTTCATATAAAAAGATGTAAATGCATTTCCTTTTGTTTATTCAATTTTTTTTTTTTTTTTTCAATTCACCCATTTCTCCCACTCACCACCCCACCCCCTACTCTTGGCAGTCACCAGTCTGTTCTCTGTATCTGTGAGGTTGGTTGGTTGGTAGGTTGGTTTGTCTGTTTGTTTGCTTGCTTGTTTGTTTTAGGTCTAACAGAGATCATGTAGTATTTGTCTTTCTCTGACTTATTTCATTTAGCATAATGCAATCAAAGTCATCCATGTTTTCACAAATGAAAAGATTTTGCTCTTTTTTATGGCTAAACAATATCCCAGTGTGTGTGTATTTGTGTATACACACACACGATTTTTTTATCCGTTCATACATCAGTGAACACTTAAGTTCTTTCCATATCTTGGGTATTGAAAATAATGCTGCAGTGAACAGGGGTGCATACATCTTTTTTTTTTTTTTTTTTTTTGGCCACGCTGCATGGCTTGCAGGATCTTAGTTCCCTGACCAGGGATCAAACCTTGGTCCTTGGCAATGAAAGCATGGAGTCCTAACCACTGGACCTCCAGGGAATTCCCCACATACATCTTTTTGAATTAGCATTTTTATTTTCTTTGGAAAATACCCAGAAGTAGAATTGCTGGATCACATGGTAATTCTCTTTTTAATTTTTTGAGGAACCTTCATACTGTTTTCCACAGTGGCTGAATCAATTTTCATTCTCACCAGTGGTGCAGAAGGGTTCTTTTTTTCTTAACATCCTTGCCAACACTTGTTCATTCTTTTTTTTTTCCAAATTTATTTATTTTTGGCTGTGTCGGGTCTTCATTGCTGCACACGGCTTTCTGTAATTGCAGCAAACGGGCTACTCTTCATTGTGGCGCACGGGCTTCTGATTGTGGTGGCTTTCTCATTGCAGAGCATGGGCTCTAGGCACGCAGGCTTCAGTAGTTGCAGCACACGGGCTCAGTAGTTGTGGCTTGTGGGCTCTAGAGCACAGGCTCAGTAGTTGTGGTGCACGGGCTTAGTTGCTCGGCGGCATGTGGGATCTTCCCGGACCAGGGCTCGAACCCATGTCCCCTGCATTGGCAGGTGGATTTTCAACCAGTGCGCCACCAGGGAAGCCCCGTACACTTGTTATTTCTAGTCTTTTTGCTAGTGACCTCTCTAACAGATGTGAGGTGGTATCTTATTGTGATTTTGATTTGCATTTCCCTGATGCTTAGTGGCATAGAGCATCTTTTCATGTCCTGTAGCCATCTGTAATGTCTTGTTTGGAAAAATGTCTATTCAGATCTGCTCACTCTTTAATCAAATTGTGGGGTTTTTTGTTGTTGTTTTTTGCTGTTGAGTTGTATGAGTTCCTTATATATTTTGGATATTATTCCCTTATCAGATATATGATTTGCAAATATTTTCTCCCATCCATTGACCTATGTGTCTGTTTTTATGCCAGTACCGTGCTGTTTTAATTGCTATAGCTTTGTAATATAATTAGAAATTAGGAAATATGATGCTTCCAGCTTTTCTTTCTCAAGATTGGTTTGGCTCTTTGGGGTCTTTTAGGTTCCATACAAATTTTAGGATTGTTTGTTTTATGACTGTGAAAAATGGTATTGGAACTTTTAAAGGGATTGCATTGAACCTGTATATTGCTAATTTGTTTTTCTTAGAGTTTATCATTAATGGATAGAAACACAACAGATTTTTGTGTATTCATTTTGTATCCTGCAACTTTACTGAATTTGTTTATTAAATCTAACAATCTTTTGATGGAGTCTTTAGGGTTTTCAATATCATGTCATCTGCAGGTGGTGACAGTTTTACTTCTTCCTTTCCAGTTTGGATTTGTTTTATTTCTTTTTCTTGCCTAATTGGTCTAACTAGGATTTCCAATACTGTGTTGAATAAAAGTGGTGAGAGTGGGTATCCTTGTCTTGTTCTTGATCTTAGAAGCTTTCACTTTTTCACTGTTAAGTGTCATGTTACCTGTGGGCTTGTCGTATGGCCTCTGTTATGTTGAAGTACGTTCCCTTTATACTTGCTTTATTGGGTTTTTATCATAAATGGATGTTGAATGTTGTCAGATGCTTTTTCTGCATTTGTTGAGATGATCGTATGATTTTTATTTTTCATTTTGTTAATGTGGTGTTTCATGAACCATCCTTGTATCTCTGGAATAAATCCCACTTGATCATGTTGTATGTATTTTTATAGGTTGTTGTCTTTTAATGTATTGTTGAATTTATGCTGACGTTTTGTTGAGGATTTTTCCATCTTTGTTCATCAGGGATATTGGCCTGTGTTTCTTTTCTTGTGGCATTCTTGTCTGGTTTTGGTATCAGAATAATGCTGGCCTTGTAAAATGAGTTTGGAAGAGTTCTCCTTCTGTTTTTGGGAAGAGTTTGAGAAGGATTGTTATTTATTCTTCTTTGAATGTTTGGTAGAATTCACTAGTGAAGGTGTCTGGTCCTGAACTTTTATATGTTGGGAGGTTTTTTTAAATTACTGATTCAGTTTCCTTATAGTAATCAGTCTGTGCACATTTTATCTTTCGTCATGATTTCAGTCTTGGTAGGTTAAATGTTTCTTGGGATTTACCCATTTTTTGTAGGTTGTCCAATTTGTTGGTGTGTAATTGTTCATAGTAGTCTCTTATGGTCCTCTGTATTTCTGTGGTATTGGTTGTAATATCTCCCCTTTCATTTCTGACTTTAAGTCCTCTTTTCTCTTGATGGGTCTAGCTAGAGGTTTGTCAATTTTGTTTACCTATTCAAAGATATAGCTGTTGGTTTCATTGATCTTTTCTACTATCTTTTTTAGTCTGTATTTCATTTATTTCTGCTTACCTCGTTGTTTTCTTTCTTCTGCTTACTTTGAGCTTTGTTCTTTTTCTAGTTCCTACCATGTCAAGTTGGGTGTTTGAGACTTTTTATTGTTTTTCGAGGTAGGCATTAATTGCTATGAACTTCCCTCTTAGAACTGCTTTTGCAGCTAATTATTGTAATCTTAGTGCTTACTTCTTTTGTTTTTTAACCTTCCTAATAGCTTTATAAGTGATTAATCCACTACCATTTCTATACATATTTACCTTTTCAGTGAGATTTAGTCTTCCATGTGTTTTCTTGTTACTAATTAGCACCCTTTTTTTCAGCTTAAAGAAGTCCCTTTGACATTTCTTGTAGGGCCAGTTTAGTGGTGATGAAAAATTTAGCTTCTGCTTGTTTGGAAAATTCTTCATCTCTCCTTCACTCTGAATGATAACTTTTCTGGGTAGAGTACGATTAGTCGGAAGTTTTTCTTTTAGTACTTTGACTGTATTGTTCCACTTCCTTCTGGCTTGCAAAGTTTCTGCTGAAAAATCTGCTCATAGGCTTATGGGGCTTTCCTCATATGTAACAAGTTGTTTTTCTCTTGCTGTTTTTAATATTCTCTCTTTTGGCATTTTAATTATAATGTGTCTTGGTGGACTCCTCTTACTTGCAACTCTCTGGCCTTTCTAGGTCTGGATGTCTGTTTCCTTCCCTGGGTTAGGGACGTTTTCAGCCATTATTTCTTCAAATAAGATTTCTGCCCCTCTCTTCTTTTTCTGGGAGCCGTATGATGTGAATATTAGTTGATTTGATGCTGTCCCATAAATTCTTTAAGCTATTTTCACTTTTTTTCATTCCTTTTCCTTTTTGCTGTTCTGATGGGGTGAGTTCCACTGCCTTGTCTTTGAGTTGACTGATCTTTTATTCTGCTTCATTCAGTCTGCTGTTGAACTCTTCTAGTCTATTTTTCAGTTCAGTTATTGTGTTTTTTAGGTTTGTGACTTCTATTTGGTACTTTCTTTCTTTTTCCATCTTTTTATTGAAGTTCTCAGTGTTCATCCATTCTTCTCCCCAGTTCAGCAAGCATCTTTATGACCATTACTTTTTAACTTTGTATCAGGTAGATTACTTATCTCTGTTTCATTAAAGTTTTTTTCTGAGGTTGGGACTTCCCTGGTGGCGCAGTGGTTAGGAATCTGCCTGCCAATGCAGGGACATGGGTTCGAGCCCTGGTCCGGGAGGATCCCACATGCTGCAGAGCAACTGAGCCCGTGCGCCATGGCTGCTGAGCCTGTACTTTGGGGCCCACACACCACAACTACTGAGGCCTAGAGCCTGTGCTCCGCAACGGGAGAAGCCACCACGATGAGAGGCCCATGCACTGCAACGAAGAGTAGCCCCAACTCACCGCAAGGAGAGGAAGCCTGCACGCAGCAACGAAGACCCAATGCAGCCAAAAAATAAATTTAAAAAAAAAGTTTTTTTCTGAGGTTTTAGCTTGTTTTTCATGTAGTCAACTCTGGATTGCCTAGGCAGTTTGGCTGCATTTGCTTTGTGTCTGGGGATGAGCTGGCTGATGTAGGTTGGCATAGTTGGGATGACTGCAGCAACTAGACTGTTCCACCTTTCTCAACCTTTAGCAGGCTACCTTGGGTCTGTTATGGCATGGCAGAAGTACACAAAGCAAGCAGAAATAATGAAGCACTTTTTCAAGCCTCTGGTTTGTAATGTATGCTAGTATCTCATTGGCTAAAACAAATCACATGATTGAGCCGAGCGTGATGGTGGGAGGGTGTTGTAAAGTTACATAGCAAAGGGCCTGGATATATGGAGGAATGAAGAATTGGGGCTGTTTGCAATCTATCTTTGGAAACAACAGTTTCATTTTTTCATGTAAGTGTTCATGATAGTAGATATTTATCAAGTACACAGTATATGCTTAACATGTCTCATTTAATAAGTACAATAACATGCAAAGAGTGTGATAGCTTTTTTTTTTTAACTATGAAGAACAGAATTAGAATGATTAAATGATAAATGTGATGGAACTGATGGTTTGAATCTGGGAGTGTCTGACTTCAGAGCTTATAGGCTTTTACATAATTGTAGTCATGTAAGTTAGATTTTTAGTTTTCCCCCTAAGTTTTTTCTCCCTTATTTTGGGGAATAAGGATGTGTGTGTTTTATCATGTATTCTGTACTGCATATCTTGTTTTTTTCCTCCCAGAATCTTTTCCCTTGTCTTTCAGTAGCAGTACCTTGGTTTTCCTTTAGGGAGCCACTTTTCCTAACATTCTTGAGTTCAGTGTGGTTTGGATGAGGCTGACTCACTTCTGTGACTTATGCCTGGCCATTGGTCACAGTGAGTGAGTGGTTCAGGGATCAGCCTTGAGACTGGCTGGTGGCAGTCTTGGGAAAGATCTTTTTTTTTCTGGTGTAGCTAAGCTACTAGCCTATGAGCAGGAAGCAGCTGCCATGTGGGGAGAGCCTGCCTGTGAGTGAAGTGGTGTGCCTCTGTGTAAGACAACACAGCAATGGGGAGAGAAATATTGCTGTGCACTTGGATCTACCTGTTCATGAAAGGAGCTCTAAAAAGCCTTTTTGAGTCAATACCTATCTTTTTTGCTCAGGCCTATTTAGTTTGGGTTTACTTGCAACCAGAAGTCCTTACTAACACTTTTTTTAAGTGCCAGAAAGACTATATCTCTTTAAGGGGAGTAGAAAATCAATAGCTTACTATGGGTAAGCAATGTAAAAGCCAAATTCTCTGGCCTTATGGAAATGGGGAGTGATGATTTGACTGGGATGATACTGTACCAGAAAGGAACATGACAAGGTACAGCATGGGGATTTAGTAAGTTGAGAAAATAGACTCACTACTATAAGGCATTCACTTCTTTCATTCTTTCTTAGTGAATTCTTCAGTAACCTTCCTGAGTACCAAGTACAGTATAAATATATAGAGAGTGCCCATTTGGGTGTTAAAGAGTTTGTTTATTTTATTTTATTTTTTTGCTTATTTTTATTTTACAACACATTTTTCACTAAGAAACAGCATTGTAATTATTGGTTCATGATACCAGGTCAGCCCACAAACATGATTTAAGTAAATTGAAGGGTTTAAGTAATGTATTCTTGAAATAAAAAGAACAGACATCTATTCCCAACGCCATCTCCTGGTTCTTTTTATTATCTGGAGATGTTGAGATCTTGAATTCCAATATGCCATTATCCCCACATGTTTACATCTGTTATCACATGTAATTTAATGTTCATAATAACTTCACTAGCTGGGTATTATTTTAATTTTGTATGTGGTAAAACAACTGTGTGGATTGATGCTACTACAGATTTATGGTGTCCAGTCTCAGCTGGACTCTCAGCACTGGGAATTCTTTTTGCGTATTCTTGGTCAGTTTCTATAGCTTAACCACAGTAGCTGTCTTTTAGCTCCTGTGCACTCCTGCTTCTCACTCAGCTAATGATCTTGTCACCTACAGAACAATGAAATTTGAGGGTATGAATGAATATTCCCCCAACATTCCCCTCACCCCTAGGACTACTTGGGACAAACTCCTACCTAAAGCATTGTTTCAAAGCACTGACCACATGAGATATCTGTAAAATTTGAAAATTTGGGGTCCTACCTCAGATTTGCTGAATCCAAATCTTCTTAGGTGGGACATGGAAATCTTTTTTTTTTTTTTTTTTTTTTTTTTGTGGTATGCGGGCCTCCC
>NC_041233.1:54156117-54270588 GCF_002837175.3 Physeter macrocephalus
CAGCGGCCATGGCTCACGGGCCCAGCCGCTCCGCGGCACGTGGGATCCTCCCAGACCAGGGCGCGAACCCGGTTCCCCTGCATCGGCAGGCGGACGCGCAACCACTGCGCCACCAGGGAAGCCCGGAAACCTATTTTTAACAGGGATCTCAAGTGAGTCTTCTTGTACACACTAAAGTTTGAAAACCACAGGCATTTAGAATAAAGCTACTTTAAGGAGCATATAAGACCCTCATTAATTTTCCCAGCCTACTTACCCTCTCTCTGTATATGCTGCCCAATCCCTACTCTCTAATTTCTCAAGTCCTCTGACCACAAAATACAGGTCACTCTTTTTCTAGTGTGCAAGCATTATTGTACTACTTTCTTTATCTTCTTACCTTCCTTTCTCCAATTCTGCTTCTTCTAGTTTGCAAGACCCTTGAAGTCAGCAACCATGGCATGTTTTTCTTTGTATTTTAAGTACTTGGCAAAGCGACTGGCACACAGTGGATGCCCAGTAAATATTTGTGGAAAGGTAGAAAACAGGACTTTGAAATATTACAAACTACGCAAATTGAGTAGTCGTGTTCTATTTACAGTGACTCAAGTTACTTAAGGAAAAACAAAATTAGTATGAGAAACAGGGAGTGCAGATATTTTGGACACAATTTGTGATACCTTCAGTGGCTTTAACACAGTGATTTTTAAGGCGGTTAGGTGGGTGGAGTTGCCCCTTTGAGAACCACTGTATTTATTACTAGATACTAGGGACCAGTTTCTTTGCATGTGAATTGTGTGACAACACAAGTAAAACCCATCCTTTAACAGGCGAAACATTATTTCTTTATTTTGTCGTGTTTTACTTCAAAATGTAATCTTTTCCTTTTTGTTCAGAATATGTGTATTATTTTGAGTTTTCTGAAGTATCAGCAAAAGGGATAGGAAAGAGCTGGGCATTTTCCATAAACAAATAGGTAAAAGTTGGAGGTGGGCAGCAGGTAGAGAAAGAAGTATGTTCAGATTGTGTAAGAGTAAAAAATATTGACATTCTTTCCAAAAGTTCAGGAACATTTATTAACATACTGTGTGTGTGACACAGTTTGCTTGAGATAGAAACAAATGAACCATGAACAATGCTAGCCGCATTAAAGGACAAGACTATCATGAATGCTCTCAAAGTGGTGATATGGCAAGAAAGAGGTATTTCAGTATGACTTTTTCACCACTCTAGCCACCATGTAGTGAAGTTGATGCTTCAGGGAAGGTGGAGGTGTGGAATGTCATTGGAGAAGAAAAGATTTTATGAATGCTTTATTTATTTATTTATTTATTTTGTGGTACGCGGGCCTCTCACTGTTGTGGCCTCTCCCGTTGCGGAGCACAGGCTCCGGACGCGCGGACTCAGCGGCCACGGCTCACGGGCCCAGCCGCTCCGCGGCATTTGGGGTCCGGGGCACGAACCTATGTCCCCTGCGTCGGCAGGCGGACTCTCAACCACTGTGCCACCAGGGAAGCCCCTATTTTTAAATATTGATACTTAGGTTTTTATAACTCTTGAGAGTTCCTTAATATTGTTTATATTTTGCTATCAGGAGTTCACAGATCCATACTTTAACAAGCATGAATGAATTTATTTGTAACTTTTAGATTCTAAAACCCTCATGGAGGATGGCATGATGGACAGAGAATGGACATGGATACAAGCTATTCTTTTTCCACTGGCTCTTCCAGTCTCTTTGACAAGTTTGAGAAAATAACTGAAGAAAAGTGAGGCCCTGTTTTCAATTGTATGGCAGTATTCTGCCAGTATCTATCAGGACTCTTTTCTATTGCAAGTTCAGAAACCCAATTCAAATTAATTTAAGTCAAAAAGGTCATTTTGTAGGTTTATGAACTGGGAGTTAGCAGAATAAAGGTAAAGCTAGGTTCTGATATGACTGGATCCAGAAATTTTACTTATGTCATTAGGAATATTTGCCTATCTCCATCTCTAAGCCTAAGCATTCCTTTCTTCTTCTTTTTTTTTTTTTTTTTTTTTGGCTGTACGCAGGCCTCTCACTGTTGTGGCCTCTCCCATTGCGGAGCACAGGCTCCGGACGCGCAGGCTCAGCGGCCATGGCTCACGGGCCCAGCCGCTCTGTGGCATGTGGGATCTTCCCGGACCGGGGCACGAACCCGTATCCCCTGCATTGGCAGGCGGACTCTCAACCACTGCGCCACAACGGAAGCCCCCTTTCTTCTTTTGGTTTCCTTTTTGGGCAGGTATGATGGTAAAGATGATCAATGGAAGCTCTAGACTTACATAATTTTTAAAGTCCACATGTGTCTCTTTCTGTATAGCACCAGCCAAATTGGGAGGATGGAAGGGTTCATGTCACTAAGGCCTGTGGAGTGTGATTCTCTGACCCAACCAGTGACAGGTGCCTGGCTTTGGAAAGAGGCTTAAGTTCAGCCCTCCCTTATGGCTTGAAGGAGGAGCAGATTGACTCTTCAAAAGAAAATTGGATGCTGTTACCTAAGAAAGGGAGATGGATGCTGGTTAGGCAAAATCTGTAAATATTCCACATATGAATCTGGGTCGTCTACTTTTGAAGAAATTGACTAATTTGGACCATGATATAAGTTGAATTGTGTCCCCCAGAAAGATATGTTGAAGTCCTAACTCCCAGTATCTGTAAATGTGACTTTATTTGGAAAAAGGGTCTTTGAAGTTGTAATCAAGTTAAGATGAGATCATTCTAGATTAGGCTGGGCCCTAATCCAATAACTGGTGTTCTTGTAGGAAGAGGGCAATTTGGATATAGACAGGGAAGCCAGCCATGTGAAGACAGGCACAGATTGGGGTTATACTGCAACAAGTCAAGGAACACCAGGGAATTGCTGGCAACCACCAGATGCTACAGAGGCAAGGTAGGATTCTTCCTTAGAGCTTTTGGAGGGAACATAGACCTGTCAACACCTTCTAGTCTCCAGAACTAGGAGAGAATACATTTCAGCAATTTTAAGCCACCTAGTTTGTGGTAATATGTTATAGCAGCTCTAGGAAACTAATACTGTATTTGCTACATAAAAATTTATTTTTTTATTTAGCTGATCCTCTTAAAATAAAATGCTGATCATAGCTTTCCCAATAAATGTCTTTTACATTTAGCGATTTGGAATGTCTTTGGAATTTATGGGTTTGACATTTTGAAATATATACTAATAATATTAATGTGACATGATAGTTTGTGATTGATTGTATTTATTGAACTCTGCGTTTTTCAGAGTCTAGTTATGGTTTAGTTGAAGGCATGGCCCTTGTTGATGAACAGCTAAACATTAATTCTCAGTGTGCTTTACTCCCAAATAGCACAATGCCATGTGAGAACAGTAGCAGAAATAATTAAAGTGAAAAACCATGTTCCTGTATGTGTATGTTCCAGTAGCCTAAATAAGAAAGAGTATGTCTAGGGCAACTGGCTATCGAGGTGGGAACCTTAAGCAAACCTTAAGAGTAGCTTAAGCCATATTTCTGGGCTCTTGTTCATTTTCTGCAAACTGCGAGTTGGACAGTGCCTTCAAGGTTTGGTTAAACTTCGAAAAAAATATGGTCTTATGAATATTCTTCTGTCTTCTAATTTAAGGAAGTGGATATGTTCTCTAGGTACTGTAATTCTTACTCAAAACCTTTGTGGTATGAAAATTCACAAAAGTTAAGGAACTTAAGAATTTATTGGAAAAATAGTTTGAGGAACCTGTACAAGCACTTTAAAATATATATTCCTCCCCATATTCACTAAAATAAAATAGAAACAATAAGTAAAGAAATTGTCATATCTTAGATTAATAATGATGAGCACAGTACAGTTTTCTTTTTTTTTTTTTTTTTTTTGCAGTACACGGGCCTCTCACTGTTGTGGCCTCTCCCGTTGCGGAGCACAGGCTCCGGACGCGCAGGCTCAGCAGCCATGGCTCACAGGCCTAGCCGCTCCGTGGCATGTGGGATCTTCCCAGACCGGGGCACGAACCTGTGTCCCCTGCATCAGCAGGCGGACTCTGAACCACTGCGCCACCAGGGAAGCCCCATTATAAATATTTTTGACAGTGGTACCTTTTTTAAAGTTTAGTAATGTTTTCTGAATTTAAAACTCAAAGTTTTATATTTAGTATGTGCAATGAGAAGTCTTGCTCCCACCCATTCCCCATTTACTCTAGTTTTACTTTCCTCCTATAAGCATTTTTATTATGTGTTCTTTCAGTGTTTCTTTGTAAAAATGAAAGCAGATGTTAGTATTTTTTGACTTTTCCCCCTTTCTTACATGTAATGATACATACAGAATACCTGCTTCTGTACCTTGCTTTTTTCACTTAATGTATTTTAGCTATCTTTCCATTTTGGTATTTAAAGAGCATTTTCATTTTTCACAGCTGCATTGTATTCCATTGTGTGGATGTGTACTGTGATATATTAAACTAGGTGGTTTTTGAACATCTGAGTTTTCACTTTTCACTTAACACTGTGCTGTAGTGAATAATGTTGTATGTACTGATGTATGTAGGATACATTCCCCAGAAATGGTATTACTGAGTTAAGGGTAAAATGTATTTGTAATTGTGATAGATATTGCCAAATTGCCCTCTACCTAGCTGATATAATTTTGTATTCCCTCCATCAATGTAAGAGAGCGCTGTTAGGAGAATGTTTGTATCCCCACAACCTTACCAATATGGTATTGTGTCTGACTTGTGGATTTTTGCAAATCTGATAGGTAAAAAATATGCTCAGTGTAGTCTTCATTAGCATTCTCTTTATCAGTGAGGTTGAGCCTCTTATTTTTAAAGACATTTCCATTTACATTTGATCTTGAATTGACTTCCTGCAGTGATTGTGATACATTGCCAATGGTGAAAGTTATAATAATATTTTAATAGGGGAAGAAAGGGAGGAGATGATTGTTACTAGAAAAAAAAATTTTTGGATCCTCTCCCTTCAAATTATGGATTTTCACATAATTCAGAATTGACACTGAAAGTTCAAATGCTTTGTTATTGCTTTAGGAGGCCTGCAGTGTGTGATTGGTGCAGCACAGCCATCCAGGTTTTTCTGAGCATGGCTTTTGTACCCTTTCAAGAAAGCATAGATTGGTGTTATGCAGTCTCTTTAAACTGCATCAAAGGATTGTAGAAAATTGTTCAAATTTTGCCCAAAGGTCTGGTCTTGTATTCACCATAGGTGTTTGCTGAAGTAGACTCTTTATTTAGTTGGTGTAAGTTGATTTCTATAAATGTTTTTGCTTACATTTAGTGAGTTCTGCAAAATGCTAGATGCCTTCTTTCATGGTGCTGTTTGTCTCCAAGTTGCCTATTTTATCTGGTTTTTTTGGCACTTCATTCTTTCTGTGTCAGTCAACATTTTGTTTACTGAATGTTGGGAGAACAGTTTTGAGCTTTTTGGTAGTAATGTCACTTTGTTTGCATTCTGAACTGAAATCCTCTTCCCTAAGCAGTTATGTTTTTGCAGCTATTAATGCCATTAAATATTGTCTTGGCATGAGTTTATGAACATTATTGTTTAATTTCTCAAAATCGGACATCTAAGGAATTATAGAAGCATATAATAGAATATACAACAGAGTTTAAAGATATTAAGAATAAATGTGCCCAGTTAAGAAGGGAACAATAGGCAGAATAAGGGTAGAAACTGATGACTCAGAGAACAATCTTATATTCTGAGAACCAAGTTGGTAAGGAAGTAGATACTCAGTGACTCATAGATACTGATCCAAAATGTTCTCTGTCCAGTAAAGGTATATTTACTTACAATGGATTTCTCAAGCAAGGACAGCCTCTTTGCTTTGGGAACAGTCTTTGTTTAGTTTGCTTGAATTGCATTTTTAATTTATTCATTGAGCGAAATGTTCTGTGAACATTTATGCTAACTACTAAGCACTATGCTAGATGCAGGGATACAGTGATGAATTTAGGAGACTGTTCTTGCTTACATGGTACTTAGAGTCTAACAGGAGAAATAGGGCCGTTAATCACATGAGAAACCTATAACTGACTGTGAAATGAGATAGGAGCTCTGCAAGGAGACATTGTTCTCTCTGTGCATGTAATTGTGTTTGTGGAGGGGGACAGATTGGAGTAATAGAAATTTGAAAGAATTTCTAAGAAATTTTTATTTGAGAAGTGAAAAATGAATAAGAGTTAACTAATTAGGTGAAGGAAGAGGAGAAGAGTGGTAGGTAGAGAGAATTCTTTCAGACAGGGTATCAGAGCATGTTTTCAGAAGACAGAAAAAGAAAATAGACCATGGTTTCCCTCTTAGGATTCTGATTTATATAAATATATTTCCTTTTCACAACTTGGTGGCACTTAAGCATGCTTTAACTAGGCTCAATTTTGGCTGTAGAATATTCTTTGACTATTTTTTTTTAAATTAGGGTAACTGATAATGTGAAATTCTGGGGGGTTGGGGAGCACTGGATGAGTTTATTATTAAAATGCTACAGGGAAGAAAGACAGAGTGTACTCAGGCACTGGATATTTCTGTAAATGGACAGCTGTACAGTCACTTCCTTTGGGGAAGCATGAAGGCATTTTTTGGTAGGCACTCCTGCCTTATCCTCTTCTCTTTCCAAGTTCAAATAGGAGTGATTTTCTTTTATCACATTTTTAAATTGAGATATTAAAATGCACAGATCTTAAGTTTTGACAGTTGTGCATATCCCTGTGACCTCCATCCAAAACAAGATAAAAAATCCCGTGGAAAGTTTACTCCTGCCCTTTTCCAGCCAATTGCTCACCACCACAATAACTGATTTCTATCACCATAAATTAGTTTTGCCTACATCCTAGATTTCATGTAAAAGAATCTTACAGTATGTACTCTTTTTGTGCCTGGCTTCTTTTGCTTAAACAAATATTTGTGTGTGTTGTTACATTAATAGTTCATTCCTTTTTTTAAGTGGATTTTTTGAGACAATTCATATAGCAAATAATTTACCCATTTAATGTATACAAGTAAATGATTTGTACTATATTCATGGAGTTGTACAACCATTACCACAATGAAATTTTAGAACATGTTTGTCACCCCAATGGGTATCATTATATTCAGTTTACAGATGAGAACCCATACCCATTTAGCAGTCACTCCTTATCCTGTCCCCTATCTTTCTAACCCCCCAGTCATAGGCAATTACTTATTTTCTTTGTCTCTATAGATTTGCCTATTCTGGACATGATTAGTTCATTCTTTTTTATTGCTGAGTAGTATTCCATTGTATGGACATACCACAGTTTGTTTCATTGCTGATGGACATTTGGGTTGTTTCCAGTTTGGGGTTACTATAAATAAAGTTACTCCATAAACATTTTTGTATAAGTCTTTTTGTTTCTCTTGGGTGAATACTTAGGAATGGAATTGCTGGGTCGTAGGGTAGAGATGTATATTTAACTTCATAAGAAACTGCCAAACAGCTCTCCAAAGAAGTTAAATCTCCACACTACATTCCTGCAGCAATGTATGTAGAGATCAGTTAGTCCACGTCCTCACAAATATTTGGTGTTTGTCAGTCTTTCCTATTTTGACCTTTCTAGTGGTTGTGAAATGGTATCTTATTGTGGTAATGTTTTATTTTTGTTGATTTGTGAAAATTCTTTATATAATTAATATAATTATATATATATATTACTGACATTTGCTCTTTAAAAATGTAAAGGTAGAAATATGTATCTGTGAGGAGCTACTGTAACATGGAGTTTCTGAGTCTCCAAAATATTTTTTTAAAGAATCAGAATAGAAAAAGTTCACTTTATTTAGACCTTTTCTAAGGAGATTGCCACAGTAGTTTGGTTCATTGTTGAACCATGAAACAGTTCCCTGTAGGCAGGGAAGAATAACTGCTTTTAGGAGGTATAACTTAGAAAACAGCAATAACAGCAGCCAAATTCAGTAACTTTCAAAAGTCACAATACCTGCCATTTCATAGAGTTCAAGATAGAATCATGGTTCTCAACTCATCTCCTCCCTAAGAAGTTTTGTCACTTTTGGTAGAGTCCCAAATGGACCCAAGTAGTCTGTGCCACATAGAATCATTCCTTCTCACCAGTAAAACACCTGAAATGAGAACTGCCCCTAAACTAGCTCTATAGTTTGCTCTCCAGAAGTTGTCTCACAATCTGTAGCTAACTCGCATTCTGTGTCTGATAGTCCGCATAGCTAGAGTTAGGTGTGAACTCCATTGTTAGGGCACATGTGGCTTACATCATAACTTCAGTGTCAGTAACAAGTTTTGCTGAGCCTGCAGAAATTTCAGAGAGCTTGGGATAGGGTACCATCAGCATCAGCAGCCATAATTTAGCTTTTGTTACATCATGGAGTCTTTAGAAAACCAGCCTTTTGGTTGACTGGGAGACATTCATGAGCTTTAACCAACCTCTCTGGCTTGTGGAAAAGACAACATGGGGCATTTCATGACCCTGAAGGAATTTTGTAGAAAATGATTTACTGGGTGTGAATCTTTACTAAAGTGGAAAGCTTTCCAGATAGTCTAGGAATATTTATTATTAAGCTTATATATCTCCCATGTGATAAAACTGTTAGACATCTGGTCCCTTTTCGTAGAGATCAGTATGCTGACATCTTGGATCTTAAAAGAGGCTTGCAAATTTTCCTCACTTTGTAAAAGTTTTTATCACTACTATATACTCCATCATTGAAGATTCTTTATGATTTTTGCCTATCTGTATCCCATCCAGTCTTTTACTCACACTGCCAATGTAATTGTTCTAAAATATGCCATTATCCCGTCAGAAATCCTTCAGACACTCCCCATCGTCTTCAGGATAAAATCCAGACTTTAACGTGGCTTTCCAGGAGCATCTTAGCCTACTGCTTACAATTTTACCTAATTTATCTCCATGTCCCAATAATCAGCATGATAATAGCTAACATTTATATAGTACTTACTTTATACACCAAGCACTGGCCCAGGCGGTCATAATAAACTGCCTGTAATTCCTCAAATAGATCATGTACTCCCATGTCATACCTTTTGCTCACTGTACTCTGGAGTACTCTTTATCAGGCTCTTCATCTGTATAATAATACCTGCTTGTTCTTTCACACTCCATTCAGACATCACTTCTTGGAAGCTGAATTCCCAAACTCATTTTCTGCACCCCACCCCCAATCCTCACCTCTTAAAATTGTTCCGAGATGTAAGGGCAATGCACATGTAATAATCTAGCATTAAGCAGAACAGAGTTTTTCCTCCCTGTGCTACATCTTCTCTTTAGCGAGCATGGTTCAGTAGGACTGCCTTGCCCAAGTTTAAGGGCATAGAGAACGGAGTTTATGACTATTCATCATCAACATCACCTTCTCAAACCCTGTGTTTGAAAACACTTGGGTCCAGAGGCAGAATTCTTAGTCTCGTAATAAGTAAGATAGTCATTGGCTTTGAAGATCCCAAATTCTAGTGGAAATAGACTTATAAACAGCTAATTATATCTAGCTAGATCAGAAATTTAAATGTTAAAAAAAAAGAAAAAAGCCATAAAAGAATTAGAAGAAGCATAGGCAGTTTTTTTCTATCATAGTGAATTTGGGAAGGCCTTCAGATCTAAACTGAGAATTATAAAGGAAATGATTGTTTAAAAAATTAAGTGTATTTTACATGACAAAAAATGCCATAAAATCAAAAAGGAAATAGAGGACTAAGATTGCAGCTTTTATTAATATATAATCTCTACCATATATTAAAATGAACTCATAAAATTCAGAAAGCAAAAAGGATTATTAGCCCACTAGGAAAATGGATGACAAAATGAATAGGGATTTCACAAAGAATTCAAAGAGATCAATAAACATGAAAATTGTTCAAGATTAATTATAATTGAGGAATTGCAAATTTAAACTGCAAGTTAAAATCTTCTGCCTATCATGTTAAGGTAAGTTGTGTCAAAAGTTCATGAAGCCATCTCAAAGGTGCTCCCACTGGCCTAAGATGAAAAACGTGAATGTAAAAAAAGTAAGGACTGCAGTAGGTTGAACTATACCAAATGAGTAAAATTCCAGGAGTCCATAATGATATTTTAAAAATAAAAAGCAAAAATAACTATTGATAACCTTTGGAGATTTCAAGGGTGTTAACTCATTATTATGAAAATTTATGCATAGAAAGCATATATTTTGTTGCAGAATGTATTCAAAGTAAACAAATAGTTGATAGCAGAAAGCTCTTCTTTACTGAAGAATTCCAGTTAATAAATGAGGAAGGAATGAAGGTATTAGAAAAGTCACCACTTTGTGCCCATAGTACAATAATAGATCTAGGCAGATTATTGATGTATGCTAAAATTATTAGGTGAAAGGTGATAGGTAACTTTATAATGGTGGGTTCAAGTTAATACCCTGAATTCACTGTTCAGTCTTAGCATCACTGAAAGTAGAACAGGCAGACATATGTCTCTTGATTTGATAAAATAGAAAGGCATAGCGCTACTTGTGAAGTATTCTACCCTACAAAAATTAACCTGAATCTAATCATGAAAAGTGAAAGAGGGCAATTAGATCATGTAAGGTGTATTAGGCTGCTGTTGTGAGGACTTTGGGTTTTTTTTGGTGCAGGTGTGGGATATGTCCCTAATGGCCTCTTCCCCCCCCCCCCATAATTTACTTAATCCTTTGAAGTAAAGCTCAGCTGCATTTTAGATAATCAACCCTGATTTTATTTCCTTTATTTTTTAGAGCAGTTTAAGGTTCACAGCAAAATTGAGGGGAAGATAGAACTTTTGGCTTTTACTATGAGTAAAATCAGGAGCATGCTAGGTTTTTGAGCAGGAGACTGACATGATGATCTGGCTTAGTTTTTTTTGCAGTACGCAGGCCTCTCACTGTTGTGGCCTCTCCCGTTGCGGAGCACAGGCTCCGGACGCGCAGGCCCAGCGGCCATGGCTCACGGGCCCAGCCGCTCCGCGGCATGTGGGGTCTTCCCTGACCGGGGCATGAACCCGTGTCCCCTCCATCGGCAGGCGGACTCTCAAGCACTGCGCCACCAGGGAAGCCTGTGGCTTAGTTTTAACAAACTACCTGACTGCTATGTTGAGAATCGGCCGGGAGAAGGGGGAGCAGGAGTATTAGCACAGATACCACGTTGGAAGATTTTGCATTAGTCCAGGTGGGAGGTGGCTTGCTTGTACTGGATACTAGTAGAGCAGGGATCCCCAATCCCTGGGCCGTGGGCAGGTACCGGTTTGCAGCCTGTTAGGAACTGGGCCACACAGTGAGAGATGAGCGAAGCTTTATCTGCTGCTCCCCATCACTTGCATTACTGCGTGAACCATCCTTCCAACCTGTCCCGTGGAAAAACTGTCTTCCACAAAACCGGTCCCTGGTGCCAAAAAGGTTGGGAACTACTGTAATACAGTAACGCAGAAGATTAGGACTGTAAATATATTAAGTTGCCAGAGATTGGTTAGGATTAGTAGGGGCAACGTAATTTCTGATTGGATTAATGTGGGGCATGAGAGAGAGGAGATAAGGAGGACTCTAAAGGTTTTGGTTCAAGCAATTCAAAATGCAGGGTTGCCTTTAACAAAGGTGGGAGAGACTGTGAGTGGAGCAGGTTTGGAAGAGAAGATAAAGAATTCAGTTTTGAGTCTCTTCCACATAGTAGGTATGTATTATGAATATAGTACTGCTGAATATTAAGAACCAAGGATATGAGACGGCTGCCATGAGAAGGCCTTTCATTGTCAGTTTCACATTGTTCCTTAACTGTGTGAGTTCTCACTTCATGAGCCTGACATTGTTTCTGTATTATTTTGTTTGTTTTGTTTTTCCATTTAAGATTTGTGCATATAATACCTACTTTATGCCAGGTACTACTCTCTCTAATTTCTCAAATACTAATTTTTAAAATCCTCATAAAAACCTTGTGGGGTAAGTGTATTGCATGTTTTACAGCTGAGGCACTGAGAAATTAAGGAACTTGCCAAAGGTCACACAGCTTGAAAAGGTAGAGTTAGGACTCATACCCACACAGCTTGGTTCCAGAGTAAAAATGAGTTAAATAAAGTGAACCTATTAGGCTGCAAGTGCTGATACAAAAGCCCTAGAAATTCTATCTCAAGGTGCTCTTAACCTAGGCAGGTTTTTATGTGAGATCTTCTTGAATGTAATGGTTATCTAAGTAGGAAAATATCTATCAATACTGAATCTTTATCCATACCTCAACATAATAAAGGCCATATATGCTAAGCCCACAGCTAACATTTTACTCACCAGTGAAAAACTGGAAGCATTTCTTCTAAGATTAGGAACAAGACAAGGATGTCCACTCTCACCACTTTTTTTTTTTTGTGGTATGCGGGCCTCTCACTGTTGTGGCCTCCCCCGTTGCAGAGCACAGGCTCCGGACGCGCAGGCTCAGCGGCCATGGCTCACGGGCCTAGTCGCTCCGCGGCATGTGGGATCTTCCCAGACCGGGGCACGAACCCGTGTCCCCTGCATCGGCAGGCAGACTCTCAACCACTGCACCACCAGGGAAGCCCCACTCTCACCACTTTTATTCAACATGTACTGGAAGTCCTAGCCACAGCAATCAGACAAGAAGAAGAAAGAAAAGAATTCCAAATTGGAAAGGAAGAAATAAAACCATCACTGTTTGCAGATGACATACTATACATAGAAAATTCTAAAGACACCACCAAAAAACCACTAGAGCTCATCGATGAATTTGGTAAAGTTGCAGGATACAAGATTAATACACAGAAACCTGTTGCATTTCTATACACTAACAGTGAACTATCAGAAAGAGAAATTAAGGAAACAATCTCATTTACCATTGCATCAAAAAGAATAAAATACCTAGGAATAAACCTCTACCTAAAGAGGTTAAAGACCTTTACTCGAAAAACTGTGACAGTAATGAAAGAAATTGAAGATGACACAACAGGTGGAAAGATATATCATGTTAATGGATTGGAAGAATTAATATTGCTAAAATGACCGTACTACCCAAGGTAATCTACAGATTCAGTGCAATCTCTATCAAAATAGTAAGGGCATTTTTCACAGAACTAGAACAAATAATTTTAAAATTTGTATGGAAACACAAAAGACCCCAAATAGCCAAAACAATCTTGAGAAAGAAGAACAGAAGTGGAGGAATCATGCTCCCTGGCTTCAGATTACAATACAAAGCTACAGTAATCAAAACAGACATACAGATCTATGGAGCAGAATAGAGAGCTTGGAAATAGACCCACGCACTTATGGTCAATTTATGACAAAGGAGGCAAGAATATACAGTGGCAAAAAGACAGTCTCTTCAGTAAGGTGCTGGGAAAACTGGACAGCTACGTGTAAAAGAATGAAATTAGAATATTCTCTATGCCATGTGTAGACCCAAAATGGATTAAAGACCTAAATGTAAGACTGGAAACCGTAGAACTCCTAGAAGAAAACATAGGCAGAACATTCTTTGACATAAATCATAGTATTTTTTTTTTTTTGGATCTCTCTCCTAATGCAAAGGAAACAAAAGCAAAAATAAACAAATGAGACCTAATTAAACTTAAAAGCTTTTGCACAGCAAAGGAAACCATTGACAAAACAAAAAGATAACCTATTGAATGGGAGGAAATAGTTGCAAATGATATAACCCATAAGGTGTTAACATCCAAAATATATAAACAGCTCAACATCAAAAAAAATCCAATTTAAAAATGGGCAGAAGACCTGAATAGACATTTTTCCAAAGAAGACATACAGATGGCCAAAAGACAATGAAAGGATGCTCAATATCGTTAATCATTAGAGAAATGTAAGTCAAAGCCACAATGAGATATCACCTCACACCTGTCAGAATGGCTGTCATCAGAAAGACCACAAATAAAAAATGTTGGTAAGGATTTGAAAAAAAAGGAACCCTTGTACACTATTGGAGGGAAGGTAAATTTGTGTAGCCAGTATGGAAAACAATATGGAGTTTTCTCAAAAAAACTAAAAATAGAACTACCATGTGACCCAACAATTCCACTCCTGAGTATTTTATCTGGAAAAAAAAAAAAAAAACTCTAATTCAAAAAGACACACTCACCCGTGTTCATAGCAGCATTATTCACAGTTGCCAAGATACGATGAATGGATAAAAAAGATGGGGCTTCCCTGGTGGCGCAGTGGTTGAGAGCCCGCCTGCCGATGCAGGGGACGCGGGTTCGTGCCCCGGTCCGGGAAGATCCCACATGCCGCGGAGCGGCTGGGCCCGTGAGCCACGGCCGCTGAGCCTGCGCGTCCGGAGCCTGTGCCCCACAACGGGAAAGGCCACAACAGCGAGAGGCCCGCGTACCGAAAAAAAAAAAAAAAAAAAAAAAGATGGGTGTGTGTGTGTACACACGCTCAGTGGAATACTAATCAGCCATAAAGAATGAGATTTTGCAATTTACAACAACATGGATGGACTTGGAAGGTATTATGCTAAGTGAAATAAGGCAGAGAAAGACGAATACTGTTTGATGTCACTTACGTGTGGAATCTAATGAATTTAACAGAAAAGAAACACAGATATAAAGAACTAACTAGTGGTTACCGTGGGGAGGGGCAAGATAGGGGTAAGGGATTAAGAGGAATAAACTACTATGTATAAAATAAATAAGTTGCAAGGATGTATAGTACAACACTAGGAATATAGCCAATATTTTATAATAACTATATATGGAATATAACCTTTAAAAATTGTGAATCACTATGTTGTACACGTGAAACTTATATAATGTTATACATCAACTATACCTCAGTTTAAAAAAAAAACAGTGCATCTTTATCATTCTGTTTACATGTCTGGCATGTTGCAAGTATTGGTTTGGGATTTGTGGACTGATGTTATTCTGGGTGCTTCATGTTTTCTCCTATTTAATGTTGTGTCAGTTGCTTGACTGATAATGTTGAAAATCCTTAAGGAGTTGGCTGCCCTCTGCATTCAGTTATTGATCTTACTCCTTTTTTTTTTTGGCTGCACCGCTTGGCTTGTGGGATCTTAGTTCCCCAACCAGGGATTGAACCTGGGCCCCGGCAGTGAAAGCCCCAAGTCCTAACCACTGGACCTCCAGGGAATTCCTTGGTTTTACTCCTTTCACTCCTTTCATTGCCCCAAAAGGCAGTGTAGCTTTTTAGTTCGGATTCCTCTTTAGTAATCTTGATGAACTTTCTGTCAGTTTGAAATGATAGAGTTTTGCAAAGTGTTTTATATTATTTGTTTTTCCTTGAGGATATACTCAGTCTCTACAAGGTGATGATGATGGTGGCCAGCCTTTTTAGGTTAATATTCTTGAGGACCACATAATAAGTGTAAAACAGTATATGATTTAATTCTGCTTTTCTTTGTTGGCATTAGTGAGCCATCAGTACAGTTTCTGAGAAAAAAATGCCAATCCTTATTTATCCAGATTGGATGTAACACTTGGTATTTGTTTCTTGTATTGAATGCAGGTGAAGCACTGAGCACAGATGATTATTTGAGTGGCTGTCACTTCTCCCAAAGATTTCATATAATGGACACCATTCTAGATACATAGACAAGAAGTAAATTCATTATATAGAAGGATGCCTTAGGGTATTTGGGTTTATTTCTCTCAGGGAACCTGATTGAGAAAGGCTGATCTGGGCTGTGGTCTGTTTTTGTAAGGCTCAAGAGCTAAGGATTTGTTTTTCTTAAGGGTTATTAAAAAAAAAAAAAAAAAAAACAGGGACAGAGACTATATATGGCCTGCAACACCTAAAATATTTACTGTATGGCCTTTTACAGAAAAGGTTTGTCCAGCTCTCCTCTAGGAGGAGAATACTTAAATTTGAATCCCAGCAGAAAAGGTTTGTCCAGCTCTCCTCTAGGAGGAGAATACTTAAATTTGAATCCCAGCTTCTCCTTTTTGTATCTGTTTGATCTCAGTATCTGCCTCTATAAATGGGGGATAGTAATAATACCTGTCTCAGAATTGTTGGGAAGATTACATAAAATAATGAATGTCAAGTTTAAAAATACAACTTTAATGAATGTTAGCTGGCATTATTATAATTCTGTAATATGTGATATAAAATGATAATGATGTTTGTATGTTGCTTTTATGAATATGGCATATAGCAAATAATCAAGTCTGCTCTTCTGTTGGGACGTGAAGCAATGGTAAATTGAGAATATTAGCTAGTATTTTTGGTACCATGATATTTGATAGATTCTTATAGTGGGACTGTCCTCTTAAAAACTATTAAGTCTGTTACCCACTAAACACCACATTTTAGTGACTGTAATTCAGTATTTCTCAAGGTATTTCTCTTTTCTTTGAATAGCACTAATTTAATTATTTTTATTTGATAATAGCTTCCTCTTATCGCTTGAGTTTTGATACCCTAGAGAAACAGTTCTCAAACCTGTTTGGTCTTAAGACCCCTTAAAAATTATTGAGCTCTTTGAAGAGCCATTGTGTTAATAATTTATTTGAAAATAACAATAATCAACCTATTACATGTTAACATTTTAGTGAAAATCATTGTTTTCCAAAACAAAAAACTTAAGTGGGAAAAGGAGCATTGTTTTTACATTTTGAAAATTCCTTTAAAGTCTGTGTTAATAGAAGATAGCTGGATCCTTATATCTACTTTTTCATTCAACTATTGCATATGTTATTTTCGTTGAAGTATTTGAAGAAAATCTAGTCTCATACAGAAATGTTGGAAAAGGGAGAAATATTTTAATAGTCTTGCAAATAACTGTGGATGTTTTTCTTGGATACAACACCAAAACTTCATGAGTGATGTTTTTTTCTTTTTTTCTTTTTAATTAATAAAGTCTGTTTTTTAGAGCAGTTTTAGGTTCACAGCAAATTGAGCAGAAAGTACTAAGAGTTGCCATATACACATAAACTCCCCACTATAAGCATATGGAACCACAGTGGTACATTTATCACAATTGATGAACCTACATTGACTCATCATTATCACCCAAAGTCCATAGTTTACATTAGCGTTCATTCTTGTACATTCTGTGGGCTTTGACACATGTATCCACCATTGTAGTATGGTATAGAATAGTTTCACTGCCTTAAAAATCCTCTGTGCTCTGCGTATTCATCCCCCCTTTTGCCCCAGTCCTGGCAACCATTGATCTTTTTACTGTCTCCATAGTCTCGCCTTTTTCAGAATGTTCAGAATATAGTATGTAATCTTTTCAGGTTGGCCTGTTTCACTTAGTAATATGCATTTAAGTTTCCTCCATGTCTTTTCATGATTTGATATCGCATTTCTTTTTAGCACTGAATAATAATTCTGTGTCTGGATATACCACAGTTTATTTATCCACTCAACCTGAAGTACATCTTGGTTTCTTCTAAGTTTTAGCAATTATGAATAAAGCTGCTAGAAACATCTGTGTGCATGTTTTTTTTGTGGACATAAATTTTCAGATCATTTGAGTAAATACCAAGGAGTGCAGTTGCTGGATCATATGGTAGGAGTATGTTTCATTTGTAAGAAACTGCCAAATTGTCTCCCAAGGTGGCTATACCATTTTGTATTATTCTCAGTAATGAATGAGAATTCCTGTTCTTTCACATCCTCACCAACATTTGGTGTTCTCAGGTGTTTTTTTTTTTAATTTATTTATTTATTTTGGGGTCTTCATTGGGTCTTCATTGCTGCGGGCAGGCTTTGTCTAGCTGTGACGAGTGGGGGCTACTCTTCGTTACAGTGCGCGGGCTTTTCTTCGTTATGGTGGTGCGCGGGCTTCTCATTGCTTTGGCTTCTCATGTTGCAGACCACAGGCTCTAGGCGCGCTGGCTTCAGTAGCTGTGGCTTGCAGGCTCTAGAGTGCAAGCTCAGTAGTTGTGGTGTACGGGCTTAGTTGCTCCATGGAATGTGGGATCTTCCCGGACCAGGGCTTGAACCTGAGTCCCCTGCATTTGCAGGCAGACTCCTAACAACTGCGCCACCAGAGAAGCCCCTCAGGTGTTTTTTTATTTTGAGAATTTGGATTGGTTATGTTCTACTTAAAGTTGTAATATGGGGTATTTTAAAATTTATTCTACATTTTTGTCAATAAGAATGCCTTGTTCTAATATTTCTTGATATATGTTCCCCTTAATGGTTTTAAAGACTGTGTCGTATATTATTCCAGTTCTTTATATTTGTTGTTATTAAACTACACACAGAATTTCAAGGATCAGTTCATCACTATATTGTAGGGATACTATTTAGTGTATAATACTCTTCCCAAAGATACCCAGCGGTTCTGGTGTTTTCTTTTCACTGTTATAATACACTTTTTAGTAATTGTAGATTCTAAGAACATGATATAGTAACATCTAGTACTTACTGATTTCTTAGGGTCAGTCATTGTATAAATATAATTTGAGTTTTTTTCCTTAAATGTATTCATTTGTACTTACTTACACCAACATACTAGTCTTTATTCTGCAGAGACTTCAGAGATTTTACTGGACTGTTTATCTAGTCTTTTGTGCTATCTGTTACTACTCCACTCTGCATCTCTTTCTGAGAGCACTTGTAATAATTAGACTAAATGATGAAGTATCCTATTGCTTTCACTCCTCTAGTCAAAAAGTCACCACTTGTTTCCTATCTTTAAACCAGTATCTGCACATAACTATATAATCTGTTCCTCAGCAAACTGAGAACTAAAGAAATGCCACAGTATTCTGAAAATATATCTATTAATTGCAGTTTCATTGCAGTTTTTCACTGCCACACACTTACAGTAAAAAATACCAGTTTAACCTATGAATCCCTTGATTACACAGAAATACTGCTTTTACTAAAACTAAACCCCTTGAGTATACATCTTGTTAATATTATATGCGATGAAATGGGAAGTATGCATAAAGCACTTACATAATTGTTTGAGTTTGAGCTAAATTAGATGCTTTTTTCAAGGAACACCATTTTACTTGGAAGAATGTCTGACAAACTGTGATTATTCAGACTTTAGTATTTGACAGACATTTTCTCAAAAATGAATGAAGTGAGCCTGTTATACAGGGTGGAGAGGGGAGGAAATAACAGTATTTGTTAGCCAGTGATAACATTCCAGCTTCAAGAAAAAGTTAGAATTTTGGAAAACATATTATCCACTACTGTGAGTCTGACAACTCCCCTCAAAAAACTTTTCTGATGAGATTAGTGGTGATATTAACAAACGTGATTTTTTTTTTTTGGTGGGATATGGTACAATGAAATATGTCTACATTGGAAGAGCCACATAATTCAGTGAACTAGTACTTTCCAAATGGCCAGTACCTGACATAAATCAAGCATTGGTCATGGATCCTTTCCAAGTGCAAAATAGGCCAATGGATTTTTTTGGTAGCAAAGATTTTATTTTTGAATTAACATATAGAAAAATGGATCATTTTGTGTACAGTTCTAGGAATTTTACTCTATGGAATTTTACTCTATGTATAAATTTGTATACCCACCACCACATTCAAGATACAGAATAATTCCATTATCCCAAACAACTCCCATATGCTTTTCTTTTGTAATTACCCCTTTCCAAACCTCTGGCAACCTCTGATCTGCTCTTCATTACTATAGTTTTGTCTTTTTGAGAATGTCATATAAATGGAATCATATATATAGAAAGTAACCATTTGAGACTGGCTTCATTCTCTCAGCATAATGCCTTTGAGAGTCATCCATGTTGCAGCTATCAATATTCATTTCTATTTTAAAAAATTAAAGTTCACCATTTTAATCATTTTAAAGTGTATAATTCAGTAGTTTTTATTACATTCACAGTGTTGTACAACCATCACCACTGTCAAATTTTATAGCATTTTCATTACCCCAAAAAGATATCCCATACCCATTATAGTCACTCCCTCCTTCCCCTCCCCTATCCTCTGGCAATCACTAATATCCTTTCTGTCTCTATGGATATGCCTATTCTAGACATTATATATAAACAGAGTTGTATAACATATGACCTGGCTTCTTTCATTTAGCATATTATTTTTGAGGTTAATCCATAATACAATACATATCAGTATTACATACCTGTATTAGTCAGCTCAGGCTGCGGTAGTAAAATGTTGAATGTCTTAAACAGCAGATATTAATTTTCTCACATTCCAGATCAAGGTCCAGCATGATTGGTTTCTTGTGAGTACTCTCTTCCTGGCTTGTAGATGCCCACCTTCTCACTACGCCCTCAGATGGCCCTTTCTCTGTAATCAAGTGGGAGTCGGGGGCTCTCTCTGGTATCTCTTCTTTTTTTATTTTTATTTATTTATTTTTTTATTGAAGTATAGTTGATTTACAGTGTTTCAGGTATACAGCGAAGTGATTCAGTTATACATACATATGTAAATATGTACTCTTTTTCAGATTCTTTTCCATTATAGGTTATTACAAGATATATAGTTCCCTGTGCTATACAGTAGGTCCTTGTTTTATCTGTTTTATATATAGTAGTGTGTATCTGTTAATCGCAAATTCCAAATTTATCCCTACACCCCCTCTTTCCCCTTTGGTAACCATAAGTTTGTTTTCTGTCTGTGAGTATTTCTCTTTTGTAAAAAAGTTCATTTGTATCCATTTTTTAGTTTCCTCATATAAGCAATATTGTGTGATATTTGTCTTTCTCTGATTTACTTCATTTAGTATAATGATATCTCTTCTTTTTTTTTTTTTGCGGTACGTGGGCCTCTCACTGTTGTGGCCTCTCGCGTTGCAGAGCATAGGCTCTGGCCACGCAGGCTCAGTGGCCATGGCTCACGGGCCCAGCCACTCCACGGCATGTGGGATCTTCCCGGACCGGGGCACGAAGTCGTGTTCCCTGCATCGGCAGGCGAACCCTCAACCACTGTGCCACCAGGGAAGCCCATTGATATCTCTTCTTCTAAGGACACTAATCCTATCAGATCAGCTCCGATTCCCCCTTAAACTTAATTAAAGTAAAGTTACATTGGGGAATTCCCTGGTGGTCCAGTGGTTAGGACTTGGCACTTTCACTGTTGTGTCCCGGGTTTGATCCCTGGTTGGGGAACTAAGATACTGCAAGCTGCACAGCATGGCCAAAAAAAAATAAAGTTACATTGGAGGTTAGGACTTCAACATATATATGGGGAGGTACAAGCATTCAGTCCGTAACAGTTCCTTTTTTTTTTTTTTTAAATTTATTTATCTATTTTTGGCTGCGTTGGGTCTTTGTTGCTCTACACGGGCTTTCCCTAGTTGCGGTGAGCAGTGGCTACTCTTCGTGGTGGTGCACAGGCTTCTCATTGCGGTGGCTTCTCTTGTTGCGGAGCATGGGCTCTAGGCACGTGGGCTTCAGTAGTTGTGGCACACGGGCTCGGTAGTTGTGGCTCGTGGGCTCTAGAGTGCAGGCTCAGTAGTTGTGGTGCATGGGCTTAGTTTCTCCACCGCATGTGGGATCTTCCCGGCCCAGGGCGCCAACCCGTGTCCCCTGCATTGTCAGGTGGATTCTTAACAACTGCGCCACCAGGGAAGTCCAAACAATTCCTTTTTATGGCTGAGTATTATTACATGGTATGCTTAAACCCTGTTTTGTTTATCCATTCATTAGTTGATGGACATTTGGGTGTTTCTACTTTTTGGCTACTACAAATATTGACGCTGTGAACGTTCCTCTAACAAGTTTTGTTTGAACACCTGTTTTCATTTCTCTTCGGTATATACTTGGGAGAGGAATTGCTGGGTCAAATGGTAATTCTATATTTAGCTTTTTGAGGAACCATCAAACTTCCACAGCATCTGCATCATTTTGCATTCCCATCAGCAACATGTGAGGTCCCAATTTCTTCTACATCCTAGCTAACACTTGGTATTTTTCCTTGTTTTGTTTTGTTTAAATAGCCATCCTAGTGGGTATAAAGTGGTATGTCATGGTTTTGATTTGCATTTCCCTAGTGACTGACTAGTGAGTTGAGCTTGTTTTCATGTGCTTGTTGGCCATTTGTAAATCTTTGGGAAAATGTGAATTTAAGTCTTTTGCCCATTTAAAAATTGGGTTATCTGTTTTTTTGTAGTGTTGTAAGAGTTCTTTTTATATTCTGGATGCTGGACTCTTATATATATGATTTGCAAAAATCTTCTCCTATTTTTGGGGGTTTTTTCACTTTCTTCATAATATTGTTTGATTCATAGAAGTTTTTAATTTTTGTGAAGTTTAGCGTTAAAAAATTTTGTTGTTTGTACTTTGGGTGTTATATTTAAGAATCCGTTGCTACATCCAAAGTCACAAAGATTCACCCCTGTTTTCCTTTAACAGTTTTATAGTTTCCTCCCTTATGTTTAGATCTTTGATACATTTTGGGTTAAATTTTATATATGGTGTGAGGTGAAGAATCTAATAACTTCATTCTTTTGCATGTGGTTATCCAGCAGTCCCGGCGTCATTTGTTGAAAAGGCAATTCTTTCCCCACTGAATAGTCTTGACATCCTTGCCAAAAATCAGTTGACCATTGATGTATGGATTTACTTCTGGATTCTCAGTTCTGTTCTATTGGTCTATATGCCAGTTTTTGTGCCGGTACCATGCTCTTCTGATTATTGTGGCTTGTAATAGTTTTTGAAACCAGGATGTGTAAGTCCTCCAACTTTGTTCTTCTTTTTGTTCAACTTTCTTCAAAACATGATTGTTCTGGTTTGGCTGTTTTGGCTCCCTTGCAGTTTCCATATGAATTTTAGGGTCAGTCTGTCAATTTCTGCCAAAAAGGAATTTTGGTAGGGATTGCATTGAATCTGTAGATCAATTTGGGAAGTATTGCCATCTTAGCAATATTAAGCATTTTGATCTAGGAACAAAGGATGTTTTTCCATTTATTTAGGACTTCTTTCTTTCAACATTGTTTTGCAGTTTTTAGTGTACAAGTCTTCCACCTCCTTGGTTAAATTTATTCCTAAGTATTTTATTCATTTTGATAATATTGGAAATGGAATTGTTTCCTTCATTTCAGATTGTTCATTGCTAGTGTATAGATATTCATTGCTAGTGTACAGAAATACAAATGATTTTTGCATGTTTTTGTATCTGGCAACCTTGCTGAACTTGTTTATTAGATCTAATAGTTTTTCTTCAGGATTTCCTATGTATAATATCACGACATCTGTGAAAAGAGGTACTTTTACTTTTTCCTTTTCAATTCGGATGCCTTTTGTTTCCTTTTCTCTTACCTAATTGCCCTGGCTAGAACTTCCAGACAATGTTGAATAGAAATGGCAAGAGTGAATATCTTTTCTTATCTTAGTGGGAAGCTTTAAATCTTTCACCACTGAGTATGTTAGCCCTGAGTTTTTCATAGATGCTCATCATCGGGTTGTAAAATCTTCTTTCTGTTCCTAGGTTGTTGAGTATTTTCATCATGAAAGGGTGCTGGAATTGGTCAAATGCCTTTTCTGTATCAGTTGAGTTGATCATGTTATTTTTTTCCCCTTTCATTCTGTTAATAAGGTGTTTCGTTTTTTTTTTCAGTTGATTGATTTTTATATGTTGAACCACCCTTGCATTTCTGGGATAAATCCATGGTACATAGTTCTCTTAATATGCTGCTGAATTTTGTTTGCTAGTATTTTGTTGAGGATTCTTGCATCTATATTCATGAGAGATATTGGTCTGTAGTTTTCTTCTGATGTTTTTGTCTTTGGTATCAGGGTAACACCAGCCTCATGGAATGAGTTAGGAAGTATTCCTCTTCTGTTCTTTGGCACAGTTTGAGAAGAATTGATGTTATTTCTTCTTTAAATGTTTAGCAGAATTCATCAGTGAAGCCATATGACCCTTGACTTTTATTTGTCAGAAATTTTTTAAATTACTGTTTTAATCTCTTTGCTTTTACTAGATCTATTATATTTTTTATTGTTGAGTCAGTTTTGGTAGTTTATTTCTAGGAATTAGTCCATTTCATCTATGTTATCTATTTGTTGGCATACTCTTGTTCATTATATATTTTGTAATACTTTTTATTTCTGTAAAGTCAGTAGTGAATCATGCTCCCACTTTCATTTCTGATTTTAGTAAATTGAGTTGTCTCTCTTTAATTTCTTGGTCAGTCTAACTAAAGGTTTGTCATTATTGTTATTCTTTTCAAAGAAGTTTTAGTTTCACTGATTTTCTGTTTTTCTATTTTCTCACTTTAAAAAATCTCCACCCAAATCTTAACTATTTCTTTTCTTCTGCTTGCTTTGCATTTAGTTTCTTCATTTTCCAGTTCCTTAAGCGTAGAAGGTTAGGTTACTGATTAGTGATATTCTTTTTTTAATATAGGTGTTTACAGATATAAATTCCCCTCTGAGCACTGCTTTAGCTGCATCCCGTATATTTTGGTATGTTGGTTTTGTTGTTTTTTTAAAAAAATTCTTCTCAAAGTATTTTCTAATTTTCTTTCTTTTTCTTTCTTTTTTATTTTTATTTTTGGCCACACCATGAGGCTTGAGGGTTCTTGGTTCCCTGACCAGGGATCGAACTTGTGCCCCCTACAGTGGAAGTGTGGAGTCCTAACCATTGGACCACCAGGGAATTCCCAAGTATTTTCTGTTTTTCATTGTGATTACTTCTTTGACTCACTGGTTAAAAATGTGTTGTTTAATTTCTGCATATTTATGAATTTCTCAGTTTTCCTGTTACTGATCCCAGTTTCATTACATTATTGTTGACGAAGATATTTTGTATGATTACTAACTTTTTAAATTTATTGAGCCCTTTTTTTGTGGTTTAACATGGACTACTCTGGAGAATGTTCCATGTGCACTTGAAAAAAATGTATATTCTGCTCTTGGCAGGCTATGTATGTCTTTTAGGTCTACTTGATTTATAGTGTTGTTCAAGTTTTCTGTTTCCTTTTTATCTCTTAGTTTCATTTGTTATTGAAAGTGGGATATTGAAGTCTGCAACTATTATTGGTGAACTTTTCCTCCTTTCCACTCTGTCAGTTTTGCTTCATATATTTTGGGGCTCGGTTGTTAGGTGCATATATTTTTTTAATTGTTAAGTTTTTTTTAAAAATTATGGTATAGTTGATGTACTTTATGAGTTTAAGGTGTACAACATAGTAATTCAGAATTTTTAAAAGTTATATTTCATTTATAGTTATTGTTAAATCTTCTTGGTAAATTGATTTTTATCATATAATGTCCTCCTTCTGTGTCTACTGTAACAAGTTTTATCTTAACATCTATTTTGTCTGATACTAGTATATCCACTTCATTTTTCTTTCAGTTGCTGTTTTCATGGGATTTTTCTTTTCTTTCATTTTCATCCTCTTTATGTCTTTGAATCTAACGTGAGTTTCTTGTACACAGCGTATAGTTGGATCATGTTCTTTTCTTAAATCCATGCTGCCCATCTCTGCCTTTTATAGGAGAGTTTAATCCATTTACATTTAATGTAATTACTGATAAGGAAGGATCTTTGCCATTTTGCTGTTTGTTTTCTACATATCTCATGTCACTTTTGTTCTTTGGAAGTCTTCCGTTACTGCCTTCTTTTGTGTTATATAAATATTTTCTAGTGTACCATTTTGATTCCTTTCCCACTTCTTTTACTGTACAGTTTTTAGTTATTTTCTTAGTGTTTGCCCTGGGGATATATATATACTGTCTTAATAACAACTTAGTTTCAATAGTATTACAAAATACTTTGCTCCTATATAGCTGTGTCCCTTTACTTTAGGTTGTTATTGTATTGTCGCAGATTACATCTTTATACATTGTATGCCCATCAACATAAACTTTTGATTATTTTTGTATGTAGCTGTCTTTTTAATCACATAAGGAGAAAAAAGGAGTTACAAACCAAAATACAACCCCTCTCCTTTTCTTCCTTTCCCAAACATTTTATGATATAGTGCTTCTGTTATGCTTTCAGTTACTATTCTAAACAGTTTGCAGATATTTACTTAATTATCTTAATTTTTTGAGATCAAAACAATTTTATAGCCAAGGAAGGTGAGACATAGAGAAGACAAATAATTTGCCCAAGACCATAGAACTGTTATAACACACAGTCAGAAATTTGAACCCAGGTAATCTGGCTCCAGAATCCATGTTAACTACTAGTCTCTTACTTCCTGGAGTATGTAAAATTCAGTTGGATACATGAAACATATGCATTTGTGTTGAAAATTCAAGACAGATAAAGCAAAGGATACTAGGAGTCAGTTGGGAGGAAAGATAACTTTTGAGCTATGTCCCTGAAGACCAAGCAGGATCAAGACTCTTGAGATTTGAGAGAAGACCGTTTTAGGCAGAAGAAACAGGGTGAGGCGAGGGACTCAGATAAGCAAAAGCAAGGTGTATTTGAGAAACAGAGTACTTTGAGTTGAGTGTGCTTGAAGGACATTTGGAGAGGATGTTGCAAAGGTTCACTTTAGGAAGGATTTAAAAGCTGGACTTCATAGTTTGGAATTTACTCTGCAGGCATTAGGTAATCATTGAATACTGTTGAGCAGAGAGAAACTCTAAAGAATTTACTTTATATGTAAAGATTATATAAATCTGAAGCCTAGCTCAAACTTTAATGTAATTTTAAAATTTCTAAAACATGGTGAAGCTTATTCCATTGGGGTCCAGATTGAAGTTTGATATTTTGTACTGCCATATAGTAAGGTATGTTGCAGATGTGTTATAAATTAATGATTTTTTAAATTTGCAAATTAGATATGTTTAAGGAAATGTGTTTGGTTTTATCAGAAAGGATATGCTTCCTTTCAAAATCATCTCTTGTATGAGTGGTCGGGGGGTGTAATATGCATTTAATTACATGCCATATACAGTAGTTCAGATCAGCAGTGTTTTTTGAGTCCTTACGAAACCAACGTGTTTGCCAGATGATGGAAGTATAACCATAAATAAGACGTGGTCATATTTTCAGTCTCTTTTCCTTCCTAATTGGTAAATATTGGAATGCTCTAGTATTCAGTCTTCTTTGTCCTTTCTTTTTTTCTTTTGTTAATATTCTTTTCCTTTATAGTTTATTACAAGATACTGAGTATAGTTCCCTGTGCTATACAGTAGGACCTTGTTGTTTATCTATCTTATATATAGTAGTTTGTATCTGCTAATCCCAAACTCCTAATTTATCCCTCCCTCACCCCCTTTCCCCTTTGGTAACCATAAGTTTGTTTTCTATGTCTGTGAGTCTGTTTCTGTTTTGTAAATAAGTTCATTTGTATCTTTTTTTTTTTTTTTTTTAGATTTCACATATATGTGATATCATGATATTTGTCTTTCACTGGTTTACTTCACTTAATATGATAATTTCTAGTTCCATCCATGTTGCTGGAAATTTCATTCTTTTTTTTTTTTTTTAACAGCAAGTAGAACTCTTTATTTATGTGTTTGTTTGTTTGTTTGTTTGTCATGCCTCACAGCATGCAGGATCTTAGTTCCCCAACCAGGGATTGAGTCGATGCTCCCTGAAGTGGAAGTATGGAGTCCTAACCACTGGACCACCAGGGAGTTCCCCACATTTCATTCTCTTTTATGGCTGAGTAGTATTCCACTGTATATATGTGCCACATCTTTGTTCATTCACCTGTCAATAGACATTTAGGTTGCTCCCATGTCTTGGCTGTTTTAAATATTGCTGCTATGAACATTGGGGGGGAGGTGCACTGTTGTGGCCTCTCCCGTTGTAGAGCACAGGCTCCAGCCACGCAGGCTCAGTAGCCATGGCTCACGGGCCCAGCCGCTCCACGGCATGTGGGATCTTCCCGGACCAGGGCACGAACCCGTGTTCCCTGCATCGGCAGGCAGACTCTCAACCACTGCGCCACCAGGGAAGCCCTGTATCTTTTCAAACTAGACTTTTGCCCATATATATGCCCAGGAGTGGGATTGCTGAATCATATGGCAACTCTGCTTTTAGTTTTTTAAGGAATCTCCATACTGTTTTCCATAGTGGCTGTACCAACTTACATTCCCACCAGCAGTGTAGGAGGGTTCCCTTTTCTCTACACCCTCTCCAGCATTTATTATTTGTGGACTTTTTGATGATGGCTATTCTGACCAGAGTAAGGTGATACCTCATTGTAGTTTTGATTTGCATTTCTCTAATTAGCAGTCTTGAGCATCATTTCATGTGCTTATTGGCCATCTATATGTGTTTTCTGGAGAAATGTCTATTTAGGTCTTCTGCACATTTTTTGATTGGGTCCTTTTTGTCTGCCCTCATTGAGTGGATAAGATCTCATCTAGTTCTAAGGCTTTAAATTCTGTCTGTACTTTGATGATTTCCAGTTGTATATCCCTAATCCCAGTGTCTCCTACTTCAAACTCACCTATCCAGTTGTTTCCTGCATACATCCACTTTGATTTGCAAGAGACAAGTCAGACTTAATGTGTCCAAAACTGAACTAGATTTGTCTCTGTCCAACCTGTTTCTCCTCCAGTCTTCTCTTAGAAAGGTACATTACCATTCACCCAGCTCTTGACCAAAAAAAGCCTAAGTGTCCAGTCTTCTCTTAGAAGGTTACATTACCATTCACCCAGCTTTTGACCAAAAAAAGCCTAAGTGTCCTTTCCCTCATTCTACATCTACTGCATCATCAAAGCAAATTGGTTTAATTTTCAATATATACTCTATATCCTGTCGCTACTTTCTACCTCCATTACTGCCCTTCCGGTTTAAGTCACCATTTTCTCTTGCCAAGGCTATTGTAATAATAGTCTCATTATAATGTTTTACTTATAATTAGTTATCTGTGCAGCCACCTGGTAAACTTAAACAGTATAAATCTGATCACATTACTTCCACCACTACCCAGATGTAAAGCTAGTGGATTTCTCTTAAGTTCAAACCTCAATCTTCTCACCATAGCCTCTGTGATCTTGCCTCTAGAGCTCTGATCTCATGTTCTGC
Source organism: Physeter macrocephalus (assembly GCF_002837175.3). Lineage (NCBI taxonomy): Eukaryota > Metazoa > Chordata > Mammalia > Artiodactyla > Physeteridae > Physeter > Physeter macrocephalus. The sequence goes on from NC_041233.1 coordinate 54,184,983, forward strand.
TTTCCATCTTACTCACTTTGCTCAGACCATGCCAACTTTCTTGCTGTTTCTCACATATACCATACTTCATACCATTTACTGCTTCAGTACTATTCCCTCTGCCTAGAACGTTCCTTTGTCTTGGATATCTACATGGCTTGCTCACTGCATTCAGTGCTCAAAAATTCAGCCTCCTAGAGTCTTTTCCAGTCTGCTGTATTCTTCTTTGACCAGTTCTTCTTTTACTTATCCTCACCACATATTATTCATTATCATCATCATCATTATTTATATCATTTGTCTCCTCTGCCAGAATTAAAGTTCCAAGATAAGGACTTTTGTCTGTGTTGTTCACACCTGCATTCTAGTGACTGACTCATAGTAGACACTCGATAAATAGAAATAAATATCTATAGTCTTATCAAGGACAGGAGGCTCAGAAACAACAACTTTTCTAAAAGGCAATAGAAATCGCTGATCTCTCATATAATATTTTTAGTATCTGAGAAAATATGTAACGACCAAAGGCTATTATGAGTTCAGTAATGCTTTTTAAAGAAATAATGCATATTGTTCATAGCAAAAAAATGCGTTTAAAAAAGTAGTGACTCTATGTGCAAGCACAGTTTTATTTAATTTACAAACAGTGCTCATGTATGTGGATGTACTGACCTTGTAATGACTGTGAGTTCCTCTAAGGAATTGTGGCCCACAGATTGTGAACTCCTGATATAATTGACTTATTCCTAATCAGCTTCAGATTTGCATTTAAATGGCTTCTTTTTAGCATAATTACTCTACCCAAGACAGTTTGATATAACAGAAAAAAATGAACCAAAACTGTCCTGGGAGTTCCAAAGAACTAAATTCATCTGACCTAGTTACTTACTACCTTTGCAGTTTTGGTTACTTAACATCTTGGAATCTCATTTATGGCATAATGTCTGTAAATACAATTATATGAAATTATTTCAGTAATGTTCCAGCTACTCAGTATGTATTCCTTTTCCCTCCTTAGTTTATTAATACCACTGTTTTTCAGTACTTCATCTCTCAATTTATTTCTCTCTTTGCTGTGATTACAGCTTTGCACAAAAAAAGTATCCTGTCATCTCTGTTCATGGGGCAGCAAAGCAAGCCATTAATTCTGATTTTAGTTCATAGATAAAAGAACCTTTTTCCATTAGATGTCACTTTCCCTTCTGTTTCATTTATTTGCATTTCTTTGGGTCTTCAGTATGCAAAACACACGAAATAGAGTCATTGTAAAATCTTAAATCACTTAGGTAAATGGAAGGATATAGGAATTAGGAAGGGTGTGTTTGTATTCATCCAACAAACAGTGCAGTTCAGGAACAGGCAGGCTGATGTTAAGAAAAAGATGAATAGGCTCTAGTTCTTTGCTCAAAATCTAGTAGATAAAATGCCCCCCAACAAAGAAAAATTGAAGTATAGTTTACTAGTAGTACAACTTCAGCACTGTTGAGGATGTTCTTAACTTTGCCTGGGGCTTATGGGCTGAGATAAGGGATGCCTTAGAATTAACTGGATTAAAGGTTGCAGAAGAACATTCTGGGCAGAGGGCTTGCTGTACTTAAAAGGCATGGAAGCATTGACATGTATGTAACAACCAATAAATCAGTCTGGCCAGAGCATAGCATATGTAGAAAGAAAACGGCAGGGCAGACTGAACAGGTAGTTTGGGACTAGACAGACCCTCAGTGATCTTGCATGCCAGCCAGGAATTTGAAGTCTTCAGTATTGTCAGTGGAAAGCCATCAAAGATTTTTAAAACCAGGAGAAGACAGAAGAAGTTTCGTGGCAGTGTGAAAGATGGATTCTGGTGGATTTGATGGTATAGGGGATGTTTTAAATAGTCAGATGAATGAAAAGTTGAGATGTTATTAGCAGGTTGTGTGAAAAAGTGAAAAGCCTGGGCTTTAGAATCAACCAGCCTGGTTTTAAACCTAGGCTCTGCGTCTTTGTAGTTGTATGAAAAAAATAGCTGCTTCAGTCTTCTATTTTCTTACATGTATTAAGTAGTAATAATACCTGTTTTACAGTGTTCCCCTGAAGATTTTATCATAATGGGTATGAAGTACCTGATACAGTGCTTGCTTGATACCAGCTAAGGGCTCAATTAGTATCTATTATTATCAACATGAGTGACATGTACTATAATTATTAAGGTAAGAAATGGTGAAGGCCTGAATTTAGGGGTGGATAAAAGAGAATAGATTTGGATGGATCTTTCGTAATTAAAATGAATAGGACTGACTGATGTAAGGAAAGAATGGAATCATGACTGAGTGAGATTTGTAATCTGAATGTCTTGGGGGAAGGGGTTAGTGATGCCATTTTCCTGGTGAGGAATACAGGGATCATCACTGGTTGAGATGAGGGAAAAGGGGTAGAATGATTTGGATTTGGATTTTTGGAGGTATTTGGGATATCTTGGTGATGATATGAAGCAGGCAATTAGAAATAATGTCTGGAGCAAGAGATAAGAGATTGGAGAGTTGTCAGTATATGTGTGGTAGCAGAAATGTGTGTAAATCTTAAACGGCAGAGCATATATTTTAAACATTTCCCCTATATCCCCACACTGCTGAGCTCTGTACAAAACACTTGATTAGTTCTTGTTATTAAGTGTGAGATTTAGGGTGACTTTGTATGTAGAAAAGATAATGCATAGTTACTTTGATTACTAATTTAATGTTCAGTTTATTTAAATTTATAAATTTAAAACCTCATTCTCCTAAAATATAGATCTTACTCCAAACTTACACTTTTGATAAATATTAACTCTTAAAACATTTTAATCTAAAACTATAGATATTTTCTCCTTAAATATTGATTTAACAAAACCTTCTTAGATACTTTGAAAAAATCTTGTAAATATAATTTAAATTTATAAATGTGATTATTCTTAAGTTGTGTAAGAATTCTAATACAGTATACAAACTTAGTAAGATTCCAGCCTACAACCAGACCTAAATCAGCTATTCAGTTCTACATTTCAGATTAAAATTCCAAGGCTGGCTCTCTAACAGGCCAGGTTTTCTTAAAGCATTATAAATATTTACCAAATATGCATACTTACTTTGTTAACAGCTTTATTGACATATAATTTATACGCCTTACAATTCACCCATTTTAAGTATACAATTCACTGATTTTTATTATATTTACCAAGTTGTGCAACCATCACCAAAATCTGTTAGAATAAATACATCACCTTGAAAAGAAACGTGATGTCCATTTGCAGTCATTCCCATTTTCACTCCCAGCCCTAGGAAAACACTACTTTCTATCGCTATAGATTTGTCTTTTCTGGACGTTTCATATAAACAGAATCATATGGTGTGTGATCTTTTATTTCTGGCCTTTTTCACTTAGCATAATGTTTTGAAGTTCATTCATCCTTATTGTAATAATATTCTCATTATATGGATATACTACATTTTATTTATCCTAGATTACTTTTTAATACAAAATAATTAAGGTTTAATTCTCTTAAATCACTCCTATACTTAGTTTAAAAAAAAAAGGAAAGCTTGAAAATAAGTGAACTAAGCTTCTGTCATAAGTTAGAAAAAGAACAGCAGAATAAACCCAAAGAAAATAGAGAGATAATGAAACTTAGTGAAAATTAATGAACCAGAAAACAGAGATATATTAGAGAAGATCAAGAAAAGTCAAAAGTGAATTGGGAGGGGGGAATAAGAAAACAAGCCTGGTAAAATTGATCAAGGAATAAAAGACATAAATAAATAATATTATGAAAATGAAGACTACAGAGGAAGAGGAGATTTAAAAGATAAGGGATTTACAGCAGCGTTATTTTATACTAGCCAAAAGGTAGAAGCAACTTGTGTCCATCGATGTATGAATAGATAAACAAAATATGATCTATGCATCAGTGGAATGTTATTCAGCCTTAAAAGGGACAGAAGTCCTGTCATATGCTGCAGGATGGATGAACTGTGAGGATATGCTAAGTGAAGTAAGCCAGTAACTAAATGACAAATATATATTCTGTTATTCCACTTAAGAGGTGTGCAGTAGTCACATTTGTATAGACAAAGTAGAATGGTGGTTGGCAGGACTGGGAGTAGGAGGAAATAGGGAGTTACTATTTAATGGGCATAGAGTTTCAGTTTTGCAAGATGAAAAAAGTACTGGAGATGGGTGATGGTGCAAACAGTGTAAATATATGTGTTGGTAAACTTAAAAATGATTAAAATTATAAATTTTATATTACATACGTTTTACCACAACTTTAAAAAAGATAAGGGAAAATACTATCAACCGTATGCCAATAATTTTGAAATTAAAGAAAAATATAACTTACCAAAAACTGACTCAAGCAGAAATAAAAAGCTTGAATTGTTCTATAACTATTAAATAAATTTAATAGTTAAAACTCTTCCGTCAAAGAGAATAAGCCCATGGGCTTCCCTAGTGGCGCAGTGCTTGAGAGTCCACCTGCCGATGCAGGGGACACGGGTTCGTGCCCCGGTCCGGGAAGATGCCACATGCCGCGGAGCGGCTAAGCCCGTGAGCCATGGCCGGTGAGCCTGTGCGTCCGGAGCCTGTGCTCCGCAACGGGAGAGGCCACAACAGTGAGAGGCCCGCGTACGGTGGGGCCGGGGGGAGAATAAGCCGAGAATGCTTTAAATTTGAGTTCTTCCCAACTTTTAAGGAAGAAAGCTTCCCAATTTTCTGTCACCTCTTTCAGAAAGTAGGAAAAAAGGAAATATGTCTCAACTCTTTTGAGGAGGACAGTTGCCAAACCCAAACATATATAAGAAAAAAAAAATTATAGGTCAGTTTCACTCATGAAATAGATTAGCCCTTTAGTAATTGAAAAATTCTTCACTTTTTTGTTTTATGCTTTTTAAAAAATTTTTATTGGAGTATAGTTGCTTTACAATGTTGTGTTAGTTTCAGGTGTACAGCAAAGTGGAACAGTTATACATATCCATATATCCACTCTTTCTTTTTTTTTTTTTAGATTCTTTTCCCATATACGCCATTACAGAGTATTGAGTAGAGTTCCCTGTGCTATACAGCAGGTTCTTACTAGTTATCTATGTTTTACGCTTTTATTCTTGAATAATTCTTTTTCTGATTGTTACAGCCACCTTTATTGCTTTCTTTTCTTTTTTCTTTTTTTTTACATTTTTCTCATATCTATGCCTCCCTCTTTAGTTTCAACATATCTATGTCACTTTGAGTCTGTTATGAACTGCATATTGCTGTGCCCTGCCTGACACTTTTTTCTCTGTTACGTAGTTAATTCAGTTGATTAACATTTATTGTAACATGTACATGGTTGATACTATTCCTGAAATTATTTTTTGTGTTTCTTGTTTAGCATGCTCGCTTTTTGTTTAGTTTTTAATTTTATTTACTTTTATAGTTGATGTTTTTTGGTTCTTTATTTCCTCTGGTGATTGGAAGTTCTTCAGCTTTATCCATACGTTTTAAGCAAATTTAAAGCTACATTTTCTTATCAACATCAAAGAGTAATGACTATTATAAATTGTTCCCTCATCCCACATGCACACTTGATCTTACACACTTTACTTAAGCATATTTTATTCTTACTTTTTCACCCAAGATTGTGTTGTAATAGTTTGGGATGTTATTCCTAAATCATTAATTTAAAAAATTATACTGTGTTTATCTATTTAAAGAATCCTTTCTTATCTGTTATATTAAACTGAACCCCCCCCCCCGTATTAGTAACAACTGTTTATACTTAACTGTTAGTTTTACTGGTATATTGCTTACCATTATTTTTTATATAAACAGTGTTTTCCATTTTTAGGTGTTTGCTCTGAATTTTTTTTTTTTTTAGCTCAACTACTTTAAGTGACTGTTGCTAGTACCCAGCGTAAATGGCTGTCCTATTTTCCAAATCATAGCATATCCAGTAATTTCTTTATTTTACTTATATCTGTGAAAAATAGATTGGCTAAAAAAAGTGAGGTTTTTTTACCCTCAGAATTTTGTGAGCATACTTCCATTGGCTTTTAGCATTTACTTTTACTGATGAAATGACTGTCATTCTAAATCCCTTTCCTCTTATTTTATGTAAAATTAAGTAAAATTTTCTCCTTATTTGGAGCTTTTAAACTTTTATTTTCGAAATTCAGATATTCTGCCAGGAGAGTTTTTACATGTATATATGCTTTGTTTTCCCCTGAGTATTCTGCCCCAGTACTTCTCAGAGCACATTAAATATGAAGACTCAAGACAGTATTCAACATTAGGAAGTTTTCTTTTCCTTCTCCTCCTTCTTCCCCATCACCCTACCCCCATTTCTTAAATTTAATTTTTAAAAATTTATATTCTTTGCTCTTTCTTGTTCTAGAAATCCTATTTCACAGATAATGAATGTCCTGGCCTCCTCCTCCTCTCTAATCTTTTTCTCATGATTTCTGTGTCTTCAGATTTACTCTGCATTGTGAGGACATTTCTTAAATTGGCTTTTTAAATCACTAATTTGATGTATATTTTTCTACTTAATACCTCTATTTGGTTTTTTGGCAGTTTTTTTTTTTCTTTTTTCCCCTCCCCAAGCACATATTCCCCACTCCTTTTCCAGAGCAGCTTGCTTTTTGTTTTAAATGCTGTTCTTCCCTGGTTTCAATAGAAATACTATTTATAATTTTTCTTTAATCTCTGATGTTTTTCTTCATTAATTCTGTTTCAGTTTGGGCTGTTAGTTTTGACTGGGTTATTATTTCTGTTCAGTATGTCTGGTCAGGTTTTTCATCAGTTTTTTTTTCCTTTTTGAATTTTATTTTTTTATATAGCATATTCTTATTAGTTATCTATTTTACACATATTAGTGTATATAGGTCAATCCCAATCTCCCAGTTCATCCCACCACCACCCCAACCCTGCTTTCCCCCCTTGGTGTCCATCCGTTTGTTCTCTACATTTGTGTCTCTATTTCTGCCTTGCACACCAGTTCATCTGTACCATTTTTCTAGATTCCACATTTTTGCGTTAATATACGATACTTGTTTTTCTGACTTCATTCTGTATGATAGTCTCTAGGTCCATCCACGTCTCTACAAATGACCGAATTTCATCCTTTTTATGGCTGAGTAATATTCCATTGTATATATGTACCACATCTTCTTTATCCATTCATCTGTCGATGGGCATTTAGGTTGCTTCCATGACCTGGCTATTGTAAATAGTGCTTCAGTGAACATTGGGGTGCATGTGGCTTTTTGAATTATGGTTTTCTCTGGGTATATGCCCAGTGGTGGGATTGCTGGGTCATATGGTAATTCTATTTTTAGTTTTTTAAGGACCCTCCATACAGTTCTCCATAGTGGTTGTATCAATTTACATTCCCACGAGTAGTGCAAGAGGGTTCCCTTTTCTCCACACCCTCTCCAGCATTTGTTGTTTGTAGATTTTCTGATGATGCCCATTCTTTGTCATCAGTGCTTGTGCTGGGTAATTCTCAGGGTGATAAGTAAGCCAGCAGATGGGTTCCTCACAGAGCATGGGCCGGAAGCAGATGCTCAGGGAGAGAGGAAGAACTCTTAATGAGTGTAGCTGTCCAGCAGGGGTGGATTGCATAAAGTAATGAGAAGAGGAGCCTGGCTTTTGCTCATTACCTGTAGAAGTTCATCCAGACTTATTAGGTAGTATGACACACTGAAACAGCTGGAACATCGGTAAAAAGGGATTAATTACCTTATATTCCTTTGGAGATTGCATGTGAAAGATTGTATAATCTGGTGCTTTTTAATTATTCATTTTGGCACTCACTTGTAATGAAGTGTGGTATTTGCACGTTTAAAACCCTGAGTTTTAAGCAAAGACCTCCAGATACTATCAGTCCCCTCTTTGTTTACTAAGCTATTAGTTGATGATTGTTACCAGCAAGCACCTTTGAACTGATATTTTATAAAATAATAATACTCTATTGAAGATTGAGCTCTTTTATACCGGGCACCAAGTTTTGCAAGACATCCAAGGGACCTTGATGTGAAAATTACTGATTTTCTGATATGCTCCTAGTTTTCCTTCAGCCCCTCTTTATCTCTCAGACTGATCATCTCTGTACTGTTATCTCAGAGGAGACGTTCCCAAGACTCATGAACCATTTCTTTCATTCCATTCATAATATTTTGTTTTATTTCAAAAGTACAGGCTGTTGCTTATTAGTTGGCTATATATTTGATATGTTCCTATCTTGTTACTTTCCATAATCTGCTTTCCCCATTTTGGTTAGAAATAGAGTAGAGATTATGATTTAGATGGAAGAGGGTAATGTGTGAGGAATTTTAATCTTCTGTCTTTTGGGGGGTTTTTTTGCGGTACATGGGCCTCTCACTGTTGTGGCCTCTCCTGTTGCAGAGCACAGGCTCTGGACACGCAGGCTCAGCGGCCATGGCTAACGGGCCTAGCCGCTCTGCGGCATATGGGATCTTCCCGGACCGGGGCATGAACCCGTGTCCCCTGCATCGGCAGGCGGATTCTCAACCACTGCGCCACCAGGGAAGCCCTGTCTTTTGTTTTTGAGAGCTAGGTTATTCAAAGCAAAAGCTAAAAACCAGGCACATAGAGCCCTAGTATAAGAGGAACCTTGTGGGAAACAGGAACACTTTCCTTCCTAGCCTTCTTGAAGCATTAAATCTCCTTGAGGAGATAAGACATAAACATATAGAAGGAAAAACAAAAGCAGTGTTTAGATAGCCTATGACAAATTTTGTATTACAGAATACTTACATAGTGCTTTGCATGTGACAGAAAAGGAAAACATAAGGCAGTTGACATTTATTTAAAAGGGGGGGCAGTGATATGTGAATTCTGAGAATGAGAAAACTGGAAACTCAGGCTCCATGAGGGCAGACACCATGTCTGTTCATCATTGCCTGCCTACTAAGTGCCTGCCACTGTCCCTGATAGGTGGTAGGCTTTCAGTTAATATATGTTGGATAAGCGAATATCTATTTGTTGAACAAACTGAAGAGTGCCTTGAAGGAAATAATTTATTTGGGCAGAGGTGAAATGAGAAGGCTTGAGAAAATATTAGGAGGTAGAAATAATAGATGACTGAATACATTAGAATACCAACCTGGATGGAGCTGTGAGAATGAGCAGGAAAGTTCTGAGAAATAAGGCTGTCAGTGGTAGGTTAGAGTCAAATTATAAATAGTTTTGATTGCTGGACTTAGGAATTTGGAATTTGTTTTTTAAACAAAGTGGGGTTTTTCTGAACAGATGGTCACATTGTTAAAGTAGTGTTCAGGAATACTGTCTGAAGGCACAGTGATTGTCTTCAGGTTGCAGTGAGAAAGAGATTGGAGACCAGCTTTGATTACAGTTGCAATATTGGATAGGAATTCTTTGGCCAGTAGTCATGCTCAATAAAATTATTAATATTTCTTTACATGTAATAATATATTACAGGTGCTTTTTAAGCCCTGGTGATGGAACATAAGGACATAGCTGTCTTTTTCATTATTTATTTAATTTTCCATGGCATTTTGTTTATTGATCTTCGTGGCTTTTTTGTGAGATCATGGTATACATTTTGAATACATTTGTTCTTTTCTTGTTTGCCTTCTGTTAATGTCAAGCATAGCACGTGAGACATTCCTTGTTGCTATGCAACTGCTAAATTCAGTATTTAGTATTAATAAAACTGAGTGGCATTAAATTCATTTAACAGGGGGAAGCAAAATACGACTTAACAATGCTTGATCAGTATTTGTATGGTTTAATGTATTGTTGCAGACATGAGCAAAAGAGAAGTGACTTGTTTACCGTTACTGTTTTGATCAAAATTAGTTTTGGTCATAAATCTTTGCGTTTATGACCAGATTTTTTTTCTTGTTTGATTCTTTTTGGTCTGTCCCTTTCACTGCTCTTTGATAGTGTGATTCAGTTTTTGTTAGTGTTTGTGTGTTATTGATGAAGTTCTTATTCTATTATTCTTTCCGATTCTGTTATCTTTTGTAATTTTTAAAATTTTATCTCACAAGGCTTTTATTTGCTTTTTTTTCTTTCTTACTATTATTTTTTCCTGTATTTACGTTTTTCCCTTTCAAGAATTTATAGCTAAGCATCCGCATTTGGAATTTGTTATAATTTCATATAAACCCAGGTGAAAGCCTATTAGATTTGCCCTTCAGAGTAAGGGCCACCTGTAATCCCCTTTAGTTATTTGCAGTGTGTACTTGGTACTTGCCACATATTGAAGTGCTTTCATTAATATTTGTGAAGTCAGAAATCCATTTTGGGGATAAGAGGGCTTTAGAGGCAGCTGCAGGATTTTTTTTTTTTAAGTTAGTGTTGAAAATATCTAGTTTGCAGGCCCAAGATAGGCAGTATCTAGCAGTTCTTTCTCATTCCCTCATCACCACCTCCCCACCCTCAAAACCCTTAGCCCAGCACGTTCTCTCCTCCCTAGTGTAGGGAAGAGAGGACATAGTAATTTAGTGGACAGTGTTTTTATTATAGTAGGCAAATAATAAACAGGATAGATACCTCCCATTTGCTTGAATGGGTAGTTTGGTTTTGCTGATGTCCTTGGAATCATTTTGATGGGAAGAAAGAAGGAGAGGTGAAAAACGATTAATCCTTAATAATAAATGAAAAATCCAGAATCTAGAAATCATGAAAATAGTTTAGAAAAATCAACACTCTAACTACAGTGCAGATGATACAAACTCTAGGGATTACCTTATTGAAAATGATGGCTTAATATTAAGGACAAAGAAATCCCTTACATTACAATGTTACTCTTACAACCAGATAAAATACTGTTTCTAGGGACCATCTTTTCTCCTCCCTTACTTTCCAAACCCTTTATGGTGATTGTGTTTGTGGTTAGGAAGTGTCCCTGTTTGTGGACCTCATGTATCCACCTGGCTATAATATTTACATTAGTGGTTCCCTCACTTTTGAACATAAGAGTACTTTTTTAACAATTAAAAAAAATTTATAAACCCTTAGGTGATAATAGATTATGTGACAAAATACATAGTGCCCCAAACTACTAGGAATTCAGTAACACTTTATATATTTTCTTAATTGCAATAATATTTGTGTGCATTTGAAAAGTTGTATGTGCACTGAATGCACAAGACCTATTCTTTCTAAAGATCATGCTTAAAGGACATGGATTCGTGGACCTCTTGTAATTATTTGAGCTCCTAATGAGGCCCATGATACATAATTTGGGAACTGCTGCACTAATGAATTATTATGTTGTATAAGGGTACAATTGGATTCTTTTGCATTTTCCTCCTTACTCTTAATAACCAGCAAGATGGCAAAGATATTTTTACATAGTTTTTCATTGAGTTAATCAGCAACATTTGAGATAATAAATTAGAAAAGGGTTTTTTTGTTTGTTTTCATTTTCTACCTGTTTCTTTTAGAACTTTCTAAAGGAATTTTTAAAAATATATTTTTTAAATTTATTTGGCTGTGTCAGTTGTGGCTTGCAGGATCTTCTACTGCAGTGCGCGGGCTTCTCCCTAGTTGTGGCACGCAGGCTCAGTAATTGCAGCACGCAGGCTCTCTAGTTGTGGTGCATGGGTCAGTAGTTGTGGCGCGTGGGCTCTCTAGTTGTGGCGCACAGGCTCTAGAGCGTGCAGGCTCAGTAGTTACAGCACATGGGCTTAGTTGCCCTGTGGCATGTGGGATCTTATTTCCGTGACCAGGGATCAAACCTGCGTCCTCTGCATTGGAAGGCGGATTCTTAACCACTGGACCACCAGGGAAATCCCCTCATTTTCTCCTTTGTGCTGATTGAGAGTGGCAATAGTTTAAACATCTATGTATAGGTATATTTGAATTCTCTTTCTCTCTCTCTCTTTCTTTTTGTATGTGTAATTAGTGGGTTCTAGCTTCATAAAGGAACCAGTGAGTAGTTACTGTGGCAATGTGAACTAATTACAGAAGTCTTTTTCTTTTATAATATTAAAATGGGCTTTTGTGTGTGTGCATGTGATACAGATGTTGTTTTCAGTTAGGATTTTCCTTCTTAAAATATACTGTTAGATTGAAGAATCTATTATCTCAGTTCATATTCAGAAACATGCCATTTAGATTAACCCAGAATATTGTGGAAATTTTGAAGCAGTTTGACTCTTTCATTGGGGAAGGTGCTTTTTAAAATGAAGTTTGAAAGTTTATGTAAAGAGGTATTTGGAATTTTGTAAGATAGTAAGAGATCTCATGAATTTCCATTCCTTCATTGGTTATTTCTACTGTTGTTTTATATTGTCTTGGAATGGGCTCTGAATTTGTATTGAGTGTTAATCACTGACAAAAATGCAAATGCTCCTTTTAGATTGGTCATATACTCTCCTCAGCATCCCATCAGTAATAATCTGGAGGTCCTTGAGAATTGGAAGAAAACACCATTGTTTTTTCATGCAACAAGGTTAAATTTACTCTAGGGAATATTATTGTAATAATGGATTTTTTTTCATCCTTTTAGGGTTTGAAAGTATTCTTGAAGGGCTGTTTGGACCTGCATTATTAAAAGATCTCAGTTTATTTAAAGGTATTCAAAAATTTTTTTTGGCATTTCAAATTCTTCCTGGTGACATAAATGATACCTTGGTGACCTAAGCCCCAGTCTCCTCGTTTTTATTCACAGTTTTATGTGGGTTGAAGCTATATCCATGTAAGCAGCTTTTTGTGTGTGGTTGATAATGCAGATATATGTAGGAATAAGGTGTATTAACTAGTGAGCAATTATTGCAAATAAGGAATTTGTCTACTACTTAGTGAGGGGTGTTTTTGTTGTTAAAATAAATAATATTTTTGAAATTAGTTCTCATTTGTTTCCTGAAAAATCCTCTTTTGTAACTGTTAATTTGTTATTCCTACTATTTTTGCAGACTGTGAACCTGAAAGCATTTCTGATTGGACTTTTGATGAAAATTGTCTGTTCTGTTGCTTGAGAAGAGATAAAGTAAAGGTAACCAAGAAACTTGTGAAACTTGTCTAGTGTGATATTTTATAGTTTTTATTTTTCCAAAATTTGGTTACTTTGTTGGAGGATTTGTACTGATGGAGTACTGATTCCATATTTATTCATAAAGGATTTGATAGTAACTCAGTTTTGCAATTTAGACTGTTTCTAGTCTGTTGATTAGCCTATTGAGAAATCTATATCCCAACATGCATTGCTCTGTTTATTTAGTTCACTAGGCAGAATAATGAACTAGGTCTCAAACTGTTGTGTTTATTTTAAATATGAAATGTATGGTAATTTACGTAATGGGAGTCATTCGTACAGTAACATGGATCTGGATCAAGTAGTTATTAATTCATGTAGATTTATGATGGACTGTGGTTTATGCTTTAGTATGTTTCTTCATAATATATGAGCATGGATGCTGTTTGTGTTCAGTTGTAAAAATTGGCTGTACCTTTGCATTTCTGTTGTTTTATTGCTTTGTGTTAAACATAAAAAGAATTTTGGTTTAGAAACATTTCAATTGTTGGAAACATTTATTAATAATGGTTTACTGTCTTATGTTTCTTTTTATGGTATTTCTATTCCCTGCTTTAAAGCTTTGGAAACATTTTTAATGCCTTCCTCTCCCCTGTACACTTCTAACTTCAAATCATTGACCAGGTTCTATCAGTTCTTCCATTCTTTTTCTTTCTATAGTCATCACCATAGTTCAGACCATTAGCATTATTTCTGGACTACTGAAATAACATGATTGGTCTCTTGTCATTTTCTTCAGTGTGTTAAACACTGCTACATGGTTAAACCCCTCTCCTCCCTGCCTCCCCCTGACCCTCACCCCTCAAATGGTGTGGAAATGTTACCCTGCACTCAGTCTCCAGTGACTTTACAATTATCTTTGGGATTCATTAGCCTAATGCTCAGTGCCTCAGTACCCTCCACAGGTCAGTCCACTTCTCTTTCTAATGCTACCCCACTAGTCTTCCATGCAAAAAACTCATCTGATCGTTTGTATTAAACAACATGATTTTACCATTTGAACTACAGCATTGCATACCCGTTGTTCTTTATAGCTTGAAATTCCCCTTGCTCTTACTCTTACCTTGACTCCCCTTTCTTATTAATAGTACTCCTCTGCTCTTATTGCTGTTTCCACCCCTCACACTGTTGTAGCAAATATTATACCAATTATTTGTCAAGTAATATTCTGCCTTTTGTTGTTTATCCTTTTCTGTGTTTGAATCTTGTGTTCCTGACTACACTGTCAACCTCTGAAGACCATGAAACATGACATGCTTCTTTGTACCCCTGCATATGGCCACTCTGCCATTATTTACCATTATTGGAAAGTTGCTTTAAAATCAAAGCCAATTTAAGAGCTTCTTAACGTTCTTCTTTTGTGGCATCTTTTTCTTGCTTAAATTAAGTACATGAAAAAGTTTTTGCTGTGACTATCCACGATGGTCTGTTTTTATTGAATTAATGAGTAAAGTGTTTTGAAATTTACAGTGGTTTGAAAAAGACCAGAAAATTAAGCAGCTACCAATGAAGTTAAAGTTCATCATTTTAAACTGTGTGTGTCTGTGTGTGTGTGCGTGCACATGCATACGTGTTGTGACTGTCTATTGAACAAGTCATTTAATAGGCATTTTGGTAGCATAGAAGGAGCCAATGATTAATTACCTTTCTTTCAGAATTGGTTTGGGAGGAAAGCCTTTCTATGTTCAATAATTGAGTACAGTATAGTCTTGTAATATGATTGAGTTTTCCTTTGCTATATGAGGATAAAATATTGCATGAATATTTTTAGAAGAAAACAAAGAGCAACGCATGGAACCATGTAGCATTTAACCATGTAGCAGCTGTTCTTACTGTTCGTAGTTCTATAATTTTTAGTTAGTATTCTAATTAGGAAGAATATTTCCATTTGAAACCCAGCTAGATCTGGGAAAGCTGGTTTTCTCCATTAGGCATTTCACTACCTGTCTTGGGCATTTATTTTTTTCAGAGACAGCCATAATGTCTATGGAAAATAGGAAGAGAGAGCCTAGAATATATAACTTGTCAAGTGTATAGCTTTAGTTGTGTTAGATTTAAAGTGATTTTGCGGAAACTCTTTGCAGGCACTTGGAGCATCTTATCTGAGAAGCACTAGAATCTGGAAATTAAATGTATCCATTGGGTTGAGGCTTGGCTGACTTAAGACTCCAAAAATAGAAGAAATATGTGGAGAGAATGGTAACAGCCAAGAGGTGGCAGCATAGAGCACAATATTGGAATCTTAAGTTGGGGTTGGCATGGCGAGATGTCTAGATAATGTTCGGAAAAGCTGTTAGAAATACTGGTCTGATATTTGGGAATGAGTGGAGGTTATGCATATCTTTTAGTTAATTGGATTTTCATTGGATACTGACTGTTAGAATGGATAAAGTAAATACATTATTTATATTTACTTTTTAAAATACCTAGGTGAAAAATGAAGTTGCCTCTTAGGAAAATATAACAAGTATTTAGCTAGAAATTAGTAAAACAATTGTTCATCTACACTTTAGCAGTTAGAAAATATAATTTGTAAGGGAAAGACAACTAACATTTTTTTTTAGCATATACTATGTGTTATTTACTTTTGTTTCCATTTAGTCCACACAGCAACGCTGTAAAGTTGGTTAAAGGCATCCCAGTTTTACAAATAAAGATATGGGAAGGGTCACAGAGACTAAGTTATGGGCAAAGTCACATAGCTGGGATTTGATCCATGTTTTTAGAATACATGCATTTTGATAACAAAACTAGAAACACGAACATGGAAAGTGATCGAGTAAGAATTAAGAAGCATTTGGGATTACTCAGTTTGAAAAGGGGAGAGAGTAAGAGTGTAAATAGGCATGAGTATATTTGAAATAGCCAGTCTCAGATGTGCTAGGAGTCACTGCCTACCTGCCTGCCTGCCTTGCTTGGCTTTTTCTTTCTTTCCTTCCTTTCCTGTTTGTTGGGCATGTAGTAGACATTCTAAAATATTTACTAAATGAGGAACTAAGAAGTCAGCATGCTTAATAAAGTTGGAGAATTATAATATTAATAGCTAACTGTTGTGAGTGCTTACACGTGCCAAGAATACATACAAAGTTCTCTGTGTATTATTCACTCATGAGGCTTTTTACTTTTTCTTAGCTTCTTTTTAAAATTATTTTAGACATATAAAACGGTTGCAAAAATAATAAAAAGAATTCCTCTATACCCTTTACCCAGGTTTCCCAAATGTTAACATCTTATGTAACCACAGTACAGTTATAAAAGTCAAGAAATTAACATTGATACAATACTATAATCTTCAAGCCTTTCAGAATTCACCAGTTACCCCAGTAATGTCATTTTTCTGGTCCAGGGGCCAATCTAGGATCACACTTTGTATTTAGTTGTCATGTCTCTTTAGTCTCCTTTAGTCTGGAATAGTTCTGTTTTACTTTGCCTTTCATAACATTGACAGTTTTGAAGAATGCTGGCAAATTGATTTGTAGAATGCCCCTCAATTTAAGTTTTTCTGATGATTCCTCATGATTGAATTCAGGTTATGCATTTTTGCCAAGAACTCTACAGAACTGATGTTTTGTCATCCTTAGTGCACCATATTGGGAAGCACATGGTGATGTTTACTTTGATCACTTGGTTAAGATGGTGTCTGCCAGTTTTCCCTATTGTAAGGTTTCTGTTTTTTTCCCTTTTGTGGAAATCGTGGAGACGTACTTTGAGATTTTGTAAATATCTTTTTCTCATCATACTACTTTCTCATCATACATTAATTTTAGCATCAATTGATGAATCGTTCCTGAAAAAATTACTACTATGGTGTTTACCAGATGATGATTTTCTATTTGTATTATCTCTTCAACCTCTATTAGCTGGAAACCTACTGTAAGGAAGAGGTTTCTCTTCTCTATTTATGTTTTTGTTTGTTTACCTATCAATATGGACTTACATATTCTTATTTTGTTCTTTTGGTTATAATTTATTACAATCATTGTTTATTTTGTAGTTTGAATTGTTCTAGATTTGGCCATTGAGAGCCCATTCAGGTTGGCTCTTCATCTTTTTTTTTTTTTTTTTTTAAACATGTTTCTATCCTTTCTTTACTTTTTGGCACCAAAAAATGTCCACACTTACCTTTGCTTTCCCTGTCCCAACCCTGGATTTCTCCAAGGAATCCTAGTTTCTTTTATTTGGAAAATTGTATAAGAAAGCAAGGTACTAGGTATACTCATTAGTACTAGAACATCACTGCTTCTAGGCCTCGTCAGTTGTCTGAGCTAGGAAATATGTATGTTTACTTAAATATATGTATACATACATCTGTATTTCTTTCCATATCTATTAGAAACCATCTTGTGAGGCTTTTATTAATTATAGGATCGTGTTGATCGTATGAAGAGCTGATCCAGTAGTAGTGAGAGAGTATTGGAGAGACGGGAAGAATTAAAAATTACTTTCACTGTTTCATATCCCTAAAAATGGACTAATTCTAAGCAATGAATCAGTCTGTATTAATGGCTGTTCTTGTACATGGATAGAGTAGAGATAGCAATTATAGAGTAAAGAGCATGGATGTTTTAGTAACTAAGGATAATGTAAGATGGGATGTTGTACAAAAATATAAAATGTTTATGCTCTTAAGTTTATGATAAGACTGTTAGTAAGTTCAGTATTTGACTAGCATATTAGGAGAATGTTTTAAGAAGTTGGGACTTGAGCTGCATTTTTGAAGAATATGTAGGTCTGGTTAGGCAGACACAAGAGGGGCACATCCTGGGTGGAGCAGAGCATTTATTTTTGTAAGTAACCAGCGATAAGACTAGAGTCACATTATATATCTCTTTCAGTGCCCATCTACCCTCAGGAATCATGTAACTAGATAGATTTCATTAGTTTGTCATGTGTTTACTCTGAACATTTCATAGTTTCCTCTGTTTTGTGAGTATACACTAATTAGAAGTTTAGATATATCCTTCTAACATTTTAATTTTTATTTCTATTTTAGCACATTGAAATTTATAGTAAGAGCAGATACTAAATCTAGTTATTATTTTCTTATTGTATTCTACAGCATGTATTTGTGTTGAATTATTAGTTTGGGCATATTCAGTGCTGCTAGATAATGACTTGTCTGTCATCTTGTCCCAGAGTACCACAACTCAGTAAGTATTCATAGTACCTATTATATAAAAGGAACTGTGGAAGAAAATGTATCAATATATAGTGCCTGTCTATTAAGACTGAGAAAGAAGAAACAAATATGAGAAGTTTAAGGGTTATTTACTTGTGAGACTTAAATAGATACAGGGTAGAGTTAAATGGATACCACAAATTAGTACATGATTAACTACTTGCTCAGTTAATTGTACAAATCTAAATTGCAAGACCTAACCTTGTTGTGTTTCCAGAGGCCTTTTATAGATTATTTTAAAAGATTCAGGAAAACCACTTGACACAGTGAATCAGTGCTCATCCAAGATTAAATATCAAAGAGGTTTTTGGGGGGGCAGGGGCAGTTAGTGTGTGTTTTGTGTTTTTTTAATATATACTCCCAATCTGTGGACTTTTTCCCCCTAAAACAAACATACAGACTTGGAGAAACCATTAATCGGAGATTAACTGTATCCAATTTTATGTGGTTAGAGTTAACCAATATACTAATCATACTGATCATTTGGCAGATTTATTGAATGTCTGGTTCTGTGATAAACCAGAGAGTATACCAAAGAAGTAAAAAGTGGATCCCTCCTTGCTTATGGAATGTTGGTGAGACCATGGGTGGCTAACGGAATTAAAGGAGATCTAAATTAGGGAGATTTAAATCCTCCATCCTGCTTGCCCAGAATCAGAGCCCTGATATTGAGAGTAAAATTCCCTCCTTCATTCTCATATGTAATATTTGAAAAGGTAGTAGATAACACAAGAAAATATAAGTACGTAGCAGTTGAGAGGTGCAGCAGATGACAGTGGAATTTGCTTAATCAAGGAGATCGAATTCAACGTGAACCTTAAAAGGATCTGTGTTTTAGAACAGTTAATTTCATAGTTATTTTTAGGATGTAATGGAGAGAAAATTAGAAGAGGTTCTTGTAATCATCCAGAAAATAAGCCTGAACTGGGTCTTGGCTGTGCAGATGCATATGGAAGGGATGTATGTAGAAAATCTAGAATAAAGAATTGCTGAAACTTAATGATTACATAAATGTATAGATAAGGGAGAGTGAAGTGATACTGATGTTAGGCTTTCTAAGCCAGGTTGACTTAGCATGGTGAATTAACAGAGGTTGAGAAGTAAGAAGGGGAAAGGTGTAGTGGCCAATTTTTATGGTGAGGATAATGAGGTTATTAGCTGGAAGCACTTTGTGATGAAAGTAAGCATTTAGTTGGAAGTGTCCAGGAAGACAGAGTTGTGGAAATTGAGTTGAAAGAAGAGGTCTGAGCTGAATACATATTTGGAGTGTTCCTGAATACATAACAGTGATTGGTTTATTTGAGCAGGTGAAGTCTTTGGTGAGAGGTAAAGCGCAAAATAGTGAGAACTGAAGAAAACCTTCATTTTAGAAAGTAAGAAGAAGAATCAGATTGAAAGGAAGGTAGAATCATAGATTAAATGGGTTGCCCATCTTGAATCAGACATCTTCCTGGACCCATCCTGGGTGATAAGTAGGGAGATGGATTGTCACGTTTGTTGCTCTAATATGGACTTCTATGCCATTTCCCAAAATGGACCCTAAATGGGTTGAGGAAGTACCCCCAAACATACTCCACTGGGCTTTGAGAGGATAGCTTCTCAAGAACACTGGTTGTGGGAGCCAGACTATAAGTCTGACAGGGTTAATGAATAAGTGAGTGGTGTGGGAATTAAGAAACGGATATAGACTACTAGTTTGATAAGTTGTCAGTGTCAGGGATGCTGAAGGAAACAGGACCATAGAAGGAATGGGCAGTTGGTTTAAGTAAAGATATTTTGGGGAGGAGGGGGAAACACGTAACATTTATACTCTTGAAAGAAAAGAAACTGGAGGAGAGGAAGAAGTTAGTTATTAAAAGGAGCGGACAGTTGAAGAAGGCAGGAACCAACAAGAAATTAGTTACTGAACGGGGATGAGAGATTCTTATTGAAGTTAGAATATAGTCAGTGTAACTGTAGGTGTTAACAGTTGGCAGGAGTTCAGCGAGGCAAGAATGCCTAAGTATAAGAATCCTGGCTAATTGACTTGCTCACACTGAGGGCAAAGAACAGTGAGGAACTCTCAACTATGAAGGCAGTGTTTTAAAAAAATAACAAGGGGGAATAGGCTATAGTAACTTTATTCCTCTCATTTGAATTGCTACTTGGAGTTTTCTGCTTGTCCCAGCAACAAAAAAAAGATAGTTTCAAGAAAATCAATAAGATTGCATTGCCCAGCAATGCATTTTTGAAACCATTTTTTGGTTATTATTCTTTATGTTTTTTCTAATTGAGGTATAATTGAAATATAACTTACTAGTTTCAGGTGTACAACATAATGGTCAGTATTTGTGTATGTTGCAAAATGATCATCACAGTAAGTCTAGTTAACCATCACCACACCGTTTTTTTTTCTTGTGATAAGAACTTTAAGATTACTCTCTTAGCAACTTTCAAATATATAATACAGTATTTTTTTTTTTTTTTTACAAATTTATTTATGTTTGGCTGCGCTGGGTCTTCATTGCTGCGCTTGGGCTTTCTCTAGTTGCCATGAGCGGGGGCTACTCTCTTCGTTGCGGTGCGTGGGCTTCTCATGGCGGTGGCTTCTCTTGTTGCGGAGCACGGGCTCTAGGCACGCGGGCTCAGTAGTTGTGGCACATGGGCTTAGTTGCTCCACGGCATGTGGGATCTTCCCAGACCAGGGCTCGAACTCGTGTCCCCTGCATTGGCAGGAGGATTCTTAACCACTGTGCCACCAGGAAAGTCCCTATAATACAGTATCATTAACTACAATCACCATGCTGCACATTACATCCCTAAAACTTACTGATTTTGCAACTGGAAGCCTGTACTTTTTGACTACCCTCACCCATTCTGCACCCTCCCACCACCACCAGTCTGTTCTCTATGAGTTCAGGTGTTTTGTTTTGTTTTTAGATTCCACATAAAAGTGAGATCATACAATATTTGTCTTTGTCTGACTTATTTAGTATAATGCCCTCAAGGAGGTGTATCCATGTTGTCACAAATGGCAAGATTTCTGTAAAAAGCTTAGTATTATTCGTGTGTGTGTGTGTGTGTGTGTGTGTGTGTGTGTGTGTGTGTGTGTGTGTGTAGATAGTTGGACCAACCACATTTTCTTCAGAAATTCATACATCCATTCATACATCTACGGACCCTTAGGTTACTTCCATATCTTGGCTATTGTAATGAATGCTGCAGTGAACATTTTTTTGAGTTGGTGTTTTTGTTTCCTTTGGATAAATACCCAGAAGTAGAATTGCTGGATCATATGGTAGTTCTCTTCTTTGGGGGACCACCAAACTTTTTCCACATCAATTGCACCATTTTACATTTCCACCAACACTGCGTAAGGATTTCAGTTTATCCACATCCTTGCCAACATTTGTTATTTTTTGTTTATTTTTTATTTTTACATAGCCATTTTAATGGATGGAAGATGGTATCTCATTATGGTTTTAATTTGCATTCCCTAATAATTTGTGATGTTGAGCCTCTTTTCATGTGTTTGTTGGTTGTTTGTTTATCATCTTTGGAGAAATGTCTGTCAAGTACCTTCCCCATTTTTTTTGTTTTGTTTTGTTTTGTTTTTGCGGTACGTGGGCCTCTCACAGTTGTGGCCTCTCCCGTTGCGGAGCACAGGCTCCGGACGCGCAGGCTCAGCGGCCATGGCTCACGGGCCCAGCCGCTCCGCAGCATGTGGGATCTTCCCGGACCGGGGCACGAACTCGTGTCCCCCGCATCGGCAGGCGGACTCTCAACCACTGTGCCACCAGGGAAGCCCCCTTCCCCATTTTTAAATCAAGTTTTGTTGTCGAGTTGTAGGAGTTCTTTGTGAATATTCAGCCCCTATCAAATATATGATTTGCAAATATTTTCTCCCAGTTTGTAGGTTGCCTTTTCACGCTGTTGATTATGTCATTTGATAAGCAGAAGTTTTTAAATTTTTGATGTAAACCAGTTCATCTATTTTTACTTTTGCTACCTGTTTTTTTGGTGTTATATCCAAAAAATCATTGCCAAATCCAATGTTATGAAGCTTTTCCCACTATGTTTTCTTCAAAGGGTTTTATAGTTTTAGGTCTTTATCCATTTTGAGTTTATTTTTGTATATGTTATAAGGTAAGGATCCAGCTTTATGCTTTTTACATGTGGTTATCCAGTTTTCCCAACACCATTGGTCTTTTCCCCCATTGAATGGTCTTGGCACCCTTGTCAAAAATCGTTTGGCCATATATGTGAGGGTTTATTTCTGGACTCTATTCTATTCCATTATTCTATGTGTTTGTCTTTATGTCAGTACCATATTGGTTTTTTTAAATTTATCTTTAATTGACATAACTGGTTTATAACATTATATGTTTTATGTGTGCACATTATATTTCTACTTATATATACAGTACAGCATGCTCACTACCAAAAATCACCATACAGTTGATACCCTTTATCTCCCCCCCACCATTCTTAGTATCTGTGTGTTTGGTTTGTTCATTATTTTGTTCTTTTGGTTTTGTTTGTTATATTCCACACATGAGTAAAAGCACATGGTATTTGTCGTTCTCCATCTGACTTATTTTACTTAGCTTAATACCCTCAAGTTTTATCCGTGTTGTCACAAATGGCAAGATTTCATCTTTTTATGGCTGAATAATATTCCATTATTTATATATACCACATCTTCTTTATCCATTCATTGATGTGGAGAAAAGGGAACCTTTATACACAGTTGGTGGGAATGTAAATTGGTACAGCCACTATGGAAAACAGTGTGGAGATTCCTCAAAAAAATTAAGAGCAGAACTACCATATGATCCAGCTGTCCCACTTTGGGTATTTATCCAAAGATTACAAAAACTAATTGGAAAAGATATATGCACCCCATGTTCATTGCAACATTATTTACAATTGCCAAGATATGGAAACAACCGAAGTACCATATTGTTTTGATTACTGTAGCTTTGTAATAAGTTTTAAAATTAGAAAGTGTGGTACCTCCAACTTTTTTCTCTTTTTCAAAGTTGTTTTGGCTATTTGGAGTCCCTTGAGATTCCATATGAATATTAGAATGGATTTTTGTATTTCTGCAAAAAACACCATTGGGATTTTGATGGGGGGTACATTAAATGTGTAAATGATTTGGGGTAGTATTGACATCTTAACAATATTAAATCTTTGCCCTTTTATTTCTTAGATTTATTTTTTCTTTTAAAAGATTTCTTCAATTCCTTATTTCTGAATTAAAAATGAACAACTATATTTCACACTTACTTTGTCAAAAGGCACCAGCCACTGTGGTTGAAATAAAGGTACTATGAATAATTAAAAGTTTTAGCCACAGATGCTATTTTCAAGAAATCTGTAGTCTAGTGGAGGAGGTAAGAAATATTTATATATAAATAAATACAATACAGGTTATATAAAACTAGTTCGTGAGAGCAGCATATATAAAGTGCTGTAGGAGTTTAGAAAAAGGCAGGAGTACCCTCAGCTAGGCTTTGTAATACTGTTACCTCCAATGTGAAGTTGGATATCCTTGTGTTTATAGTGGTCTTAGGCACCTAAGGAAACCCACAGTCATTACTGAGAGCAGATTAGAAATTCAGGAAGTCTTCTGATTGAAATTGGGTTGTGGATGATAATTGGAGTAGTATAAGCTTTTAATTTCCAACTAGTGGAAGGATATAAGAAACACTTGTTATTGACTGGGGCGGCTTGCATTTGTCTTTTAATGTTTCAAAAACTATACATGTGTAATGGAAGGAAAACTATAACAGCAAGTGTTGATTATAGATACTGGTAAATTAAGTATAATGGTAATAATAATCATTTGGTACTTGCACTTTAGGCTTAATTTCCAAGTACAGTAATAACAATTAGATATACTGGTAAGAGTCATTCATGGTAAGTTTGTTGTACATTTTTAATACTTTATTTAACTCTTGATATGTATTCAGGCTTCAAACTTTGTTGTTTTCCTATTCTTTAACCTGTTGGTCTGCTTAAGAAAATTGAAGGTAACATTGACATACAGTAAACATTGTATTAAGCACAACAATTCATACTTGGTTAATGTAAAAAGTAATAATTTACACGAAGTAAGAAGGTTTCTTTTTAGGTAACTGACCTTAAAGAGTATAAGCATTTAACATGGTGGAGCCATTTTCCCTAAGACTTGCTGGCATTTAAAATAATAAGACATAGGAGAGTGGTATTTAAATCAATGAGTTGCATCTTGTCAGCTCTTTTTAGCTCATTGCTTGAAATGTCAGTAAGCCATGGGTAGCGGACATGACTATAGCTATAGGCACATGTTCTACTCACATAGGCCTTTCTAACATAATTATTACAAAACCTGCATGCATACATATACTTCTAATTCCCAGATTTTCTATACTATATGGTGTGAATTTTTTAAAAATACCATTTAAATTTGGAGAATCCCAGTACAGCGTGGGAATGGTCTTGAATTCAGACAGGAACAGCTCTAAAATGTTACCCCTTCTGTTTTGTATCACACTCCTTAAATCTAGGCCATCTTACCTTTCCCAAGTGAAACTTATTTTTTCTTTTATTTCCTTTCCTGAGGTGTTATCTCTTAAAAAGAAAATCTGCAGCTGTGTAAGTGACCTTCCCCATTCTTATCCCCCCCAACCCAAACTCAAAGGTGATAAACTTTAGAGTTACAAAAGAAACTTTAAGAAATGTTAATCTTTATTTTTTGTTTAAAGTTTAACTTTATTAACTGTTTATTGCCCTGAGAACTAACTACCATGCTGACATAATTTTGTTGCTTCATTTATTCAGTAATGTCCTTGCTATTTTCGGGGATCAGTAGAGCTACTTTTGTGTAGTTCTTAGAGAAATTTAATAATTCTATCAGGGGTCAGAAAGCTATGACCTATTTCCAAATCCAGCCCACAGTCTGTTTTTGTAATGCCTGCAAGCTTAAA
Source organism: Physeter macrocephalus (assembly GCF_002837175.3). Lineage (NCBI taxonomy): Eukaryota > Metazoa > Chordata > Mammalia > Artiodactyla > Physeteridae > Physeter > Physeter macrocephalus. Next base: position 54,210,112 of record NC_041233.1, read on the forward strand.
GAGGTGGTTTTGGAGGGGGGAAAAAGAGATGTTACTGTATGTGGCCTGCAAAGCCTAAAATATTTACTATCTGGCCCTTGACAGAAAATGTTTTTTTCTGTTTTGAATATCTTCATCAGGTTGTTGAGATTAAGAGAATGCTGAAAGTTATTAACTTCCATATCCTACTTACTATTCTCTTTGTTATTCTTCCTCTAACTGTGTATCAGAGCAACAACACAAGCAAATATAATTTAATGGCAGAACAGCTAGGATTATAGAGAAGAGGGTGGGAGAGGAACAAGGGAGATTTGGCTTGTAGAAGAAAAGTAAGATTCAGCATTTGTCCACCCTACTTTTTTAAACTTTTAACTTTCAAATAATTTCACATTTATAAAAAAGTTAAAAGAATAGCACAGAAATTTTTATGTGCAAGTCACCATTTAACATTTTGCCACATTTGCCTTATTAATTCATTCTCATTCTTCCTCTGTCATAGATACTACATGTAACACACACACACATTTTCCTGAACCACATGAGAATAAGTTATGGACATCATAACCCTCATACCTCTTTACTCCTAAATATTTTCATGTTTATTTCTCTGTTTCCTAAGAATAAGGATATCCACTTAACTACACAGTACAGTTACCAAAAATCAGGAAAGTTACTTTGATATATATCTAATCTATGAATCTCGTTTAAATTTTACCAATTGTCCGAATGACTTTAATAGTTTTTTACCCACTCCTTTAATCCAAAAATCCAATTTACGATCACTCATTGAATTTAATTTTCACTTCTCTTTAGTCTCCTTTGAACTAGAATGGTTCCTCAGCCTTTTATTTCTTAGTGACATTTACGATTTTGAAGAGTGCACGTCACTCAATTTTGTAGAATGTCTCTCAATTAAGGTTTTCTGATTGTTTCTTCATGATTAAATTCAGGTCATGACCTTTTAGCAAGAATATTAAGTAAGTGATGTAGTCTTCTCAGTTTAGTAGGTGATGTTAACCTTGGCAAGGTTGATGTCCACTGGGTTTGTCCACTGAAATGTTACTATTTTTCCCCTTGTGATTAATAAGTAATTTGTACACAGATATGTTGAGACAATGTATTTTTTTTCCTCATCAAACTTTCATCATTTCAATTTTAGTATTGATGGTAGTTTCTTGCTGGAATAAGTTATTTTTCCAATTATTTGAAAATAGTGATCTTTCTAACTCTGTTATTTCTTTCACATTGTTTAGTTGGCTTTACACTGTGAGGAGGAGCTTTCTCTTTCCCTCTATTTGTTTGGAGTCAAGATTCTTATTCTATTCAGTAGGTTTTCATCTAGTGTCCCAGATCTGGTTAGTGGGAACCCCTTCAAGTTAACCTATGTCATTTTTGACATGTCCCCATCATTTTTTGAACCCTTTCTTACTTTCTGGTACAGGATATTTTGGGTTCATTTTGGGTCTTTTCTGTGTTCCAGTACTGGATTCCATTTTCATAGGGGGAATCTGGTTCCTTTGGTGAGGAACTGTTAACGTATACACCTACTTTTTTGTCCAGTCTACATATAGCTTCATTAACAAAGACCAGATGTTGGGCAATAATCAGCCTCCTTATCTTCATTTATATCTAAGGATAAAGCAAAAAAATATCAAAATGCCAGCAATTCATGGCCACTGACATATCTATTCAGAATACTATGCAAAGAAGTGCATGGCAAGTAAAAGATACTGTTTTTTAACCTAAAAGTATGCTTGCTTGAGGAGAAAGATATTCACGTCAGTTTTTGAAAATGTGTCACATTTCTTTGTGACTCTGAAAATGTAAGTAAAAATTTCTTTGATTTCAGATGGTTAGTTCAGGAGTCACAATTCAGTGATACATTCAGTGTCTAGCATCTTTAGTACCCTAACTATTTTTAATGATTTTTATTGAGGTAATATTTATACACAATAAAATAAATCCATTTTAGAGTACAGATTAATGGATTTTGGTAATTGTATACAATTGATAACTGCCAGCACAGTCAAGGTACAGGGCAGTTTCCTCACCTTAAAACGTTTTCTCATGCCCCTTTGTAGTCAATCCCTTTATTGGACCTACAGATCCAGGCAATCACTGTAGTTTTACCTTTTCTAGAATTTTCTGTAATAGGAATTATAGATATGTAGTCTTTTGTTTTTGACTTCTTTCACTTAGCATAATTTTTAAATATTCATTCATGATTTTGTATTTGATGTTTTGTTCCTTTTTGTTGCCAAGTAGGTCTCTGTAGCATGGATATGCCACTATTTGTTTATCCATTCATTTTTTTTTAATAGACTGAGAGTTGTTTCCAGATGTTGACTGTTAGGCTTATTCACATAGTCTTTGGGCATATATTTTCATTTCTCTGGTATAAATACCTAGAATTGGAATTACTAGGTAGTATTGTAATTGCATATTTAACCCTATGAAATACTATCATACGTTTCACCAAAGTGACTGAAACATTTTGCATTTCTATCAGCAATGTGTTGGGAGTTCCAACGTTCCACATTTTGACAACATTTGATATTGTTGGTCTTTTAAACTTTAGCCATTCTGGTTGGTCTGTAGTAGTATCTCATTGTGATTTTAATTTTCATTTCCCTGATGAATAGTGATGTTGAGCATCTTTCTCTATACATACCCATGTGAAACATTGTATAAATCTTTAGCTGTTTTAAAAAAACTTATATGCTGTATAAAACCCCTTGTCAGTTTTTTCTCTTAAAATTCATGGGTTTTTGTCCTGTTCAAGAAATGTTTGCCTAATCAATCCAATATCAAACACAGGAAATTTTCATATTTACTTCTAGAAGTTTAGTAATGTTAACTCTTACGTTTTGATTTATGATCCATTTCTAGTTAATTTTTGTATATGGTGTGTGAGTTAAGTGTTGAGGTTTATTATATTCTGTAAGATAATCCAGTTCTAGCACCATTTGTTGAAAAGAGCTCCTCTCCCCCTCCGAATTGAATTACTTTGGCATCTTTAAGTCAGTTGATCATATACATGTAGGTGTATTTCTGAACTCTGTCCTGTGCCATTAAACTGTATGTCTATCCTTACATCAATAAATACCACAGTGTCTTGATTGCTATATCTTTATATCTTGAAATCAAGTAGTATGAATCCCCTAACTTTGCTTTCTTTTTCAAACTTGCTTTGCTAATCTAGATCCTTGACCTTTTATATAAATGTTTAAATTAACTTATTCTTTAAAAAAAAAAAGCCCTTTAGAATTTTGATTAGGATTGCACTGAATCTATAGATCAGTTTGGAGAGAATTGTCACATTAACTATATCGAGCCTTCCAGTTTATGATCATGGTTTATCTCCTCTTTATTCACATCATCTCTAATTTCTCTTAGCTTTGTAGTGTCATTTCCCTTCAGCCTGAAGAATTTTCTTCAGCATTTCTAGTAGTACAGAGAGATAGTACTTGAAGTTGTTGAGCAAAGTTGTAAACTTATTTGGAAACATCTTTTGGATGTTTGTTTCTTTGCCATTCCCCAAAAAAGTAGTAAAAGATATTATATGGATTATGTAGTTTGAGATAACCAAAAGCTTAATAAAGAATTGGAGGTTTTTTCTAGTTGAAGAAGATCTCAGCCCATTCAGTATATCTTTTTTTCTGCTTTGGGTGATGAGTCATTAGACCACACAGTGTTGACGGCTTGCTGCAGCTCCCTTTTCCTCTACCTCTCCCTACCACTCTCACAGCTCCCTTAAAAGGATGTTGGAAAATTGACATAAACTGGTGAGGCTACCAGAGAACATGGCAACTGGAGACAGATGGCCTAAACTTTCCCCTGAAAGCCATATACAGCATTAAGTTTTAAGTTTTACACGCTCATATGCATACATTCTTCATTTTGCCAGCGCTAGCAGTTAGAAAATAAACGTTCTTTTCATGACAGTAAAACCGTTAAATAATAAATATGTGGGAAGTATATGAATAAACAGGAGAATTTTGAGATTCATTAAATTTTAAGATAAATGTAAAGCAGTTCCTAAAAGAGAAGACTGAATATTTTTAAGGATGTTACTTCTTCCTGAATTAACTTTCCAAATACAATCCTATTCAGATCAAAACACGTCTTCTTTGGAGAGCTGGTGGTGGTGGGAACAGAATTGACTGAGTGATTTTAAATGCAGTCTGAAAGAATAAAGCTAGAATAACCAGGACATTTTGGAAAATATAAATAACAGGTGGGGTTTGCCTTCCCAAATACAAAGACTTTATAAATATGTAATAATTTTTAAAGTATGATACTGATGATGCTTTTTTCAGTTCCTTATTAAGGAGAGAGCATTTAAAAAACATAATGACTACTCCCTACCCCAGAGGTATAGAATCAAAAGCTCTGGGAGTATGTTCTAGGCATGTATGCTTTTAAGAAGCCCACAGTCGATTCTGATATGACAGAATCACCTCTGGCTGTGAACCAACCAGTCTAGTTTGACCATTTCCTGAATCGTGAAGGAAGCAACTCGTAGGTGATATAAATTCCAGTTCTCATCTCAAGCTTTATTCCTATTTAGTTCTGGGCCAATAACTTCTTTAATAAATAGGGATGATAAATGCAAAGAACAGTGGTTTTTTATTTACAGAAGAGTATGTCACATCATTTTGTTGTTTTTTGCCACACCATACATAATGATTCCTTTTAGAATTCATGTATGAGGGAGGGGAAATGACATGAATTGTTTTAACTTCCTATCTCCTGACTATTATATTAGCTTTTTTAGCTCTGTGTCATAGGAACTTTTTTGTTCCTGTTGATTAATTTTGGTGTACTTAAGTACAGTGAGGGAGGATGAGCTGCATTTTGTTTATGCACCATTGCTATAAATTTTTAACTTGGTGGCCAGATGCACTTGAAAAGAGTATATGATTTTGTGGTATATTTTTCATCTTTGGTTATTATTTGGTTAGTATTATTTTAATCAAAACAACTATTTAACTGGTGAAATTATTTTAAAATAATTATTTAAACTCGGGGAATAATTATCTTAAGGGCATACAGTAAATGGAGAATCATTTGTTCAAAAAAAAAAAAATCTAGCACATCTCAGTAAGAACAAGAGTCAGTGACATTTGATCCATGACCCACTCCCACCCACTTCCCTGAGCTCAGTTTGAGGGACGCTTTACTCTGAACAGGAGGGGCAGACTGTGGGCCTCTTTTATACATTCTAGATTCTTGTTGCAGAAGCCTTCATGCAGGCAGGCGAGGTCAAAAGGCCTGTAGGGCCCCCTTCCCTCACTCAGCCTTTACTGTGAGTGGAAGTCTACTCTAGGCACAGCAGGCTGAGAATAGTAGGCCCCAGTTGCTGGGCCAGGCCTCATTCATAAAGCAGAAGTTCCATCCAGGAGGGGCAAGTCATCCGGCACCCGCACTCAGAGCACAGATGTCACTCTGAGAGAATTGGGTCACTGTCACAGCCCCCAGTTCCTGTGCAGAGTAGCACAAAGGTTCTTCCTAAGGGAGAGGCAGGCCTTAAAAACAGATAACTCTGTAGCTCTCCCAAGGAGACTGACTTTATTTGGAGCAGAGCTTGCGAAAAGATGTTGAAAATTATGAAGATCTTTGTGGTGAACAGTTAAAAGGAGGCTGGTAGCTCCATGATACTAATAGCAACAAGTGAAATAGCAGACAAGTTAGAAGTTTAAAAGAGAGAACCAGGAAGAAGAGGAAGTGCCCTCCTGGGGTTGGAGCAAGCCTCAAATGCTGGCAACACCCTGCCCCTGCAACGAGGCTCCACTTTTATTGGATCAGACTGAATGCAATTTATGCCCCAGGGTGTGGCAAAAACAGTAGAACAGTTAGTAGAGACTAACAGCTGGGTTTGTGACACCGCTATAGGCAGATCAACCAGAAGCTTATAAAGGAGAGACCCAAGGAAAAAAACTGCCAAAGAGCTAAATTCATAGTTATTCCTGGTGGACAGAGAGACTGTGCATGCTCAAGATAGCATCCTCTGAGAAGTGCAATCGGAGGCTGCACACTGCTGGGGAACTAGAGATAAAGAGGGACATTTTCTAATGAGAAAAGGGTCAGTCTATAACTATAAATGTATTGTCTTCTAGCAACAGAGCCCCAAAATGCATGAAGCAAAATGCTACAGAATTGAAGGGGGAAATAGACAATTCAACAATAATAGTTGGACACATCAATAGCCCACTTTCAGTAATGGATAGAGCATCTAGGCAGAAGATCAACAAAGATGAAAACTTGAACAACACTATGAATCAACTAAACTTAGCAGACATCTATAGAACACTCCACCCAACAAGAGCAAAATATTCATTCTTCTCAAGTGCACATGAAACACTCTCCAGGAGAGACCATATGCTGGGACATAAAAAAATAAATTTTAAAGAATTGCAATTATACAAAGTATGTTTTCCAATCACAGTGGAATGAAATTAGAAATCAGTTACAGAGGAAATGTGAGGAATTCACAAATATGTGGAAATCAAACAAAGCATTTCTAAATAACCAATAGATCAAAGAAGAAATCACAAAGGAAATTAGAAAATAGTTTGAGGTGGATAAAAACAAAACCAAAACATACCAAAACTTATGAGATATAGCTAGCAGTGCTTAAAAGGTAATTTGTAGCTACAAATGCCTACCTTAAATGAAAAAGATCTCAAATCAATACCCTAACTGTCCACCTTGGGTCTAGAAAAAGAAGAGCAAACTAAATCATAAATAAGCAGAAATAAGGACATGAGTAGAGCAGAAATAAATGAAATAGTAAAATAAAGAATATCATCAAACCAGAAGTTGGTTCTATGAAAAGATCAATAAAATTGATAAATCTTTAGTGCTGAGCAAGATAAAAAGAGAGAAGATTCAAATTACTAAATTACAAGCAATATAGGAGAGACCACTGCTAACCTTATGACAATAAAAAGGATTATAGGGGGAATACTGTTGATAATATGTATGCCAAAATATTAGATAATTTAGATGAAATCGGTGTAAATGCCTAGAAGGACACAAACTACCGAAACTGACTTGAGGAGAAATAGAAAATCTGATCAGACATATGTTGCAGGTTGAATTGTGTCCCCCCCAAAAGGATAATGTTAAAGTTCTAACCCCTGGCATCTGTGAACATGACCTTACTTGGAAATGGGGTCTTTGCAGTTGTAATGAAGTCAAGATGGAGTTATACTGGATTCAAGTGGGCCCTAAATCCAATAACTGGTATCCTTATAAGGAGAGAGAGTTGGAAACACAGACACACACACAGAGAAGGGCATGTAAAGATGGAGGGAAAAATTGGAGTTATGCTGTCACAAGCCAGGAGACACCAAGGACTGCTGGAAACCAGCAGAATCTAGGAAGAGGCAAGGAAGAACTCTTTCCTAGAGCCTTCAGAAGGAGCCTAGACTTCTAGACTCCAGAACTTTGAGAGAGAGTACAGTTTGTGATAATATAGTAGCCCTAGGAAATTAATATGACCTAGAGCAAGTAGAGATTGAATTAGCCATTTTAAAACTTTCAAAAAAGAAAAGCTTATGGCTAGATGTCTTCACTGGTGATTTCTACCAGATATTTTTAAAAGAATTAATACCAATTCTTCACAAACTTGTCTAAGATAAAGAAGGAAGATTTCCTCATTCTGTGTAACCAGTATTATTTGAAAATCAAAACCAGGCAAAGACACAAAAAAACAGAACTACAGACCAATATCACTAGTCCGTAAAACTACACACCAGTATCACCACCAAAAATCCTTAATACAATATTAGCAAACCAAATCTAGCAACATATAAAAGCTCTTATACACCATTATTAAGTGAGATTTATCTCAGGAATGCAAGGTTGGTTCAACACCCCAAAATCAATTAATGTAATACAATATATTAATAGAATAAGTGGCAGGAATCACATGATCATCTCAATAGATGCCTCCCCAAAAAGCACTTGGCCAAATCCAACACCTTTTCATCATGAAAACGCCCAACAAACTAGAATAGCAGGGGACTTCCTCTACCTGACTTACAAAAATACACAGCTAACATCGTACTTAATAATAAAAGACTGGACAGTTTCCCCCTAAAATCAGGAACAGGACAAGGACGTCTACTCTCACCATTTCTCTGTTTGGCATTTTACAAGAGGTTCTATCTTTGGAAGTTAAGCAATAAAAAGAAACCAAAGTTATCCAGATTGTAAAAGAAATAGTAGGGCTTCCCTGGTGGCGCAGTGCTTGAGAGTCCGCCTGCCGATGCAGGGGACGCGGGTTCGTGCCCTGGTCCGGGAAGATCCCACATGCCATGGAGCGGCTGGGCCCGTGAGCCATGGCCGCTGAGCCTGCGCGTCCGGAGCCTGTGCTCTGCAACGAGAGAGGCCACAACAGTGAGAGGCCCGCATACCGCCAAAAAAAAAAAAAAAAAGAAAGAAAGAAATAGTAAAAGTATCTGTATTTGCAGATGACATGATACTGTATGTAGAAAATCCTAAGGAATCTGCAAAACACTATTAGATTAATAAGCAAGTTCAGTAGAGTAGCAGAATACAGCATTTTTAAAAAACAGTTGTATTTCATACATTAGCAATGAACAATCTAAACAAGAAATTAAGAAAATTCCATTTACAATAACTTTAAAAAAATAAAATATTAGGAATAAATGTAACAAAAAGTGGAAGACTCATATACTGTAAATGACAAAACACTGTTGAAAGAAATTAACGAAGATCTAAATTAATGGAAAGACATCCCGTGTTCATGGATTGGAAGTCTCAATGTTATGAAGACGGCATTTTCTCTCAGATGATCTGTGTGTTCCCTGTCAAGACCCCAGCCGGTTTCTTTGCAGAAATTGACAAGTTGATCCTAAAATTCATATGAAAATTCAGGGGACCCTGCCTAGCCAAAACAATCTTATAAAAGAATACATTGGCAGGACTCACACTTCCCAATTTCAAAACTTACTACAAACCTATAATGATCAACATAATGTGTTACTGGCATAAGGACAGATGTATTGAGACTCAATGGTATAGAATTGAGATCCAGAAGTAAAATTTATGGCCAGTGATTTTTCACAAAGGACGTTGGACCCCTTCTTATACCATACAGAAAAATTTAGTTGAAATGGATTATAGATCCAAAAGTAAGTCCTAAAACAATAAAATTTTTAGAAGAAAACATAGTAAATCTTCACGACCATGGGTTAACCACTAGTTTTTTAGATACAATACCAAAAGCACAAATGACAAAAAAAAAAATAGACAAATTGGAATTCATTAAAATTAAAACCTTTTGTACTTCTAAACAGTAGCATCAATGAAGTGTTACGAAAGCTTATGGACGGGAGAAAATATTTGCAAATTATATGTCTGATAATGGGCTTGTATCCAGAATATATCAAGAATTACAGCTCAACAATAAAAAGAAAAATAGCCCAATTAAAAACTGGGCAAACTGTATGAGTATACATTTCTCTGAAGGAGATATTTGGCCAATAGCACACAAAAAGATGCTTAACATCAGTAGTTATTAGGGAAATGCAAATCTAAATCATGAGATACCACTTCTCGTATATTAGGATGGTGTAATCAAAAAAATAACAAATGTTCATGAGTATGTAGAGAAATTGGAACCCTCATTGCTGTTGGGAATATAAAGTGGTGCAGCTACTTTGGAACATAGTTTGACACTTCCTCAAAATGGTAACATCGTTACCATATGATCCAGAAATTCCACTCCTAAGTATATATCCAAGAGAAATGAAAATATATACCCACACAAAAACTTGTACACAGATATTAAAAGCAGCGTTATTCATATCACAGTAGACAGAAAGTAGGAACAACCCAAAAAGGTTCATTAACTGATGAATGGATAAAATGTTGTATATCCTTACAACGGAATGTTATTTGGCAGTAAAAAGGAAGTAAATACTGATATATGCTACAACTTGGATGAACCTTGCAAATATTATTCTAGGAAAAAGAACTCAGTCACAAAAAACCAAGTACTGTATAATTCCATTTATGTGAAATTTCCAGAATTAGTTAAGTCTTATAGAGACAGAAAATAATACAGTGGTTGACCAAGGTTGGGAGAATGGGGAGTGACTGTTATTGGGTGCACGGTTCCCTTTTGGGATACAAAAATGTTCTAAAGTTAGATTATGGTGATGGTTCCACACTTCTGTGAATATACTAAAGAAGCATTGACTTTACTTTAAATGGGTGAATTGTATGGTGTGTGTATTATATCTCAGTAAAACTGTTTAAAAACAAAATGAATAGATGTGACTGTAATTATTAGGAACCAACTAAAAGTAAGCTGTATAGTTCAGAGTACAAGTTGATAAAATTGGTGTTTGGTTCAATAAAGAATATGTAGCCAACTGCCTTATTGAATGCTAGGTTAGTTGCCCTGTGTTGATTTAGGTTAGAAAGTAGCCTGAATGCTACATTAACCATAGTTTTAAGTATAGATATTCTGTTCAAAGTCTGACTACACTGACTGAATGTAGGGCTAAGGACTTAAGTATAGTTGTGCCATGTAATGTCTGATTTTTGAAAATCAATAAACAATGAAATGGCATTAAAGTATAATGCAAATGAGGATTTTATGGAACTCTGTAATACCTGTTCCTGATACATTTTAAATGTTAAATCTGTATCAAAATTAGATTTTTTTTAAAGTTACTTTCTTAATAATTTCTTTAATCCATAGAAGAGAATGTTGGCCAATACAACTATAATAGAGGTTTTTGTAATGATTCATAACATTTAAAATATTTTGTTTAAAAAATTTTAAACTAATTATGTGGCAAACAATATGTCTTACATGGAAATGTTAAGGGATCATAGTTTTAATTCGAGTGTGCGAGAGTTCTTCATAGTGAACTATTTACAATATATAATTGATGCTGAATGTGTCTTTGCAAAATACATATTTTGGTTGCACTGTTGACACAGTCCGGTGATGGGGAAATCATAGAAAACCAATTGCAGATATCATTGGGTGTATTTAAAATTTTTGAGGAAATCATTTGTGGATTGTAACATGCCTTCGGTATCTTGTTTACTTCCTTTTCATTGTGCCAAGGTATGTCCCATTTTCTTATTTAGAGCACTTTTAAGTTTTTCATGGTATAAGTAAATGCATGTGTTGATACATTGCAGTGAAGAAAATTATATGCACTTGAACTCTTAAAAGATGTACTTTTTCTTCATACTCTTATATTCTACCATCATAGTTTCCTGTTTGTTTATTAGGTACAAGGGTGGAAGTAAGTGTAAAGCTTTGTCAGCCTAGTTCAGTGCTCCTGCAGTCTGAGAGCATATTCTGGGAGTCGTCTAGTGCGGCATTTTGAAACTTTGTGATTAGGACACACATTTTTATATTGCAAACATATATATATATATATATATATAGAAGTAGTTTATATATTATATAAAATATTGAAATTTTTACTCTTAAGGTACTGAACTGTTTAACTCTTATAATGCAGTGCACTCTATTTTTCAGTTTTTTTTCTTCTAGTGCTAGTTTTGACCTATTAATTTCACAACCCACTAAAGATTCAAAAGTTACCATTTATAAAATAGTACTCTAGGGACAGAATTAGGAATTCAGGTATGTTATTTTTGAGTTTTCCCTCCTAATGGCCCTTTTAAAATGTTTGTTTTGTGTCTAGATAAAATGTCTCATACTAGAAGGGCAAACATGATTCTCAAATGAGATTTGGTGTTTAAGATATCTTTTTATCTGAGTTGGGTTGTCTATAAACTGTTGCTGTAGTGTAATAAGAACCGTTGTATCTGAATGCTCAAAGAAATTTTCCCTTTAGTAATTATAGTTCAATTAGAGTTAACCTATAAATTTAAACAAAACTCATAATCAAAAAACATGGATAAAAACACCCAAAGCATATTTTTCTATTCATTTTGCTTTTGTACTTTTGTGGAGATATTATCCTGAAGTTATAAAATATTTTAATTGTATTAAAATGATTTGTCTTATCTGTTACTAACATTTTGTCTTTGATTTTGGATCTGTGGTTTTGATATTGAATGGGGAAAGATTTTTGTGCAAATATTTCACCAAATATTTTTGCAGGGACACTTAGTCGGTCTGGATGAACCAGCTTCGGGAGCTGGGCAAGAAGCTCTGCTTAAACGAGAGCAAGCAAAAATCATTCGATTCGAGAGACAAGCAGAAGAGTTCCTCAATGCAGTCTTTTGTAGAAAAGGTTGGTTCCAGTGAAGAATGACATTTAGCATCTGCTTGTCTTATCTTAGTCTCCTTAATTTCAGTGTCATTTTTAAAAAGAATTACCTTTAAAAACATTTTTCTTTATTGATAGTATACTTTATAATTCTCTATATTTCTTTGGTCAAGTTAAATTTGGAATAAGGTGAGGCAACCCCTCTCCCTCCTTTTTGCTCTGCAGTGATGGTGCCATGTAAGATTTAGTTAAATAATTCTTAAAATTGTTATGAAAGTGTGAAAATTGTAAGGTCTCAGTAGTTCTATATTTTGTTAGACAAATTTTCTTACATAAATAGTCACTGTTGGGAGTTCCCTGGTGGCCTAGTGGTTAGGAATCCAGGCTTCCACTGCCATGGCCCAGGTTCATTCCCTGATCGGGGAACTGAGATCCTGCAAGCTATGCAGAGCAGCCCAAAAAAAAAAAGTCACTGTTTTAGCCACTGATAATCATAAAGCAAACTGTGTAAAATTTTAGTAATTCCTCACTGAAATTTCATTTGGAGAAAAAACATATAAAACTTAATCTGAAAATTAGATTTGCAAACTTTTTTTCTCCTTGATACAGCCTTGTTTTACTAAAAAAAATTTAAATTATTAAAATTAGAGAAATTCTTTCTAAATAAATTTGTATTCCTTAGGTATGCCATCCCTCTAGTTCCAAGATGGAGGTTACTATGATAGGCTCTAAAGAAGTTTTTTACAAACTTCTGATAATGCTGAATATCCTTATTTCATCTTCAGCAGACTCAATGATTCCACTTTCTTTAATATTTCTTCACATGTTCTAGTTTACACCTCTCATTCTTTTGGAAATTCCCTTCTTCTTTCCAAAGTTTGAGGGGTGATTTTTGCCTGTACACTAGTTAAAAGTCTGGTAAGTGCAGATTCTAATGGGTTGGTTACACTTGGAGACCAGCTGAGCTTTTGGTTAATGTGATCAATATTTTCAAAAGGGAGTATGAGGTGAAGTGACATATGAAATTAAGGAATGCATAAGATTTTTGTTTCCAGAGGCACTTTTTTTCTTCTTCTTCCATCAGATCCCCAGGTAAAATTAAATCTTTTAGTACTTCTCACTTCTCTTTTAATATCCTCTAGTATGCTCTCACCTAAAGCTCCCAACCAAGGCTTCCATGCTCACCATACCATTTCCATAAAGTACCCTGATTCCAAAATTATGTTCAAAATGTTAGTTTTATGAACATTTGATTATTTTATTAAAGTAACTCACATTTAACGTATAAATGACTGATACATCAGTTCTTTCAGTTTATTAACTAAATAAAATATTTTTCCAGCTTCTCTGCTACTCCTCTCCTTTAAGATGTTTACTGAATAATGGGTCTAATGCTGCAGGAAAATTCATTATCTGAAAAGAGGAACGCCTCTTCCTAATTTACATGGAAGAACTACTTTTCATCCACTCTTTGCTTAGGGGGAGTTAATGAGGTTAATCACAAGCAGATTGATGAAGAGAATTCTAACCTGTTCTCTACTAGTCCCATCCCTTTGTCATGTAGGTATAACTTAGGTTAAAATTCTTGTAAATTTTCTTATTTAGAAATTTAATTTGGGGCACATACCCTTTTGGAGAGGAATTCTTACCTTGGAATCAGTCTTGAGAGATGAGAATCCTCTGAAATTGTATGTAAAGTTAAGTTTGTATATTTGTCTGTCTACTGGCATATGATGCTCAGAAAAAGAACTATTGCTTTGCAGTTGGAAGTTTCCCCTTTATGTATTAATATTGTTATTTTTATATATTTTATTAATCCTCTTGGAAATGTCTCAAAGATGGGCATTAAGTAGTCTTCAAATTAATACCAAAAATGTTCAGTATCCAGAGATATAACAGGCAGTTAAATCTGAGGAGAATATTTTGTTTTTAATAAATAATTCAGGTATTTGGATTTAGTCCTTTGTTTACAAGTATTGCAAATTGTATGTATTAAATAATGGGGTATGAACAGGTAATATATAGCTAGGTAGAAACATTAGATGCAAATAAAAGTAGGCTTTTGTGGTATGGACTTTATAATAAATTCCAGTTTAAGAACAATAAACCTTCTACAGCTGTCATAATCATTTCTTTTCAGCTTCCTTTGTCAGTTGTCTCAGAAAATTTGACACTTTCCTAAAAGTTAGGTTTGCATTCTAAAAACATAACAGGTGGCTATGATGTAGCATTCACATGTTTTTCTGTAGTTTTAACTTTGACCTGATTTGTTGTTTTTATTTGACTCAATTGTGCATGTTCCCCTAAGCATGGCTAGGTTTATAGATATTGTGTTTTAAGTAAATGGAAGAATGAAATGTGTTCAAGAAACTTTCAAAAGACGTAGAAATTCAGATGGCAGAGATGTCATCAATTCGTAAACATGAATTGTTTCTTGATTATATTAGTTATTCAATAAAGAGGCAAAATATGCTGCAGGCATTTAAAGCTCAAAGGTAGCAATTTATGGTCTTTATCCTAAAATCTTTGACTCTTTACAAGTCTCTTTAATATTTATTAATCTAGTTAAACCAGAGACATCTCATAAATTACTTCATTTTGCTTCCTGTTTGGAAGCTTTCTTTATTATATATTATCCAATTTTTCAGAGGATACAAAGATACAATAACATTAAAACATTAAATTATGTACAGTCATTCAGAGGATTGTATGCTGTGCAAGAAAAAAATGGATCTTAAATAGAAAGAAATATTGATAAGAAAACCCAGTGGGTAGAGAGATTGAAAAAAGCAGTGTATGGCTAAAAATGTTTATTAAATCATTTAAGGAACCATTGTCAGTGATTGTAGTAACTTCTGAACCTTACCTAGTTGAATACCTTTATCCTTAAACCATCTAGCATACTCATAGTCTCTATTTATAGAGAGGAAACTTAAGGTTAAAAATACTTCTTAATAGAACAGAAATGTTATTATTGGTAGAGCAAACTTCGTTAAACTCCAGAGAATTAAATCAATATTCTGACTTTATGACTATCTTCTGATCCTGAATATTGTCCTTCAGAAAAAAAATTGTTCTTGGGAGTCCTGTGTGATTTTAATGTGTTTGTTTTTTGTGGTGATTTTAGATATTAATAGCTCTTAGTCGGTTTTGCTGACTAAATCAGAGTTCCTTACAGCTCCAAAATATTATAGGTAAAGTAATTGACCTTCTATGGTTAACCTTTAAAAGAGCAAGGAAGCTCAGGTTTTCTGAGACCCATCTTCTAAAGCCTAGGAAGTGTGGGAAGGAAGTATAAGGGTCACAGGTGGAACATTTTAATCAAGGGTCTGCCACTAACCATCTGTACAAATTTGAAGAAGCCACTTACTCTTTAGATCATATTTATCTCATTTATTGGTTTTTTTAAGAACTATTTGTTGATTGATTTGATTGATCCATTTATTACTCAACTAATATGAATGTATACTTTACACCAAGATTAGGGGCTGAGTATACAGGGGTAAACAAACATAATCTCTGCTTTTCTCAAAAAGCGTTTAGTCTCCCTGATAGTGTGTTAATGACAGAGATGTGATGGTAATATATTTACACAAAACATTTTCCATCTTATTTTACGTTCAAGGTCCCTTCCAGTGCTGAAAGTTTTATGAGTTAATGAATGTATATGGTCTTTATTTTAAAATTAACATTGATTAGAAATTGATAACTTAGATGTTTATTTTATTGCTTGCCTATCTATTGTGTTCAATGGTTGGTAGAGTGTAAAGAACTTATGAAAAGTACATGGTCTTAGACTTTTGAGATTTGGCATTTAAACTCAGCACAGAGGATCTAAAAGTGTGGTCCCCTGACCAGCAGTATCTAGAAACTTGTTAGAAATGCCAGTTCCTGAGCTCACTCTAGAACTGCTAAATCAGTAACTCTGGAGATAGGACCCAGCAATCTGTTTTTACAGGCCCTCAAAGTGATTTTGATGCATATTAAAGTGTGACAACTATTGCCCTAGCCGATCATGAATCTTAATATTATCTCCTTTATAATCTTGATATGCCTTCAGTCTTTTAGCAGAAAGTAAATTAAGCCTCATGAGCTGAGCTTTCCATTCTTCAATTATATAGGAAGCTATGGTTGAGGAAAGATCTAGGGGAGGAAACCAGATGTAATCTGTAGGTGGTAAACAGGGGAGTAATTATTTCATTTAAAAAGGGTTTTGGGATTTCTGTATCAGGTAAGTGATTCTTGCCCATAAGATATACTATTGGTTATCCCTTTATTTGACTTCATAATCGGGGGTGGGGGTGGTGTTTAGAAATTTATTAAAATTTTATTTTTAAAATTCTGCAACTTTTATAAGCCTGGAGATTAAAAATATAACTCTTAGAGGGAATACTATTTTTAGGATATTGCATTTTAAGAAAAAAAATAAAATGAAATTTTGTTTGCTTGAAAGCTGTCTCTTTTTAGTACATTGTCCCACTTTAAAAGTAAATAAATCTTTGTTTACAGACAGTCCCTGGGTCTCCGACCCCAATATTCCCCTAGTGGCCCGTGAGATCATGCAGCGAATGATCCAACAATTTGCTGCTGAATATACCTCAAAAAATAGCTCTACTCAGGACCCCAGCCAGCCCAATAGCACAAAGAACCAAAGCCTGCTGAAAGCATCTCCAGTCACCACCTCTCCCACGGCTGCAACTACTCAGAACCCTGTGCTCAGCAAACTTCTCATGGCTGACCAAGACTCACCTCTGGACCTTACTGTCAGAAAGTCTCAGTCAGAACCTAGCGAACAAGGTATGGTTTGATGTCAAGATCTCCTCTGTCCAATTAGAATACTTTTAATTTGGGGAGAAAAAAAAGTATTGGCAAGTAGGGCACCAGAAGCAATAATAGGATAAACTAATGTGATTTTTAAATTATTCCTGACTCTGCAGTGATAGAGAAGAAGTATAAATTGGCTACTTTACCCATCAGTAGTTCGTAGTCATGATTGATGTACCACCCAGAAAGTTAGGTGGTTACAGCTGTTACTTGATATTTGTGGAAGTAGTTCACACTTTCCCAAGCATTGTCATATCCATTGTTTTTAAAACCCCTTTGAAAAATTAACTTTCCCCCTTTCCATCAATGCTTAGGATTAGCTCCTATCTGAGAAATAAATGCATCTTGTCAGATAGAAGTTATATTCTGCAGATGAGATCATGAGGCAAAAATATGTGTTATTTGCATTTTAAAAAAAGAAACTCATGAGGTTAGAAATATTGAGAAGACAGTAGACACACTCCAGGTTGTTAACTGTATTCAGTATTTTATAAATACACACACATACATACATATACTGTATTATAAACTAATTAGAGTATTTTCAAAAGGTAATCTGTTGGTGAGGATCCTAATTAAGTGAAGAGGTTAAGAGGGTGTCAATTTTGCATAGCAGATATTTCTTGAGTCTTTGAAAAGTTACTCTCTTAAGTAAATTAAATATCCGTGTTGCTTTGTGATCTCATTTTACCTTTAATTTCACAAAGATGAAGTGAGCATTTCAACTCTGCCACTGTTTGAACCACTACAAATTGTAAATTGGTGATATCTGTACTAATAGAAATCTCATAAAAGTGTGGATTTATTGATAAGAAATACATGTTTATTTTGCAAAGTAAATAAGTTTAATTCTTCTAAGAACCTCTTTGAAAGAACTTTATTTTGCTTATTTTAAGTTGTTTATGAAGGAATGACACTTAATGGACTGGCTTTAGTTGCTTATCAAAGGATATTTTTCTGAATAGCTTTCCTTTGCCTTCTTTCTCTTTCTGTGTAGTGAACAGCAATCAAAATCTCTTAAGTTCTGAGAGATTTCCTAGCAGGAGGCCTCCTAGACCTCCTAGTTGTACCTTTGGTTACGGTGTTTGTAAAGTTGTTCTTTTCTATTTTATTGAGGATTGTTTTCTTTACCACAGATTGGTAACTTTCATTAAAAATCTGTTTGCTCTAAATATTGCATTACAAGCTTCAGGTTTACAATAGAATGACAGCATAGAGGTTGTATCTAAAGTATTAATAATGGAGATTAACATACAAAAATACAAATTGGTCTAACTTCTTAAGGCTAGTGTTATGCTTGAGAGGTATGTTGTGTTGACGGCATGCTCTTACCAAGAGAAATTTGAACTAGATGATAGGATTATAGTATATAAACCTTAAATGAAACAAAAATTTTAAAAGTATATTTCCTAATGAATTTTAATGTGTTTTCAACTTAAATCACAATATTTTCAGTGGTAGATTTAAAATATGTTGCCTATAATTTGACTAGACAGACTATGAAAATAGTACTGTCTTTGGTTGGAAATATTTTAAGCAGTGCATTTGCTTGTTAGGTATCTAATTGGGTTAGATGGCTAATGGGATACTTGGTTCTATAAGATTACGTTTTTAGAAATATTAGTGACTCTAAAGGACAACACTTACTGTGTATGAGTTGTGGGCTTTTTTTGGTTTATAAACTCAGTTGCATATTTATTTCTAACTGCCTGAAATAGGGAGTTACAGTGTCCTCAGATACAAGTCCCAAGTGGGTTCTATATTGGGGTGATTTTTCACATAACTAGATAGCAGGCATCTCTGCTGGCCAACTGAAAATCAGAGGCATTGAGTATTATCTTTCTTCTCTGTTAATTTTGGACAGAATGGCAGCTTTAAAAGTTATTCAGACTATGAGTTTTCTTTTCTAGACATGTCTATGAGGGGAAAAAATCTTTGGGGGAGAATAAAGTCTTCTAATTTTATGTTCTAATAACATGAATTTGTGATTTGGTCTAGCATTAGTAAAAGAAAAAAATGGTTATCCCCCGAGGCTCCCATCAGTATCAAGACTGTTGCATTCTTCTTTCTTTCCTTAAACTTTGCCCATCAATTTGTAATAGCTTATTCATCGAAAAACCTTGCCTTTATAAATATCAGCAAGTAAATTTTGAATCTCTGCTGATTTTTCCCAAAAGATTGACTCCAAATACACAAGTTATGCAGATGTGTCCGAAGAGTGATTAGGGTACATGCAAATTATAAACAGTTAACAACTGGTTCATCTTACATATTATTTTGTACAGTTATATATGTTTACTATAACCATATAAACTTGTTTTTAAAATGACTTTTGTATTTAAATTTTTCCAAATCTAACTTTTATATACTCCTGGTGTCTCAGGTAGACTTAGCTCTTGAGAAATTTGGTTTTATGATTCATATGACATTGTGGCATTAAACTCATATACTTTGATCAAGGTAAATTTAGAAAATGACGTCTCATAGTTCCATTGCAGAACCTCATACGGTGTAAACTGCTATTTCTAATATCTCACTGTATCTTAACATCTTTAGTGTTAATGCTTTACCTTTTCTTTTGCCCTATTAATGAAATATTTAACCCTTGGATATATGAGATATAACAAACTTTGCTAAATTTATGTCACTTCGGGAGGAAAAATATCCTGATTCTATTAATAAATTGGTTTCGTAACTTAAAATATATGGCTAGTTTTATCTGTTTAGTTGACTAAGCCTACTGCTTTGACATTTTTAGCCTATTCAGTTCATATTTGCTCCCAGTTTTTAATATCCTCAGGTGTTTCTTTGTGTCTCTACAGACGGTGTACTTGATCTATCCACTAAGAAAAGTCCATGTGCTGGCAGCACTTCCCTGAGCCATTCTCCAGGTTGCTCCAGTACTCAAGGGAACGGGTAAGGGAAAATATTTGTGGCCTTCCACAGTTTTATAGGGGACAATTTATCAAAGATTGATGCCAATCTCCCCTGTATGTTTTAAAACTTGATCCTTTAGAATAACACTGTTATAGATGGGCCTTTAGTAAAATTACTTTTAGTCTATCAATCAAGTAAAAGCACAATCTGAAATCTAGAATTGGCAAATATGGAAGTTTAGTACAAATAGTAAATAATCAGGAATATGGCAATAATGTCTTTGGACTTTCTGTTGTTGAGTGTTTGGGAGTGTGAAACCCAACCTAAATAATTGCAGAGTTCATGTAAAGGCAGTATTTTGTGTGCTGAGGTTGTTGAATGAAAATTGGGCTCCAATATTTAACTTGGTATCTCTAATGGAGTATGGGGGCTGTTCGTTTTTTTCTGGTTTGGTTTGGTTTGGTTTGGTTTGGTTTGGTTTGGTTTGGTTTGTTGATTTGAACTGCAGTTTTAATTCTGTGTGGCAGTTCAGAAAATAATTGTGTGTATTTTTTGTTTTTAATTAGATAAGACCGGTTGTAGATGTTGATGGATAACCATCTTAGGCTGCCAAGACATTATTACATGCTCAGTTTTGATAACGATTAGCAGACTAAAGTGAATTTTCTGACCACCTAATTTTATGATGTAAGAATTGTCTAATTTCTCCCTCTATGTGTACATAATAGCCATTTTAAATGGTCAGGTATTAATGAAGATGCTTAGATGCCATATTGGGAAGGCATTTCCATAAAACTGTGTTGTGACCAAAAATAAGCTTCATCTAGATATGAAACATAACTTTGGTAAGTTAGTTAATATTTAAGTTTATTTAACTTTTATAATATCAACATGGGGAAGATGTTTAGATACCAAAGGAGTAAGCAGACACTAAATGGACTAACCTTTTTCAACTTATTCTTAATTACCTTCAAATTGAAGGATTCCTTTACTGACTTCTGAAATGCTCCCTTTATTTTCTCTAAAATTTCATCATCTTCCTTTTTCTCGCCTCCTTTATTCAGTCTAAAAATAACATATTAATTTAATCCATTTTGCATAGTTTACTAACCGTTTTTTCTTAAGCCCTTTTTTTCACTGTAGTTCATACTAAATATAGATCTAAGTCATCATGGTCCCAAAGCATTTGGTTCCATTTATATGTCAAAAAACTTGAGTTATGTAATTAAGGACACATGTAAGAGAAGCCTAAGTGCTGTTTGCATAAATGCATCCCTTGCTTAAGATTCACTTTTTAAACTTGGCCACCAGGTCTATGTATTATATTGTTGAAATTGCTGTGTTTGTCCCTCTGAATGGAAAGTAAATGTTTTTATTGTGGTAGTGTTTTCTGGAAGACAAAAGCACCGGCAGTACTGCCCATCTTTTAACTGAATTGTTATATGTTATTTACTGGTAACGTCCGAGTCCCTGTAGACTTTTGGAGAGCATAGCTGGTGTACCATTATTTCTGCAAAGTTCCACCTTTGTGCCTAGTTAATGTAATTATTTCCCTTGGGCATGCTTTACCAGTTGCCAGCTTTATCATTGATAATCTTTCTCTATTGTAAAAATGAAAGCCTTATGAATTGACTTTGTGTAAGTAGTTGTTTTTTTAAACATTATTTGAAAGCTGTCCACTTAAAATTTTAAAATTAATGTTTGGTATTTTAAGAAGAAGGGTTTTTTTTAACTAAAGAAAAATGCTAAAAAATTGTTTATATACCTCTGACAATAATTACTTTGAGTAGACTTTAACGAACAAAGTTTTGGGGGAAATAAAGGGTAGTTTCTTTAAAGCTTGGATTATTTCAAATGGAAAAATCAGTGGTACTCATGTATCTGCAACTAATGGTGTTTTAAAATGAAGAAGTGTGGTAAGTTATAATTCGATGGGTATTTTGTTTTGTTTTGATTTGGGGTTTCCCCCCCATGGGGCTGGTAGCCATGTTTTTTTTTCCCAAGCAAAATAAGAAATGTCATTTGGAATTGTTTGATTTTTGATAAGAACATTAACTTGTTTGTGGGATAAATGAGCAATTATCTATGGGTTCCACCAATGTAAATTGTTCCAGTTTTATAGCTGGTTGTCATGAATGTTGAATTATGTTGCATTAAAATAAATTATTTGGCTTACTCTTTTATTACTGTACTTGTTTAGTGGTAACGTCACGTTGGTAACACAATTCTTTGTAGATCTACGGAGACTTGATGATTACTTTGTAATTAATAATTAAGGTGCTATTTTCAGACAGTTGCGCGAAACTTTTTCTCCGAATATTTGTGAACCCAACCAGAGACCAGCTGACAGGTTTGATTTTTCTTTGCCCAAAAGCTCCTGGTTTTTTTTCTTTTTGTTTTTTTGTTTTTTGTTTTTGTTTTTGTTTTTGTGAACAAGTTTAAAACTAACTGCCGAGACCATTTTTTTTTAAATTTTAGAGAAAATAAATAAATAACACAAAGTGATGTTACCCAAGCAAGGCCTTCTAATAAAGGAGTGGTCCCCTCACCCATCCCTCCCTACCTGTGCAAGTCCTGCTCACATCAGTTTCCTTCCATCCAATTAGGCGACCTGGGAGACCCAGCCAGTACCGCCCAGACGGACTTCGGAGTGGTGATGGGGTACCTCCAAGAAGCTTACAGGATGGAACCAGGGAAGGTTTTGGACACTCCACATCACTCAAAGTTCCACTGGCTCGATCCCTGCAGATTAGTGAAGAACTACTGAGCAGAAACCAATTGTCCACAGCTGCCAGCCTTGGACCATCTGGATTACAGAATCATGGACAACACTTAATATTATCCAGGGAAGCCTCTTGGGCAAAACCACATTATGAGTTCAACCTCAGCCGTATGAAGTTCAGGGGAAATGGTGCACTCAACAACATCAGTGACCTTCCTTTTCTTGCAGAAAACTCTGCCTTTCCAAAAATGGCACTTCAAGCAAAACAAGATGGGAAAAAGGATGTGAGCCATTCATCTCCTGTAGATTTAAAGATACCACAAGTTCGAGGAATGGATCTTTCTTGGGAAAATCGCACTGGTGATCAGTACAGCTATAGCTCTTTGGTAATGGGTTCACAAACGGAGAGCGCGCTTAGTAAAAAATTAAGGGCTATTCTTCCAAAACAAAATAGAAAAAGCATGTTAGATGCTGGACCCGATTCTTGGGGCTCAGATGCTGAGCAGTCTACCTCTGGACAGCCATATCCCACATCGGATCAAGAAGGAGATCCTGGCTCCAAGCAGCCTCGGAAGAAAAGAGGGCGTTACAGACAGTACAACAGTGAGATACTGGAGGAAGCAATCTCAGTGGTTATGAGTGGAAAAATGAGTGTTTCCAAAGCTCAGAGTATTTATGGGATTCCCCACAGTACACTGGAGTACAAAGTAAAGGAGAGGCTGGGCACTTTGAAAAACCCTCCAAAGAAAAAGATGAAGTTAATGAGGTCGGAGGGGCCAGACGTTTCTGTAAAGATTGAATTAGATCCCCAGGGAGAGGCAGCACAAAGTGCAAATGAATCAAAAAATGAGTAGGAATACTGTAGAGTGCCAATTACTGTACAGACTGGGTGAGCACTACTGCATTGTTCAGCTGTCATTGCTTGCACCTAACTTCATTTACTGTGACACTTGTTTCTTTGCAGATTTTGCATTGACTTGTGTGTACAGGGGTGAAAGGTGCATTCTGAATGTTGCATATTTTAAAATTTTCGTGTGCAGTATGGCTCGGGATTGTTTGGCCTTTTGCATGTTTCTCTACAAAAGAGAATTGAGTTACCTCACAGAGAACAGATACATGGAAGTGGACTCCTTGCCTGTAGAGCCTGCATGCTTTTCTTTCTTTTTTTTCCCTTAAGTTATATTTGCCTTTATTTAAAAAAAAAGAAAAGAAAAGAAAAAAGCCCCCTTTTAGAAACCACCTCTGTCATATTGGGAGCTTTATCTTTGCAAATTGGAAAGCCATCTTATAAAATTATTCACATTTTTTTCTTCTTTTGAGATTCAGCTAATTTAAGGGTTAAACTAAAGAAACTAAGAACAATGAACTTTTGAATTTAAGAAATTTGGCTATTCAATGATAAATAATTATTTGGGTCAATTAACATTTTATGATTTCCTTCTCACTATTAAGTTTACTTAATTGCTAACAAATTAGCAATCTATTTAGTGCTCACCCAGCGGGGGGAAGGAGGTGGAAAATGTGCACACACTACCTTCAAAAATGCTTCAGTTAATTACGTTGTAACACTACCTTTGCTGTTATTTCATTTGGGATTTTCTAAGGGTAGAATTTGGTCTCACCAACAAGTGAGGATATAGCCTTATCTCATGGAGGACGAGCTCCGTTCTTACTCAGGAGCAGTCAGGGTACATTACATAAAACAATAGAGGATGCCTCATTTTAGCAAATTAAGTTTCTTTGTATTCTTAAATCCTTTTACAGATTTGATCATGTGCTAACTAACAACTAAATGTCAGTTGCAGCAACTATTTTAAAATATTTTAAGATCTGTTTATTGGGGGGATGGGAGAAATAGGGGGGAAATGTGTGTGAGTAATTATAATATTGCAAAAGTGGTATCTAGATTTTACAGCCTCAGTAATCTCAAATATCCACATAAGTGAAGAATCCATGTTTGTGGTGAGAGAAAGAACACAACCCCAAGGTAACCTAAAATGATTTAGGTTGCATTTCAGTTCTAACAATAATTCAATCAGAAGTCAAGCTCCTTAGCAATTCTTTTTTAACTAATTCAGATACTAGTACAAGGGGGCAGGGTTGTTTTTTTAGTTTTATTTGTTGCTTTGAACTCTTTTTTTCTTTCTTTTTTTTTTTTTTTTTTTTTTTTTTGGCATCCTACATACTATCCCCTTCTTAACTTTTTCTGATATTTAGCTGATTTTTATGGTTGTTTAGCACACAGTTCAGGACCTTTCAGATTGTGTTTTGTATAAGCACTCCTTAAAGAACACCTAAGGTTTTTTTGAGATGGGCTTTTAAAATTACAGTGATAAGGTTTGGAACGTTTATTTTCTACAACTTTTTTGCAAGAATAACAGGTAAATAAAGCCCATGAAATTTAATTTTGCATTGTGACCAAATGAAAATTACTCTTTGTGCAAAACAAAATCCACCCCACATACACCCTATATTCGAATCTGCTGAGAAAAGGTGGTCAGCCCCTTCTAAATGCTTAACCAAAAACAAACAAAAAAATCACTGGAGTTTTTGTGTAAGATAAAATCAAAACTTGGAGCGTTAAATTGAGGTTGATGATTTCTGATGGATACTAACAGTTTGAGAAGTAGGTCCAGATATTCCCAAGGCATAAATTCTTGCCTGGAAACTTTGGAGCAGTTAATTAGGTTAAGGATAGTTTTCCCTCAGCAACCTGTGTGTTCAAAGGTTAGGCACACCATTGCTGTTATTAAAATACACACATCTTGACATAGCCTGGGCTTGGGTTCGTCTTTTGGTTTGGTTATTTTGTGTAGCAGTTTAATCAGTGGATGACTGAGCCTGTTTCCTCTTAGCTTTCTAGTCTTCTCAACAGAAAAAGCAGTTTGGGTTCAGAGCAGTGTGTGACTCTGCAGTATTTTCTAGCCTAGCTGGAAGTTGCAATAAAAAATACTTAATGAAATGTATGGTTTTCATCTGCAGTTGAAGGAAGTTGTAGAAATTTTGCTAAAAGCAAAGGACTAAGCTTATGAAGGAACACCTCCTTTGTTCCACACTCGATTTGTCACACACAATTAATTGCAGCCATGGTACATTTTTGCATGATGTTTGGGGGTATTCGGTAGCCCAAGATTGCTGCAAAAAGGTCCTTTGAGCAATTAATTTGTGCTTGTTTTTATCCCCTCAGAAAGGCATCATTAAAGGCCCATTTAAAAATCTGGCCCTAAAAGTTCAACTTTTGTAGAGTTTACTGTTCAGAGAGGTTTTAATCCTATGTGGTAGTCTCTAAAGTGATGTATGAGTTGAGTTATGTAAATTTTGTCATTGTAGTGTACATGGAGTGATCATTTTACTAACATAAATATTTTCTATGTGTGTTTCAGTGGATGACAATCGAGCAGCAGAAGAATGGTGTGCCTACCCTTTAATGCTGCAGTTTAAATAAGAGAACTTGTATTGTGTCATTTCAGATTGTAGG
This sequence comes from Physeter macrocephalus, assembly GCF_002837175.3. NCBI lineage: Eukaryota > Metazoa > Chordata > Mammalia > Artiodactyla > Physeteridae > Physeter > Physeter macrocephalus. The sequence continues at coordinate 54,236,231 of NC_041233.1, forward strand.
CTGAGAGTTGTAAATAGTGAAAATTTGAGTACTTCTATTATTTGTTTTGGTTAGGAAGTGAATTTAAAAAACAAACCAAACTCTAAACTTTCTCAGATTAAAAGTCCTGAGACCTGAAGATTGTAATATTCATGTCTGTGAAGCTTTTAAACATTACACTTGAGATCAGTCATGACTTGATATTCAGGTAAATTTTCTTTTCCAAGAAGCTTTTGAATAAGCATATTTCCTCCAAAGGTCGGTCGGTCTCTCTCTTTCTTTTTGAGTGTAGATTATTTTAAAGCACTAATTGCATTACACTGGTAACTGCAATATAAAATAGCCATTATTGTTTTGTGAAGCATGGTTGAAATTAGATAGTGGTCCCTTTTAAATTTCATGAGCCTCTCCAAAAAAAAAAAAAAAAATTAAAAAAATACAGAAAGCTGCTGAATATTTCAAAAGATATATATTTTACCTTATTGTAGGTTTTGTAAAGTTAGTTTGTAATATTCAGGTGCACTTTTAATGTTAAATTTTGTGTTCAGAGTTCCATTATACCATGTGTTTCTTGGACGTGGCTCATCACGTGGCTGGCTGTCATGTCAGTCGTCAGTCTTGGTGCCGCAGTGATCCCGTAATATTTGATTTCCCTCTTGATTTGCCACTATTCTGTATTGGCACTTTCAGTGTAGATATTCTAGTTTGGGAACATCCTCATAAATGTGTAATAGAGATTGGTCTATTCGCATGCTTAATTTCTGCTAATCAGAGTTTTGCATGGCCCAAACAACAGCTGACCATTTTTATGGTATGGGAAAGTATAGTTCACAGCTATCTTTGTCACAAAAGCCTTTTCTCCTTTCATTTTCCAGTAGGTGGATGATGACATTACTCCAACTATATGATATGACTCAAAATAATATTAGGAGATAATGTATTTAAAATCAACTCCTACATTTTTTTATGAGAGAACATAGATGTAGAGTAGATAAGCTATGGCACTATAAAATCAAAAACACTAATTCCGTGGAAGGATATCTATTGGTATTTTTATCATTAGCTTTCTCACTTTTGAAACAGTCATCAAGCTTGACAGTAATGTATTGTATTACATTACTTTGTTTAGTAGGCTTACAGGTGACTGAACTGTGTTTGTGATGAGCTATACACTTTATTCTGTTCCCCAAATACCATGAAGGACAAGGTCTCTCTTTCAGGAAAAATAATTTATATTTGTGTATAATACTTTTTAATGTTAAGTTTGTTGTTATTCTGAAGTTTAGGTGTTGCTTGATAAACCTTTGCTGCAGCAGATCATGGATATGAGTAAGGCTTTGTGTGATAATAGGGGTCCTTAAGTGAAGTTAATTACTGTTCAGTTCTGGTGAGCAAGCTCAACAAGTGTGAAGTGTGTATTAGCTTTATTTGGTACACTTTTACTTTACAATATTGAAGTGCTTTTAGAACTCTGGTTATCTTATATAAACCATTACCTCAACCAATTGGCATTTCCATTCCCCAACATTTTACCTGAGCTATATATAAGATGAGCTATATGGGATCAGATAGTAAAACAGTAAGGCACAATGAGAAGTTTAGTTCCCAATTTTCTGGAGAGAACTTTAAATTAAACTACAAATGACTACTTGCAAAGGCCCATATCATAACTACCTTCTGTCATTAGGCAGTACGTAGCAGCCTTGGAGCTGCTAGTGAGTGAGCTATGTGTTCTTCCCCTGCCCCCAAGTAAGCACATGGTGCGAGGCTTGGTTCTAAGCCTTTGTGAGTCTCTTATATTTCATTGACCCATAATAGTGAAGCTTGGATTCAGTTATTTTTATAAAACAAGTTATTGAGGCAGCCCAATGTCAGAACCTGAAATTATTTTGAGTAGTTACAGCAGATATGACAGCTCAGTGTCATTTTCTTAACAGCTATTATCCCTGTAGATTTAATTTTGAAACTACATATTTTTGCTTTTGAAATTATTCTTTCTTTAACTAAATGCCAGAGGTTGTTTTCATGTGTACCATCCTTTTCTGATATATATATATTCAGGTTGCTGTCATTGGTGATGGAATATGGCAATAGACTGAATTGTTCCACTTAGTCTTTTATAGGAGACATTAAAAGTTACAGGTTAAATTTTGACCTTCATGAAGGTATCAAAGATTGTTTTCCTTGTTACCTTTCCATTATAATTAGGTCTTCATTAATACTACGATCAAGCCAGTGTTATTAAACTTAATGGCTTTAACCAAACAGCCCATTTGGAAACTTAATTAAGCTATGTAAGGATTTTTTTTTTAATCTAATTGCTTTCAAGCTCTACTGAAAAGGAAAAAAGTATAATCGTGGTACAAGGAATGCAGACCTCCAAAGTCTTCTTAGGTTTTTTTTGGATACATTCTGTCCTTGAGACTTAAGTAGGATTTGTGAACATGGTGACTGAAGGGAAAATAGAGGAAATTCTTTGCATATTCTCTGTCTCTTATTCCCAAATAAACTCGCAGTTGCCTTTTAAAGAAGCAGACCTTATCCCTGTAGCTGTGTGCCCTAAGTGTTAGGAAGGAGATTGGAGGAGGGAGTTGGGAAGTAGGATGGGGAAGTATGTAGATCAGGAAAAGCTAAAGATTCTGCCCTACAATACTAAAAATGAGTCGCAGGATAGATAACATGGTAAAGTTGGGCCACCTTCATTTGATAGTCAGAAAAATCTTTTAGATTGTTTGAAAAGTGAGAATAAAGGCAAATTAATGTTGGCTTGACAAACAATAAAATATGAGTTAATTCTGCAACTATTAGGAGGGTAATTTTAAGGTTTCCAGTTCATTTATAGCTATATCAATAAAAGCCGAAAAGCAAGCACTTTTAGTTAATCATAAATTTATTGGATGTAGCAAATATTATAATCATAATATTTAATCTTTATTGTTTGAATATGGAATTAAACTCTTTACCCCATCTTGAACTGTCATTGAACAGGCTCAAGATGATCTTTTCAACACTGGAAATGACCCTACACACATACCAAAAAAATCTAAAGCAGTTAAGACATATTTGAAGATCCATACCTCTTAGACTTTTTAGATTTGTCTTGGGAAAGAATTTATGAACCTGTAACCAGTATTAGTGCAGTCTTGGGTTCCTTGTTCTGCATAATTGCACCCTTTCTCAGGTATGTCCTGAAAACATAAATTTTAAAATAATCTCTTTAGAGATTAGATTCTCAGTGGATAGTGTGTAAGGGGACTGGGGGAGGGGGGCGGGAGGGTTGGACACAGGACACTGACACAGTAGGGCAGGGATTTTTAACATACAATAGCCAAATAGAATTTCAATCTAGAATATTTTTAGCCCCTCAGAATGAGTTGAACAACATCTGTTATTTGGTAAATACCCGGTGCTACACTCCTAAAAGTCTTTTGTTTCATCCAGGTGACTTTGTTTCCTGCTTGGTGGAAGGGTATATAGTAAACTTTACTGTCACTAGGAAAGCACTTGTCTGAAATGTTTGAAGTACTAGAAAAGGGATAATTCAGCACTTTTTCTGTTACAACACTAAAGTCTTAATTTATCTTCAGAGTCTTAGGTACTGTAAGTTTTAGGGTGATTATTTAAAAATATAAAACATACTACATAATATGGGGTCAGATCACATTTATATGAATAATTCTTGTCTTATTTTTTAAAAAGACAATAACATTTTGTACCTTTCAAGCAATTCCAAGTGATTGCCTCATTTTCCCCATTTCATTAAGCATTTCAGGCTAAGAATTTGGAATTTGAGAGGAAGTGAGGGGGAAGTTCCCCAAAATGAAAAATTGTGTCAGACAGTTTTAGAAAAATAAATCACTAGGAAAATGGGTAGGGATTCTCTCTCCCTTTAAGTCTTCAGGGAATGAGCAGTATTTAGAATCTTTGGCTGAAATTCAAGCCTTTTTACTGTGTAAATTTTTAATATTAATTCACTGACATGCTTTTTACATCAGAGGACTGAAAATGGATCTTAATGTTTTTAAGTTGTGGAAGGGTATATTTCTAAAATGAAGGGGGGGATAATTAACTAGGTTAGTATACCAGCATTAGTAAGTTTAAGGAATTTTAGTATGTAATAGCAAAGTGTTTGATTAAAAGTCTAATCCTATATTGCTAGTCAAAATTATAGTTACATTCTGATCTAGGAAAGATATAGTCATTGGATATTGATATGCTGTGCTGTCAGAAAACCAGACTAAGATAGAAACCTTTATCTGACTCCCACATGTTGCTTGTTCTGATGGGATGTATACTTTACAGCAGCTTGTTGCTGCTTTGAGAAGAAACGTATAAACTATACATTCGGAGTGTTTGCGTATAATTCTTTATAACCTCCACTTTAAACTGTCAAACATTGGTATTTTATCAGTCCACACTGTTAAATATAGCTAATGTTCTTAGGAATCCAACTTGTACACACTGTTTAAAAACCCTCAGGGACAGTTTACACACTATTCTCACTCAATTCAGGTACTTTGATGCTATTCTTAAACCTAACAGTGACTTGTATTTTTCTGTTTTGCTTTTATTTTGACGTGCTGGTAGCACATCCTTGATGAATGTCAACTTAAAAACTCAGTTCAGGTATCCAGGTATAACTCAGCCAAACAGATTTTAAAGCTGCATATAACTCTCCAGCACACGGTGCCTCACACTCTTATAGTGGCATTCTGTATATTCAGTTATTACTACTGAGCAGATAATATGGGGGTTCCTGTTAACAGTGTATTTAAAAAGGCAAAATGTGCATAAATGTATAGCCAGCACATGCAACACATACACACACAGTTAAACTATATATTTTTAAATGCCACTAATAGCCAGCACAATTAAACGACATTCCTTGCTGCTTCTGTAAACTATAACAGATGCAGTTCTTCCTCAATGTGGCTCTTGCTTCTTCACCATACTACTACTAAATTCAAGCACTGGTCCTTGGGTGTCTGACCTCTACATTCTAGTTTATGCAATGTCTTTAGAGAATTCTGTGCACTGGCCACTGTGATGGAACCGTTGGGCCAGGAGTGCTCTGATTTTATTAGTAGTGATTCTGCCAAAGTTGGTGTTGTAACATTGAGTATGTAAATGTCAAAAAATTAGCAGAGGTCTAGGACTACATATCAGCAGACAATTTTGTCAGTATATTTTGTAGCCTAGAAGTCCTCAATGACAAGTTTCTTCTGATGTGAAGTTCTAATTCCAGTGTTTTAGCCCTTTGCATCTCTAATGTTAAGACTTGTCTGTTAGAGGTCTTTATTCTTTAAAACTCCTTTTGTTTTCTGCAGTAGTGTCTGTGGTTAACAAAATAGATTATTCCTCTGCTTTAGTATTTGATATCTTACATCTAAAAGGAATTCTCCATATATAAAACCCATAGCCTTTGAAGATACGGAAAATGGCATCTTTCAGATTTCTAGAAGTTCAAGTGTCATGCAACAAAACAGGAACCCCCTTTACTCTTATGGACCTCATTTCAATATACTGTTTACAGTTTGACGGAATTGTATAATTTAATATTTCTCTTGTACTGTAGTTTATATTTATTTACAGATTTTTTTTGTACTGTGTGATTTGAACTTTTTGTTCCTTGCTATGATCAACATTTATGTAGTAGAGCACTTATGATCACAGTTTAAGTTTTTTGGTTTGATTGCACTACATTAAATTTTTTAATGCAGTTCTGATTTTTGACTGGACTAAAAATAAGCTGTGTCTTAATGTATGTGATGAGTACTTAAAATTTTAATCCATGTGGTCCCCTTTTTTTTGCATTCTATGTCAAACGCGCTAGTTCTTTCGTGCATGTGTAAGATTTAATGGTTCCATTGTATTATTTGACCATGACATTTTGGAGAAACATTCCCAGCTGTAATGTTGTGTATGGTAGTTCTCACTGGATGCTAGACTTTTCAAAACCACTATTCTTCTAATAAATTTTGTTGTGAAAACTGTTTTAAAAGCTTGGTTTCTACTTCTTAAGATTATAATGCTTTTTTAACGAATCCACAAAAGGGGTAAGATTTCGACGTGCACTATAAGTGCACTTGGTAATCAAAGTTTGTAATTTTTTGTGATAAATTATTTCCAGATGAAATCCCTTAGATAACTAGAAGTTGCTGCTTCAAAATTGTGCTTCAGTATTTGGATTCGGTACTGCTTTGTAACCCTGTCTCTCTACTAATTTGATACTCCTCCTACCTCAGGTTTCTTCATTGGATTATTCACTTTAAATATTTTCAGCTAAACAAGATACATTGACATTTTCATAATACCTGCTTGCTGAACTTAATTTTTCATAATTTTCTTAGAGTAAAACTTTATTCTGGGATTACTTGCCAAAAAGAATAATGATTTACTCATTTTTGTTTGCTCTTGAGGCATAAGTGTGAAAGCACTGTCAATCAATTTAAGGTTATTATAGTAATTCAGATTCTTGGGAGAATGCTGGTATTTCCTTTTACCAGACAGACAAAAGCATATATGTTGCTCAACATTTATATTGTGGGTTTTAGAAACGGGGTGTAAAAAAAGTTTTGTATTACAAAGTGATTTCTGTTGTAAAGTGGTTAGGAAGGAACAACTGAATTAGTGATAAAGATCAGAAATGATAAGCAAAATGTTTTTAAAAGCTCCTTTTTCAAACTCATGATATTCATGTAATATAGGCTGGTTGAAGTGATTTCCAGTCATTTCTAATGGAATTTTGAATTTTTTAATGATGTTATTGTTGGTAGTTGGTCTAGATTATCTTTTAGTTAATTTTTTTTTTTTTTTGGTCTCATTTCTTTGGCTGCCTAGCTAGCACTTTGTGCCTTTTGGCCTGATGTTTATAAAATTGGAAGTCTTGCTGGTACTACAGGCTTGTTTCCTTGGCTTCACTTGTTCCCCTTACTCAGTTATGCCATATGTCTGTAGAACATTTTTCTAGAAACCTAATTATTATTTCTTTGTACAAAGCTATAACTACGTGTTTCTTGTCATTATCCATTTTAAACTGGTGGCCAGGTCAGTTGTAGTAGGATTATAATCTAGCATCTCATCAATGAATTTATTTTAGTGATCCTATCTTCATGTTGATACTTAGCTCTTCAATTATGACCTGATTTTTAAAAAGGACTTATTTCTTCTAATCCAAATTTTCTTCTCTGATTCTGCTGATACTTTGGAATTAATTCAGGAACTCTTAGGAATCAGGGAAACTGCATAAGGGAAATGGAGTGGAAAAAATGGAAAATGGTATCTGCTTTCTGAGTTGTGGAGTTGTTATTTTTTTCCTCAAGGACTGTGAACTCCTCTCACCAGACACTTGTATTCAAATGTAAAAACATATACCCAAGTCATATGTTAGATTTTGTAGCTGAAATGAGTGAAAACCTTTTTTGAACAAAGTATTTATTTATTAACATTAAGAGATAACTGTTCTTGTATTCAGAGTGTCCACTTTATCATTATTTGCTTCCAAATGGTAAGCATTTTAACACAGAATTTTAGTCATCATATTCACCTTATAAGTTGTTGGACTTTTTGCTGTCTAGGGGCAAGTGGTTAGTGTATCAAACTGCATTTACAAGTGGAGTAGACAGGCTTGTTTTCAGAGGTTAGTGGAAAAGAAATGTTCTCAAAACATTTTAAAAGATTGATAGGTATATAATGAATAGTTTAAGTCATGATTTGGTTAGAGTTCAGCATGGAAGTAAACTTTTAAAAGTATATCAAAATTCATAAGTATGAAATCTTATTGAGCCTGGAGCTTTTTATAGGCATGTAAGAATACTGTTGTTTATTGACTGGTAGTTTTAAAATGTTCATTGTACTTTTCTTGCCCACTTTTATTTGATCAGCAGTTCGGAGTGATAAGGGATTATTTGGTAATGTAAATTTCTTGCAGTTTGGTATACTAGAAAGATCACTTGGTTTTTTCGTCTGTAAAGTGAGCGTTGTCCTGAATGCCTTTTAGGCCCCATTTCAACTCTGCGTCTGTTGAAAATGCAACTTTCTATTTAAATGTGTAACAAATACACCAATTATATCTGTTCAAACATTGAGAAATACAGTAGCAACCCTTTATTAAATAATAAGTTCTTATAAACCTTAGGTCTTATCTTTGCATTTGCAGCATTTTCTAAAGGAAAATGATGCCTTTTATTTAAAGCAAATCCATTTTGTTAAGTTTTTGTTATGAACTGTATGAATGTGAATGCTTTTACAAAAATTAGATTGAGCAGTTACTTTTTGATTAATTTTAAAGTAGGTTATTCATAATTTCTGTTTCGATTGTGTGCAGGCTAGTTCTGCTTTGAATGTTAGAGCACAAAGAGTTCTGGGGATCATTGGATATACTCAGTCTCAATCACAATCAATCTTTTAACAGTACAGATGCCTGGATCAGTTTATAAGAGTGAGACTTGAACACGTTATATATTTTCAAATTGTAACAGGTATTTTTGTTTTGTTTGTTTGCATATTTTAAGTTCGTTTATTCAACAGATCTCTTTCTAATTGTGTCAAAAGACATAAAATTTACAGACTTAAACATTTTTAAGTGTATGGTTTAGTAGTGTTAAGTATATTCACGTTGTTGTGACCATAGTGGGTTTATTAACCCACTGATTAAACACTGTTGGTCCCATCCTAATCTTTTATTTTTTAAATGAAAAATAAGGAACTTGGGATCTTTAAGGGACTTGCCCGCCCTCCTCACATAATGAGTTGCCCTTAATACTCATGATTCCAAACCATTATACTTACCTTTATACTTATACCACTTTGGCACTCTTGACTCAACTTAGAATGAGGGATTTAATCTAATACTTTTCTTTTAATAATTTTCTAAAAGAAAACTAAATCAACTAATTTTATTCTTGAATAAACTTACATTGCTTTTTAGGAAGAGAATTAAATCTGTATTATGAAATTGCCAGTAAAGAAATTACATTTGAGGCATTTAAAACTTCATTGTTAAATAGAAATCAGCATTATGGACTCAGTGCTGGAAGAGCTGAATATGTAGGGCATAGAGAGAAGAGTAGAGAATATCCCAAGTTTAAGAGTGAGAATTTGATGGGCCTGGCTTAAAATCCCAGCCCTTCTACTTTCTTAGTACATGGTCTTGGACAAGTTATTGAACCATTCTGAGCCTTAGTTTTCTTATGTGGGAAAGGGGTTTATGCGACCCACCTCATAGATTTGCTGTGAGGCTTAAATGAGATTCTGTATGTAGAATACTTAGCACTATGCCAGGCTCTTTGCAAGTGCTCAATAAATGAAAACTAGGAGTGAAAGCACCTGGCAGGAGTTAATTTAGTGTGAGAGGTAAGGAGAGAAAATCCCATTGAAAGTTGTGGAGGAAGCTGTTTATATTGATTAGAACTTGGAAAGTGAGGCAGATGAGTTTATATTAGACTGGGATATTGGGCAACCAATCTTGTTTTAACTATAAAATGAGAGACAGAGAAATGTTGGAACTATAATTGAAACCTGGAATGCTGCTTTTCTGATTTCTTGGTCCTGTTTGAGAGGAATATTATCAAACTTATCAATCATTCTTTATTTCTTTTCAAAGATTAAGTGGAATAAAAGTTGTTTGGAAAGTAGTAGAATTTATAGAATTTATTTTCCTTTCCATTGTATAGAGTTTTTTGTATTTTCAAGGTTGAAATTTTACATGCTTTGAATCTGTATATTTTTCTTTTTATGTGGTGGTAGTTTGTATAACACAATGTAAGATCCAGGTGGGATTGTGGGGATGTGTGTGTGCTTATGGGTTTAATCATCAAACCTTTAGTTTTCCAGTGAAAGAATCTGGGAACTCTACTGCCTGTTTAATGAGATTCTAATTACACTCTTACCAAATGGGAGTTCTGTGCATTTCAAACAGATAAATCAGATCATAGCTAGCACAGTTTAGAGGTGTTCATTTCAGCGTCTATTAAAATGACTTCAGACGTTTTTCCCAGGAAAACCTAGTAGTATAATTTTAGCTAGATAGAGGTGGACTAAGAAGAAAACGAGGATAGCAGACTCTCATGAGATGCTAGGAATTGGTGAGTCTGTGTAGACCAGCTCTGCAAACTTAATCAACCAGTTATACCTTACTAGTAAGTTATAAGATCAGTTCAAGGGGTTCTAACCAACATTTTAAAAAGAAATTAAAAAGAAAAAAGAATCAGAGTACATAGCATATAATACGGATAAATATTGTTTTGTTGAATCTTATGTGTTGTCATACACATACAAACTAGGATGTGATGTGTGTACTGAGTTACTTTGTAAAAAGTATTTCTTGTTCTTGGTTGCAGTCAGAAATTCTAATGGCTTCTGAAAGCCATTATGTAAACCATACCTTTTCATCCTTGTTTTTTTGGTGCCAGCAACCTCCTGTGTGCTTACAGTTAGGAGCCTACACTCTTACCTTCAAAATCCCTTCCTTACCCTGCCTCCTTGATTTGAATTCATTTTCTTTGAAAGCTTTTTCTTTTCCCTTCTGATTCCGTGTCAAAATGTTACCTCTGCCCTTTTCAATTCCCTTGAAAAGTGTCTTGGGAAAATTATTTTCACTACATAGTAATTTATTTGGTTAGTTTATTCATCACTTACTTATGCCTGAGATGAACTAAGCCCCAGTTTTTAGGCAGTGAAGCTACCACGTTAAAAAGGCCAAAGTCCTGGACCTATAGAAAGGTTCACAATCCAATGGAGGGGGTAGCCACGTCAGCTGTTACCATGCAGCATAAGCACTATTTATAAAAGATAGACACAAAGCATGAGAGTATAGTGAGAAAGAAAGAACACGGCCCACAGGGAGAAGGTGCTAAAGGAGGATGGACTGTGAGCAGTGGAAAATTAACTGAAATTTTATGCAGAAAAAATGACGAGATCATATTTGGGCTTTAGGAAGATGGCAGTTCTGGGTAATGTGCAGCAAACTGTAAAATTAGGAGAAATAGTGACAGGGAGCTTAGAATATAGTGTTCTCCAAGGGAAGTCGAATCAGTATAGGTGAACTGGGTAGTATATTGGAAGCAAGAGAAGTGGTGAAACTAAGGATAAGGATTGAGGTAGAGTAAGTACCTAAGTTGAGTATTTGTGTGTGCATGTGTGTGTACATATGCATATACATTTGCTTATATTTTGTCTTCCAATATTCCTAAATAAACCTCGAATATACAGATGATTCTGCTTAGTTCCCCTCACTCCAGTACATCTCCAACAGTAGCCTTGAGTGTTTCCAGAGAGAGGTGGGATAAGGGACGGTTATAAAAGGAATGTTAATTCCAAGAGCACCCCAGAGAGAATGGTAGATATAAAAATAGTTTTCTTACTGTACTTTAAATTCTAAAGTGTATATACCTCCTCTAACATTCATGAGGTGAACACGTGAGAAATAACATTAAATCTTGTATAAGGTACCTTAGGAATCGTTTTAAATTTTAAGGCCTTTTACATTTTACAAAGTGGTCTAGGTCCTTTAAAAAATTAGTTAATACAATACTTAGGAGTGCCGTCATTATGTCAATTTTAAGTGATTTATTATATGACAACAAAAGTAGAATTTGCCACTTTTAAGGATTATGGCACAAATTTGTATGGTTTCAAGAGTGGAGATTAAGAACCTCAAGAGAACATGAGAAAAGTTAAGGTATAGAAGATCCCATAAAAATCACAGAAGTCTCAGGACACTATTAGATAACTGCTTATTTGGATAGCTATGTAATCTGCTAGTTTCCCCTCTTCCTTTCACCCAAAAAGAAACTAGGAATATATGTCAAAAAGCATACCACTTTATTTCTTGAGAGGGAAAAACATTTGTGTTGCAGGGGTCTGTCATGTGAACTCTTAAATGTTCTTTTGGTTTCTGTTTGTTTGTGTCAGCTCCCCATGCCTCCTTTAGGTCTCCATCTGCATACACAGTGCCCTGCAAAGTGGTAGTGTGGGTTTTTGAGGTTATCATTATTATCGTCATTATTATTACCACAAAAGAAATACATTCCTCTTGTAGTGGAAATCTTGTGTGGACTGACTCCTCTCAGTTCCACTCCAGGGAAACTGTGCACGGTCCTTGGCCACTGCTGGGCCTTGACAAATGTTTCTTTCCCTTCACCCCCCCTTGAAGAGAGTGTCATGATACGATACATTTCTCTCACTTGGGGAAATGAGCGCCTCTATATCCTGCCTAAGCAGTGGTATTTTTTTAGTCTGTCATCGTCCTGGTCATTTAAAGGGAATTGAAGAGCAATTTCCCCCAAAGAACAACATAGATTTTAATCCCCTGCTTGACAGATACAAAAACAAAAAAAAGAAATAGACTAGACTCACTGACTTGTCATGAGCTCTCATGTATCCTGACCTAAAATGTCAGCTGTGCCTTTAAGATCAGATGGCTCTTTAATCTGGTTTCAGTAATTCAGTGAGTCTAGGTCTAGGGACAGACACTTTTGTAGTTTCAAATCAACCATGAGCAGAGGTCTGTCCTCTTTGTCTGAAATTACTGTAGTATTTTCTAAAGTCTATTGCAAAGTGTTTTCTAAGAATTCTTAGTTATAATACTCATTAGATTAGTAATTTAGATTTGTGTTCTCATCAAATCAGTATTTAGTTATATCATTAGGGGTATTTCTTCCCCCACTTCCAGGAACTGTCATTTTTAAACTTTACACCATCCAGTCCAAAATCCCCTTTCACTGCCTCTGAACCCTCCCTCTTGTTTACATTAATTAACACCAAATGCAATGTAATTTGGTCGTGCATGCATATTCTTACCTGGGATGATAGAAGCAAAAATCAATTTGGTAGAAGGAAAAAAAATTTTTCAGAAGTAAATAGTTTGACAGAAGTGTCTGTTTTGTGAGCCTATTATTACGTTCCTAGAGAGGAGATGGAAGCATTGGACTGTTGTGTTTAATGACCCCTTGCTCTGACTTCTGACTCACCAAGTAACTTTCTGATTATATTTTGGTTTCCCAGGTACCTTTGCTATGGGGTGAAAATACGTTAAAGAGTGAACATAAGGATCTCCTTGATAATTATATTTTTTATTGTAATTTAATAAATTTGACAATCTAGCTAAACTTACGAGAAACAGAAAATACAATATACAAGCCTTAAACTGCTTCTATCATATTTAGATCTACTCTAAATAATAGCCTTTTATTAAACCATGAGATACAGAAAAGCTAGCAAATTATGGCTTCATGTCCAGTAAGCACCCTCTGAAGCACTTCTCCTTTCCCCCAGTTTACAGTATTAATTCATAATTTTTTGAACCTTTGTTCTGCCCTGTTTTTACTGAACTTAGTTAAGAACACAGTAAACTTAGAAAGCTATCACAAAGGGATTGCATGTCTTTTGTTTTAAATCAGTAGTTCTCAACTATTCTTCCACTCCACACCTAAGCAAGATGCCATGTTGCCATCAGCAAGAGTGACTCACTGAGGACTCTTACAGGGTGAAGAGTTACAGGTACATCTTGGATTTGGAACCCACCCCCAACACACCATCACCCACAATTCTGATCTCTCCTTAACCCCAACTTTGAAATCTTTTTCTGTCTAAATCCATCTAAATTCTATCTAAATCCAAATTTAGATAATTAACATTTCAACCACCTGGAAATCAGGTATTAAGCTGCCTGATTTTAAGAGGCCACTTTCTATTCTGTGATCTTAACTTTATTTCTCACTTTTCTATGTCACCTTTGCCTACCCTTTTACTGTTTCTCCTAGTTCAGTTCTAGGGAAAGAAAACTTGATTGTTCAGTAGTTTACACATACAACTATACATGGCCTTTTAGACAGTGAAGAAAAACCTCAATACCCCATGCTCATCTTCTCCACTACACACACACTCACAGTTTTGTCATAGCCCTTAGAGTATTCCTGTATCCAGGTATAAAAGATACAGAGATGTGAAATAGCGAAGGGTAGATGCATTTCCCAGTGAAGAGTGAGGACTTGTCAGCAGACTTATCCAGGCCCTTGAACATACTTATATTTTCTGTGCTTAAAGGACCAGAAGTAAGGAATTAGGGAACATAATTTCAGATTACTATCTGGCAAAAATTACAACTCTTACTGCCTTTAAGCAGGACTAACAATGCATTTTTATGTTTTCCTGTATTTAAAGAGAATCAAGTTAAATTAATTTACAACTCTTAACTATTTGGTCCACTCTGTCTAAAGTATTGTCTCAAGCTTTCTCTCCCCTTCTGTTTTCCTGGGATTATTTTTTCCTCCTTCTAAGATTAGCTCTCATCCAAACATCATTCACTCTCTCTGTTGATCTTTTTCTTGGTCATCAATGATGTTGCATTGATGATTGGTAGTTACAGAGCAGATACTGAGAGACTACCTGAATCCATCAGTCCCACATTCTAGACTCTTAAAATTGTCATTTCAGCTCTCTACCACATCTCTTCTCTATTTGATCTTTTACCCTAGGAGAACATAGGCATTGACCATCCACCATTTATATTAACCACAGGAATGCTTTCCTTTGGAGATTTAAGTATTGCGGCGGTATTGACAAAGTAGGCGAGTTCAGCTATGTCTAACCTCTGATCTAGAAAAACATCATTGAGTAAATCATTAAAGATAGGGTTGTGAAACAACACATCATTCTTAAACTGTGCCTTTCAAAGTTTTTTATGAATATTATCTTATCCTTTTACCACACCCTTAAGAATTAGGCATTGAATTGGGGATAGAAAGACAAATCGGTCAAGGTCATATAGGCCACTTTTCCCCCAAGGAGAGAAACAGAACTAATCCAGGTAGTTTCCTTCTTCTATAGCCCTTTCTCCCATTTACCAGTCCCTAAGCTTTTACTGCTCTTCAGTGGTGGTGGTGAAGTATTTCAGACTGATAAACAATTGACTTGAACTATTAGAGAGTGTCCTGTTACTGAGCGGAAGAAACGTGAACTCAAGTGATTTCAAAATCTGTGATGAATTACCGTTCTTGTAAAAATCTAATATAGTCAGATGTGATGCCAACTATAATCACAACTAAAAATAAAACATAGTGCTTCTCAGGTCGAGTTGACCTAAGTGTGGTCTGCAGGAGTGATTAGTCTGTAGGACAGAAACTCATCCCTCTTTGGTTTCCCTGCTTACTGTCTGAGAGTAAATCAGGACAAATGTTGTATTTAGGCTCTATTAAAGGCCTAAGGCTATGGGAAGAATTTAATAACTAGAAGCCAAAGTAAAGACCAGCTGTTTAAAACTCAGGCAAAGCTGGCTAGCACCCATTTTCTTAAAACATGAAAAAAGAGTAATAGAATGAAACTTTTAAAAAGTTGATGTTAATTTTTAAAATTAAGTAGTTGAATGATATGAAATTAAAATTCATCTAAACATAGGTCTTATTGAAAAAACTTCCAGAGAAAATCAAATAAGGTAGGAAGCTGGGTAATTTAGAAGTACAGTCAAAAGTAATTTTATTACTATAGTTATAAAGTTAGCTATTATAACAGGGCCCATTTAATGACACTTGGACAAAGGTTAGTATTAATGTGAAGTTTCTCATATTCATGTGAAGCTACTAGTGGGCTCATACCTGTGTGTCCAGTTGCCTACTAGATATCTCAGATTCAGCATCTTATAAAAATTTCAACTCAATGTGTACAGAACTCTTCAGATACTTATACCCCAACAATCACCAGCTGCCAGCTTCCTTGCCTGTGTTCCTACCTCAGTAAATGGTGCTACCTAGGAAGAAAATCCAAGAAGCAAACTCAGGAAGCATCACTGATGCTCCCTTTCCCTCCCCCTCTTTTTTTCTAAGAGGAAACAGAAAAACATGAAATGTGGCCCCTACCTACACTCAAGTAGCTTACATCTACTTGGAAAGCTAAGACAAACACAAGACAAATTAAGTCAGTAAAAGATACAAATTATAGGGTAAATATACAAAACTCCTGATCATTGTCAAAGAATTTTACAAACCACTATAGCTTAGGATTTCAGGAAATGATACAGTCACTCCAGGTTGATAGTTTTGAGGTGGCCAAGGATGTAACTGATAAAGAGCACCCTATTGCTTGCTCTGGTGACTTGTGGTTCACCAGTACATTGTCCCTGATCCTTTTTACAGGGAAAATACACACAAAATGACCCTTTGTTGATTTCTCTTTCTCTCAAACAAGGTTGCCATTTTCAGTTTTAATCTTTTCATCTCCTGAGCTTCCCCAAACCACTGCTATAAATGCGTTTTAAGGTTGGTGTAGTCTGTGTCCGCCTCTGTGATGCTGTTTTTCAGCCTCCAAATGCTGTACTGCATTGTTCCAGGTTAGAGTTCAGTGGTACTAACAATGTTTCTTCAGTATGCCTTAGTTGTGAAGACACCACTTCCCCTTGCCATGATGCTGTGAAATAGATAATACCTACTGGTGGTTGGTTGACTGTTTTGTCCTTGGGGACTAGCCATATTCTCACAATCATTGCTTCAGAGCTGATTGCATGGCCCTTTGGAAGACCTTACATTAGTTTGGGGGTGACTAAAATATTAAATCACTATTAAATTATTGAAACGTGGGACAGCAGCAAATCCAAATTTCATAACCATAAAGGAAGTTAGGTATCATCCAAGGCTTAATCATTATTCAGTTTTTTACTCTCTGTGAGCATTGCTTTAGAAGAAAGTGCTTCCTCAGTTTTTCTTCAGAGCTCTCTGTACTTTTATTGGGCACACACCTTGATTTCATGAATCTCAAGGCATGTTGTTAACTTCAAACACCAAAGCCTGCCTCCAGAGCACAGCCATGGCTTCACAGCCATGAAGCAGTGTCCAGAACATTTTCACATGAGTGCACTTCTTGAGTTGGGGAGAACCATTTATTTCTCTCTTTAGTCTTTTCTACAATAAGATGCCATGACATTTCTTAATCCTTCTCATAGATCTTTGTCAACCTTTTTTCTCTTGTATTGCTAAAATATACTTAGAGTGTATTTGCTGCATTGAAAAGGCAGTAATATCTCACTTATTTGTAGCCACCTATCTCAGAAATATCAGAAACACATCCAAGAACCAAAAACAGAAATAAAGGGCTCTGAGCAGTTGAAGTTGTTGTCAGAAGATCCATGTGGTTTACTCACAAAACTCTTCCTCAGGCCTTCATTCAGAGCTTGTTTACTTTCACTTAAAGTACCAGTCTAGCACTTGAGATTTGGTTTCTCAGCTAGTGAGCAAAAGTACTCAGCTAAAGGTAAAAGTGGGACTCCTAAACACAGCTGCTATTTGGAGGCCAATAAGAAGAAAGATTTTTAATAAAATGCAGACAGATTTTTAATAAAATACAGACTGCCACTGTGACTTCTTTGTATTCAGGCAGTAGATTTACTTAATTGAGTAGCCCCCAAAACTATCAATATATTTCAGTTCAGTATAATAAAAATAATAGCCAAGCTTCAATAGTAGTGTACATGGTAATGACTCTGAGTCATTAAGAAAGAATAAATCGTGTTCAGAGGAGGATATAATTTTTTTAAAACTTCCATCAAAAATACTTAAAATTTTTAAATGTTTGGTACTTGAAGGGTAAACTTTCATTATCTAGAAAATCCTCTTTGGGGGATTGTAAAAAGTATTAATATACATTCCTGATCTCTGAGTTATTCTTATTAAAGCATGTTTAATGTGATTGGCTGACAGTAATGGTAACTAGTATTTGTGCAAGCTTTGTAGGTTTTCTTTTGCAGCAATCCTAAGTGGTAGATGGGGCAGGTGCTCCACTAAGACCCAAAATGGTTCAGTGTTTTGGCCAAGGTCACACAACTCTAAAGGGTAGACTACTCTCTACTGTCTCCCAGTACTATATCCTGTGACACATATTATGTTGTTAGTAACACATGATGGACATGGACACAAGGTACGTTCTGGAAGGGGTCCCTTCAGCAGGGACCTCCTGACTTCCCTGTGAGCTACGAAGTCTGCAGCTGCAGGAGGAGTTTGTTAAGTTCCCACGTATATCTCATTGAGTCCGAGTCCGAGAGTTGGAAATGACTTTGCAGTCACTCACCCAATAGTGTCACTGGTGTCTCCCCCGCTCTAAAGGAAGGGAGGAGCTTCTTCCTGTTGACCTTCCAGATATTTCCTTTCTAAAACTTTTTACTGAAGAATAGTATACAGACAGAAAAATATACATATCATAAGTATCCTGTTCAGTGAGGTTTTTTTCCAGTTGCTCTTGGTCTTTCCGTCTCTTTTTTAGATTTTGGCCCCATAGCCAGCATGTACGTGTTCAGCATACCCATGCATCTGTTATAATGCTTCTATAATAATCTTTTTTCTTGGTTTATTCACAATTCAGTGATCAGTTTCACATTGAGGTGTAGGCATTTTCTAAGACATTTCTAGTTTTTCTAATCTGTAGTCTAGACCTTTTCAGATACCCACGGCATCACTAAAGAAAACTGCTCTCTTGCTAGTTGTGAAAATAAAAACACAGTGTAACCTTTTTTCTTGCAAAACAGTTTAAATAACAGATTGGATTAATAGTTTCTTGGTGTTTATTTTGTTTTGTATTTAGACATGTTTCAGCTTTATTCACCACTTGGTCTTAAAAATCTGTATGAGTCAGGAACAGAGAAAGTAAAATTGAGCACCTGCTCTTTTGTGCTTTGTGCTTTATGTAATCTAATATCTCACAACAATCCTTTGAAATATTGATACTCAGTTCCAGCTTACAGATAAGGAAACCAAGGTTCAGAGAGGTTAAGTAATTTGCCAGAGATCCTATAGCTAGTAAATGTCAGAGCTACAAGAAGAATACAGGTTTTACATATTCCACAATCTGTGCTCTTTCCACTCAAACCACTGCTTCAGAGGCCAGAAGAGGGTAGGGAGGTAGGAGGCCTATGTAGGCTGTCTAAGGGTACACCTTCCAATAAAGGCACTTCATGACTGGGAGATAAAGTCAAAGATTGAAGAAAAAATAATTAGCTGGAAGATATTATCAAACAACATCTGTTCAGCACACATTTATTAAGCTGCCTTTGGTGCTTTGCTGTGTTACATAAAGAGTCAGATAATAGTCTCCTAAGGAATTAGGCGGGAGAGAGAGAGAGAGAGAGAGAGAGAGAGAGAGAGAGAGAGAGAGAGAGATTGAGAAGTTGTATAAAGCTCCAGAAAACTGGGACACACCAACTGCATGGGCTTAGTAAAAATCCCGACATCCAGAAATACAAAACAGCTCTTGAAAACACTTGGCTATCTAGGCAGAAATTGCCTTTAGCCTGTCCTCAATCTAGTATCATCCTTTTTCTGCCTTCCCCACTATCCTGATTAAACTCAGTTGTCCTAGATAATTTACGGAAATGGTTGAAAAGTGTTCTTGAACGTAGAATTGGCTTCCTGTGGATTACTGTAAAATGTTTAATGAAGGTCTAGGAGAATGTAATAGGTGGGGCTTGAGAAGCGACAATACTACTATCTTGCCTTGACAGGGCCTTATGGTTTACAATGTAATTTCACATCTATGTCCTCATTTAGAGGCTGGGAGTTAGGAATTGCTTGTCATTCATCTTTCAGTGTATCTGAAATGTGAAATTATTGATCTCTATTCCTCCATGCCCCAAAGGGTTAGGAGGATTCCTGCATCACTGTTTGCAGAATTATAGAGTCCAGCCAATTGGTCAAGCTGAGAAACCATTTAAAACTGTAATTTCTCTGAGTATTGCTAAACCAAGACTTGTAATACAGTGTGTCTGAATTTTTTTCAGACACACTGTATTACAAGTGTTGTGGATCTATGAGCCAGTGATTATTTAACAGGAATACTCAGGCCTAAAACGAAAGTGTATGTTGACCAACTGAAGTTAATAATGTGGCCAAAATTTTAATTTTTGAAGAAAAAATTATTTTCAATGATATTTCTTCTCTATAAGATAAAAATTATTTGTGAATAACCACTTTAAAAGTATGAAAGTTGTTGTCACTAAAAATTGAGAATATAACAGGGCTGGCCTTATATTTTAATGAAGTAAATGCTCCTCATTTATTGAATAAAAAGCATATGGACACTTAGAACCAGCTTTGGCCAGAGTGTCAATTCTCTGTACAACATGAGTAACATTGATGAATTTAGTAATGTAAAAATGGTTCTTTGGAAAATAACCATACTAATTTCTTCTTTCTTTTTGTCTGTCTAGTGAGAACTCAGCAGAGGCAATAGCAGTAGATTCTAACAATCAGTCGAAGTCCCCACTGGAGAAGTTTATGGTCAAACTGTGCACTCATCATCAGAAGCAGTTCATTCGTGTTCTGAACGATCTGTACACTGAATCTCAGCCAGGCACCGAGGACCTGCGACCTTCGGATTCTGGAACAATGGATGCCTCCACCTGCAATGCTGGCTGTGCCCAGCTCGGCACCAAACATAAGGAAAAGGATGCTATGTGTCTCAATTTGAAGTCTTCTACTTCTGTAGAGTTGTTCATAGACTCATCAGGCTCTCACAGCCCTCAACACTTGACAGAACAGGCCCTAAAGGAGCCTCCTCCCAAGACAAACTCTGTAGATGGAAGAGAGAATACTTTGACTGTTGTCCAAAAAGATTCCTCTGAACTTCCAACCACTAAACCTAATTCAATGGATAGTTCCACTCTGGGATACCTCACTGCATCTAATTCTTCCTCAGTAAACTTCCACCACATCTCTAAGAGCTTGGAGGGGCAAACCACTGGACAGGAGCAAGACACAGATGTGAAAATATGCAAGGATGGTAAAGACCACGTGCAGAGTTCAGCTTTAGTAGAAAATCTAATTGCAGTAAAAGTGGCAACTGAGAATAGTGAGGAGAGCAACAGCTGTATTGTTTCTCAAAGAAATTCATTCAAAGCTTTATCAGAAGAGGCTTGGGACTCAGGGTTTATGGGGAATTCACCTAGAACTGCTGACAAAGAGAATGCTTTACAGTGTAGCTCAAAAACACCTTTACGCCAGGACTTAGAGGCAAGTGAACAAGATTCAAGGCCAAAGCAAGAGAACCATCTTCACTCATTAGGAAGAAATAAAATGGGTTACCATTTACAGCCCAGTGATAAGAGCCAGTTTGATCATTCCAAAGACGGTTGGTTAGCCCCCAGCCCCATGCCACCTGTACACAAAGCATCTAATGGACATTCACGAACCAAGATGCTTTCAACCTCCATTAAGACAGCTCGGAAAAGTAAAAGGGCATCAGGGTTGAGGATAAACGATTATGATAACCAATGTGATGTCGTTTATATCAGCCAGCCAATAACAGAATGCCACTTTGAGAATCAACGATCGATATTATCTTCTCGGAAAACAGCCAGGAAGAGTACTCGAGGATACTTTTTCAATGGTGATTGTTGTGAGCTGCCAACTGTTCGCACACTGGCCAGGAATTTACACTCCCAAGAAAAAGCAAGCTGCTCAACACTGGCCTCAGAGGCAGTGGTCACTCCCAAGCAGACCCTTATCATTTCATCACCTCAGCCTGCAGTAGATGTGCAGCATCCCAGAGAAGACAACCCTGAAGAACCTAGTAAAGAAATAACCTCCCTCAAGGAAGGAGACAGAGATGCATCATCTGAAAAGGAATCTCAAGAGCCTGAGGTTTGCCCTGTGACAAATAACGCAAACCCAAGCAGCTCCTCTAGATCAAAGGAAACAGCAGCCTCCAACCCAGTGTGGCCTCTCCCTGCTCACCTTCCTGAAGAGGATCTTCCAGAAGGCAGCTCCGCGGTCTCAGCTCCCACAGGAAGTGGGATATCTTCCCCTGAACGAGACCAACAGCCAGTTGAACTGCTAGATACAAAGGAGATGAGTGTACCCCAAGACTGTCCCCTGCTTCCCTCCACAGAGAGCCTTTCTGAAGGAGGCAGTGAAGATGTTGTTCCCAGGCCTTGTTCCTCTCCTGAGACAGTAAGTAGAGAGGAAAGTCCTCTGTGCTCAGAAAATCAAAGTCCCCCGGTGGGCTTGGAGCCTCCCACGAGCCTGGGAAAGGCTGAGGAAGACCAAAGCATCGGTACTGAGGCTGAGACCGAAGACACTCAGGAGTTAGATACTGACCCACTTTTGAAGGAAAGCAGCACTTTGACTAATGAAAACCCCAGTGAAATTGAGGAAAGTGAGGCACCAGGTGGTACAGGAAAATTCGAGGGAGAGGATGGTGATGTAAAACATCCTACAGAAAAAGATATGTGTGATCAAAACATTGACTCACCTGAAGAGAATCTGGACAAGAAGAAAAAAGGTAAAAAATTCCCCGAAGCCTCTGATAGGTGCCTAAGAAGTCAACTTTCAGATTCTTCCTCTGCCGATAGGTGCCTAAGAAATCAAAGTTCAGATTCTTCCTCTGCTTGTGCTGAGATCAAGGTTTCTAAAAATCCTGGTGCAAAACGTTCTAAAAAAGAAGGGTATCCTGGTGGGACAGCACCTGAGAGCTTCCTGACTGAAGGTTTCCATACAAAAGCTCTGGAGGACACTGAAAACCCAAATGTCAATGAAATCCCCTCTGAGAAAGATGCTGAGCAGGAGGGCGAAGGAGGTGGAATGATCACCAGGCAGACTTTTAAAAACATGCTCGCAAAAGAAGTCAAGAGGGAAGAAGAAGGTATTTTCCCCAGCAGTGATCCCTTAGCCACAGTTGTCCAGCCCCTGCCTGGAGAGAAACTGGAAATCTATGTTCAGTCTAAATTAGGTGAGAACAGTACTCAAGACCCCTCTGAAAGCATTCCTTGTACTTTCCCAGAACAATCAAAAGAGAAGCCAGGACCTATTCCTGCACAAGAGACGGAAGAGGTTGTAAATGATATAGATAGTGCAGACAGCCCGCATAAAGATGATGATAGTGACGTGCTATCTAGCACAGCTGGATTGTCAAGTAGTAGAAGTGATGACGCTGCTGGGCCCCCAAAATGGGTCCCAAGGCTTACAAGACTGACCTCCTCAACCTACAACCTAAGACATGCTCATTCTCTGGACTCCTTGGATACTATAAAAGTGACTTCCGAAAAGGAAGCAGCACAAGGAAACACAATCCCAAAGGAAAATGAAACTTCAGAGGGTGGAGATCCCTTAGACGAGGATGATGTGGACACAATGGTAGACGACCAGCCAAAGTTTGTAGAATGGTGTGCTGAGGAGGAGAACCAAGAACTCATCGCCAACTTCAATGCCCAGTACATGAAAGTTCAGAAGGGCTGGATCCAGCTGGAGAAAGAAGCCCAGCCAACACCAAGAGCAAGGAATAAGTCAGATAAGCTGAAGGAAATTTGGAAAAGCAAGAAAAGGTCACGGAAATGTCGGGGTTCACTGGAGGTTCAAAAGTTTTCTCCTGTTCAGATGCTGTTTATGACAAACTTTAAATTATCTAATGTTTGCAAGTGGTTCTTAGAGACAACTGAAACCCGGTCTCTGGTAATTGTGAAGAAGCTCAATACTCGTCTTCCAGGAGACATCCCACCTGTCAAGCATCCTCTTCAGAAGTACTCTCCTTCCAGCCTGTACCCCAGTTCACTACAGGCTGAACGCTTGAAAAAACACTTGAAGAAATTTCCCGGAGCTACTCCTGCTAGGAACAATTGGAAAACACAGAAGCTCTGGGCTAAATTTCGAGAGGATCCTGACCAAGTGGAGCCAGAGGATGACAGTGACGTTATCCTCAGCCCCAATCCTGAAGACAGCATAGAGGAGGTCAAGGAAGGTAGAAATAGCCATCCTCCCACAAACTCACCTACCCCTGCCAGTACCCGGATCCTTAGAAAATATTCCAACATTCGAGGAAAGCTCAGAGCCCAGCAGCGTTTGATCAAGAACGAGAAAGTGGAAAGCCCATTTGGTCCGGCTGTGGAAAGTAAACCGAGTTGTAAGAGTGTATGCATCAACCCTCTGATGTCCCCCAAGCTTGCCCTGCAAGTAGGTGCAGATGGGTTTCCTGTTAAGCCCAAGAGTACCGATGGAATGAAGAGAAGGAAAGGGAAGCAGATGTCTGAAATTTCGCCGAAAGCAGAAGTTCAGAATAAACGCAAGAGGACAGAAGGCGGCAGCACTCAGGACAGGAAGGACAAGGGAGCTACGATGAAGGCCAGCAAAGAAAAGCACGTTGATGGATCCACCAGAACCCCAGCTGCCAAGAAGCCAGCTGCAAGGGACAGAATCAGCCAACTGCCCAAAAAGACGACTTTGAAAGAGAAGAAAGTGAAGATCCCTAAAAAGTCACCTGGGAAGAGCTGCCCTCCCTCCAGGAAAGAAAAAGAGAATACAAACAAAAGACCTACCCAGCCCTCCCCCTCGGAGATGGTGACAAAACCTGCAAAGCAAAAAGGGGCAGGTGAGTCCTCTTCAAGGCCACAGAAAGCCGCAAATAGGAAGCAGAGCAGTGGAAAGACTCGGGCCAGACCCTCGACGAAAACCCCAGAGAACAGTGCAGCCCAGAGAAAGCGAAAGCTGAAGGCAAAGCTGGACTCTTCCCACAGCAAACGGAGGCGGATGGATACAAAGTGATTGGAAGGGCAGTATTCAAGAGTTAAAACTGTTCTATAGAAGTAACCCTTTATTTTGCATTAACTAAATCTGCTTTTATAAGCTTATCAAGCCTTTCAAATCTGCAGTTAATGGAGAACACCACAATTTAAGATGTCAGAAATTGCGTCTCAGATGGAGAAGGGAACTTGCAGAGTCTTTCTCTGAGGCTGAGTAAGGGAAGTTATATATTATATTCTGGTTGTTCCTTGGGTTTTAAACTTGGAACCAAGCAGTTTTAGTTTTAAAAGTACAGTGCCTTATTTATCCTTTTTGTTTTTAAATTTACAAAAGCTAAAAAGCTGATCTATGTGATTAAAGGCTTGTATTTTATACTTGATGCACAAGCACTTGTACTGTAGCCGAGAAGACCACCATCATGCACATAAAAGTAGCTTTTCAGCAGCCACCCTGCAGTATCTGTACATGAACAGATGCTCCTCGTTGCAAACCCCAGCAGTGAACTTCCCTCTGTCTTGTTTGTTTAAATGATATTTGAAAGCTAAACCAAATCATTTTTATGGTATGTGGAGAATGCAGAGGGAATTTATAATTATTATAAAAGATTAATATTTCTGTTACCCCGTTTTAAAAATTCATATTCATTGTTGGTCACTCATCTCTGATCTTTTGTCATTTGAAGAAATGTATTCTAAATTATGTGCCCATGGGACAAGAGGTGTGTCACAAGGTGTTAATATTGATTTATGGGCTCTAAAAGTTATTCACATCCCCCAAATTATTTGCATTACTGATTCTTATCATCCTTTTCATTTTTGGCCTTGCAGGATTGCTAGCACACTAATGAGGTTTTCATCCTACTTTGGGGGAAAAAAAAAAACAAAAAACTAGGATCTTTTTTCCATCTTGTAGCCGTAATTTGACAATTAGGATAAGAGTGACCGTTCTGATTTTTTCCTTGCCCTGAGTACTTCCATAGTCAAAGAAAGCCAAAATGTTATTTTCAGTCATAGAAAAGTTTAAGACGTGTGTGTGTGTGTATGTTTGGGTGCATTTGCATGTGGTTATAAGCCACAAATGTCTCCCAATCCCAGTTTTACAGTAAAATTCTTTCTTCTCCATGCAGTATGATAGGGTGTTCATGAGCTGAGTAATTAGCATATGCCAGATGACTTAAATGTAGCCTAGGGTCTCCATGAGTATCCCCTAAATCACTATGGCACCAGACTCAGAGAGGTATAAACAACACAGAATTGTATAAAGGTCAGAGCAACCTTGCAGTTGGAGAAAGCAGCACCAACATCTTATAGTGTGCCCATACACACCCCTGTACCAGGAGCTAATGTTCAGCTGGTATTCCAATGTGAAATGTACGTGGTTAGAGTAGTAGGTGCCCTTTCTGATTGGTGAGCACCATACTAGCAGTTAATACTTGCAGTATTACACTGGCCTCTGTCATGTCAGGCTCTGTTTCATGGCTCAAAAGTGCAAGCTGCAATATTTGTAACTGATGTTGTTTGAGGCCTAAGATGGGTACATTGGCTTTACCTTGGTGCCTATAACATTGCTCCATTATAACATAGTGTGTACTCGACATCTCCATTGGGCCACTCTACCAGTAAGGCTTGGTTGCTAAAGCCTCAGCCAGCTTCTCTAACATGCTCTCTCCCCAGAATAGGCTTGTATGGATAGCTGCTACTCTCTCCTTTTTATTAAAAATGTTTCCATTCATATTGCTTCAGATCTGTTTGGATTAACCCAGCTGTACCTTTATTCATGCATTAGTTCATTCAAATCATAAAACAGGTTTTCTACCCATTCTGTTAAAGTTTTGCTGTATATAATGAAAACTTCTGATTGGATAGGACTGGAGAAAAGCATTTGATTCATGGGAAATTGAAAATTGTGTTGAATTTTATAGATAGTGAAGTTTACTATCTTCCATGAAGCCTTGATTTTTTTTCCTAGTGTCTCCTCTATCCCATGAGTCTTTTTTTTTTTTTTCTTTTTAATATCTTTGACTTTGGCCATTCAGGAGCTACCTATATTAATGAAACTGCTGAGTGTGTATGTTGGCAACCTTTCTCAGCATTAAGTTGCACAGAAGCATTAACCTGTTTTAAGTAGGTTCATTTAATCTATAAAAGTGGTTTTAAAGTTTTTAAAAATCTTTTCATATAGTCGTCACTGGATATTGTTTTTGCGGTGACTTAAACGGTCGAGGTTTGCCCATGTCAGGTGTGCTGATCCCTGTACATACGTTCAAAGTGCCCCCTTAGCTGCATATAGACTACCTTGTAAGGGTGCTTGAATTAGGTTAGGGATGTGAGGCTGTAAGTGGGTGGTACTTTTCCACTTGCCGGTTTATAATTCATTCCATTACTTTTCTAAGTTCTTTTTCATTTTTAAAAGCTTACTTCAAGATAATAGCCTTCTCTCCCATTCTAGGCAGCATTTGAGATAAGGTATCAATGTTTATGTATTTATTTTATACACCTAACAATGCAATGGATCATCTTAAAAATCAACTTACACTTTATAGTAGACCACAGTTAAATAGACTGGGATTCTACATAATTAAGACACTTAAAAGTTTAGAATTATTTTTATATTTGTTGAATCTCATTTTTGCTGATTCAGTTAACTTTACTAATAGAAGAAAGAAAAAAAGCAAACTTGAGGGCCGACTTTGGAAGCCCTTTCACACTTAACAACAGATGCTGGCAAACCTGTCTCCCAGACACCTCCAAGCCTTGGTTTTGTCTCAAGTCTCCCCTTGTTTTCCCTCTCTTGCAAAGACCTCCTTCCTATAGCCATTGTCACGGTGTGGCTTGCCACTCGATGCAAAGGCAGTCTGTCCCACCTTCTGGATTCCAAATTTGAAAGGAATTCTCCTCCTGGGCCTGTACTCAGTGAAGTGACTGTTGGAGCTGATGTTGATGACCAGAGAACATTGGTATTTCCTCTGAGCTTCTGGAGGAGCTGGAAGACGCCTGGGAAGCAATCACTGAAGCTATACCATAGCTCCCCAGAGGTGGGCCCTCTTCAGGAGACCCATTTCTATCTCCCATTTTCTATCCCCTGAGGCTCCCTGGGTTTGGGAGGACAGCATGGAGACTATACCCTCAGTTGGGGTCCAGAGCCTCACCCCTAGCACTTCCTCAGACGTGTAGCAATCTTGCAGCACAGCAGGAAGGCCATGAACCTTTGTTCTTCTCTTGAGGCTTCTTATATACAAATGTTATTAATGTCTGTTGACCTGCAGTTGCTAGTCCCTTGGCTCCCTTAGGTAGGCCAATTCTGTTGTGTCTGTACTTCATTAAAGACTTCTACACAAGCCTTATTTTAAAAATAATCTTAGGCTGTGGGTTTCGTGCCTCATTGTTCCTGCGTAGTATAGATAGGTGTTAGTCATCCTTTCACAAAGGTGGTGCTTTTAATAGGATCCTCTACGCATCACATACCGTGCAGGTGAATTTCTCACTGTTCAGATAGGTCATCAGTAAAACATCACTTCAAGACGGTCATTTTGAATTGAAGTTTGGACTCTTTTCTCCCTTGTGATGAATTCTGTAGTGATGACTGAAACTGTCACCATCATTTGTGGGCAGTTTGCCTGTTGATCGATCAATGGACCTAAGAGCCAAGTAGGAAAGGGCAACATGCTATGTGAGGCAAGCTGGAGATGCTGTAGTGTCACCCTCAGTGAGTCTGGCGTCTTGTCACTGCCCCTGGGACTGGGCTGGAGTTTCCCAGGGTGCTGGCCCAAGTTGCCACACCCACTCCTTTTGGTTTTAGGTCAGCCCATGCAGGGTCTCATTTGGCCGACAGATGATCTTTCACAGGTCTGCAAACTGTGGGCTGGTCATTCTTTTGTAAATAAAAGTTTTTTGGAACATAGCCACTCCCATTTGTTTATGTATTGTCTCTGGCTGCTTTCCAGCAGAGTTGGGCATCTGCAACAGAGACCACATGACCCACAAAAGCCTAAAATATTTACTCCCTGGACCTTTAAGAAAAAGTTTGCTGACCCATGCTTGAGAAAAGAATCTTTTTTCAGGAAAAAAAAAGCTTCCCTGGTTTATCTTCTCCTTTCTTCTGCCTTTTCTCCTGTCTTCTTCTTTTCTTCTCCTTCCTCCTTATCTTACCTCAATTTTGTTCTTTTTACATGTCTTTATTTTTTCTTGCTACAAAAAAGAAACATTATATTGCCACAGCACGTCAGATACCATCTCCTGAAACTTGAGCTACCTTAGCCTCACATCCTCTTAGAATCACCCATCACAGTGGCCAAATCGAGGCCACCTTAACCTCTAGAGTCAGAATCCATGAGCAACTAGGAATTCAGAGTTCTAACATGATGTGGCCTGGGCCTCTCCTTTCATTCAGTTTTTATCATAGACCTGACTCTGGCTTCACTTCTTGTTTATTACTAAAGTAAGCCAAATTTTTTCTTTCAAAATTAGTTGAGACAACTTTAGGTGGATGTTCAGTTTTCTGAACCTTACATTTAGATATGGAAAAGCCTTTTCACAGAGGAAACAAAGTCCAGTCATAAACCCAAGGCATTGTTTATTATGTAATATTTTTGGCCAGCTTCTAGGAAAATAAAAAATGTATTGGCACTGATACTTTTTTCAGTCACCTACTCTTCTTTCAAAATAATTTTATTAGGGGCTTGGCTGGTGGCACAGTGGTTGAGAGTCCACCAGCCGATGCAGGGGACGCGGGTTCGTGCCCCTGTCCGGGAAGATCCCACATGCCGCAGAGCGGCTGGGCCCGTGAGCCATGGCCGCTGAGCCTGCGCGTCCGGAGCCTGTGCTCCGCAACGGGAGAGGCCACAACAGTGAGAGGCCCGTGTACTGCAAAATAATAATAATAATAATAATAATAATAATTTTATTAAAGGCACGCCAACAACTGAAAGAGGCTTGAAGTGCTTTAGAAAGACTAATAGAAAATTGGAGCCTATTATAACCTGAGTGTGACTGAGAAGTTATGGATGATTAGATTAAATCCTGTCAACTGTCAAGGTTTTGTCTTCCCCCTCCGCCAAAACTCAAGGATCTGTTTCTCAGTGGCTCTAAAACAGTGACTGTTCCGTTTGTTTTGAAACAGATAATTATCATTTTGAATTCTTTTTTTTTTTTTGCAGTACGCGGGCCTCTCACTGTTGTGGCCTCTCCCGTTGCGGAGCACAGGCTCCGACGCGCAGGCTCAGCGGCCATGGCTCACAGGCCCAGCCGCTCCGCGGCATGTGGGATCTTCCCAGACTGGGGCACGAACCCGTGTCGCCTGCATCGGCAGGCGGACCCTCAACCACGGCGCCACCAGGGAAGCCCCCATTTTGAATTCTTAACTATGAATTTTTATCTTCTTATGGCTCGGTATCCACTGAAATATTGGAAATTTTTCTGAGTATGAAATCATGTCTATGTAAGGCATCAGCAAGGCAATCCTCACATCCCAGCAGTAAATACTCTACCCCAGGCTTGCTCCCAAGTCCTTTTCAGGGAGAAAGAGAAAATAAAAAGATGATTGTATTTAATACAAGCAGAATTATGGGAAGCATTTTGAGACAGCCTTCGATATAGTTCATCCCTTGAAATGTCAGAATAAACTGCTGTATTCTACAGTGGACGGATTGGAAGACATGAAAGTCTGACCTCCTTCCCTTAAAGATACTGTCATGCTCAGGCAGAAACCCAGAGCTCTCTGATGCTGCTTGCCATGCTATACTGGGGACCTAGGGAACCACCTGAGTCACTTTGCAGGCATCCTTGCTCATGCTTCTGCCCTTGGAATTGAGCCACAGCTGGCCAGTTCCTTGCATTACCTTCCCTTTGTCTGATAATTTTCCCAGAGCCCTGGTGGTTTATGTTAGTGCTCAGAGGGGCAGGGGTGCAATTATGCTCACCAGTGAGCAAAGTGACACAGAGGCTTTCTCACCTGCCTGGGAGCATTCCATTTAACATGAGGTGCTCAGTAGGCAAGCCACATGGAAGTAGATTGTTTATTAAAAAGAGACCCACTTGCCCATGGTTTTATAATATACCAGAGATTGGAGGAATGCATTGTACCTTGTTTTTTTAAGGGTTATGTTAAAAAAAAAAAAAAAGTAAAGAGACCCCATGTGGCCCACACAGCCTAAAATATAAGCTATTTACTACCTGACCCTTAAAGAAAAGGTTTACTGGCCCTTGCAATATGTCATTCTAGATCAAATTGTGTGGCCAGTTAGGCAAAAATTTTTTTTTTATGTAGTCTAGCATTGCAACATTTCTTTCCTTTTAGATTTCACGGTTTCTGCCTGTTCGATCTTAGCACACAGCTGCTGTTCCACATTATTCCTGACTAATGCTCGTGTATTAAAGAAAAAAATATATCTCCCTTTGTGGATTGAGTATTTGTTGAATCGTGGACATTCAATCTGATCTACTAGGATAACTAGTTAAAGCTAAAAGTACAAAGTCTTTTAAACTAAAAGTACTACAGTTGTCTTCATGTTTATGAGTCAGGGTGAACTTGACTCTCATGGAGAGATATTCCCCTACAGCAGTGCTCAACACAAACGGATTTCCTCATGAACTTAAAGCCTAGAAGAGTGCCTCTCCCAGCAGGCAGAGAGCATGTTAGTTTCACCCCCAGAAACTATACAGTATATTCATGTACAGTATATTTGCAAGTTTATCACTCCCCAAGTTTCAGTCATTACTTGTGAATATAAATGGCTGGTCTTTTTACCTGTCTGAACCTCTAATCCAGATCACCCATCCTCAGCTGTGTTAAAAATACCAGCATGTCGATGGCACCTTGTCAGCCCACCAGCAGCTTTAGACCGAAGTTCAGAGCTCTCTGGCCTGGCCAGTGAAGCCTGCTCCTGGTCAGGCCTAACTCACCTCATTTTGAGGACCCATCTTTGGCACCTTGCCTCTCCCCTCTTCTGCTTATGCCCCAAGCCCCCTTCCGGGAGGCCTCTTCTCTGGGAAGTCTCCTACCTTTCAAGTGCTTCACTGAACGTATATATGTTGTATTAGAAGCAATTCTTTTCATAACTATTTTTCTTCTCGTAGTTAGCCATTGGGTCCAAATGCTAGTCACCTTACCAACTTTCTCACTCAAATCGTTTTCTATAATCTATACTTCATGTTGTCTTGTAGCTAAATCTGTAGAATTTGGGAGCTAGTTTGTGGAAGAGATGCTATACAAACAAGATTTTCATAATTTTGTATATTTATACCACAGGGATTAGTTTTAGAGCCACTATAGCTTAAGGTTATAAGTTTCACCAGTGATTTCTGCATTCTTAATAGTTCTAGGAGACTATGTGACTATGATTTCAAATACATATATATAATACATATTTATACACACCACTGTGAAATTTATTTCACTGTGTAAATAGTGGTATTTTCCTGTTCAAATGCTTCTATAGAAAGTATTTATTTTAACAAACAAACAAAAAAATTAATGTCAAAAGGGCTTTCCAGAAAAGTGTTCTTTCTAGAGAACCCATCCTCCCCAGCTACAATGCTTGGCCACTGAACCCCCAAACAACATAGTGAAGGCAGAAGGGTGAGCCTTGAAGCCCTCACTGTATTGGGGCAGATGCAACTGGATTGGGAACCTGAGCACAGTCCGCACTGTCACCCCATCCCAGAACAAAGGGGGTCTCCCACAATCGGTGCGGCTGCACCAGGCATGGCATCGGGGCTTGCCTCTAGCAGCCCACTTTTTGCATACACAGTAGGTACATTCAGCTGTAGATTTCAACATCCTGTGCAGGGAGATGAGCCTTAGTTGTAACCCCAAGGAAATCCAAACCTATACCTGTGGGATATGGAGAAACCACTGGTTGCCTAAAGAAAGCATTAAGATGTATTTTAGTCTTTCTCACCTTCGTGAAAGACACCTATTCCCACTCTCGTTAACCACGGGAGATAAGCACGTTTCCTCGCGCACCTTGACTGAGTGCTGAGCACCTCAGCTCGCTGCTTCCTCTCTCTCTCTCAGCGTCTGTGCAGATGTGGGCCAGCCCACCTATAACTGATGGTACACAGTGAGGCCATCTGCTCTAAGATGTGTGCAGCTTTACTTCTCAGGAGTCCTGGTCTGCAATTCAACACCCGTAAATGTAATGGAACTGATGCTTTCCCATCATGTTCCTCTGACCTGTGCCCCATTCCTGGGCACCCCTGTCTGAGTCACGATTCTCATTCTGCCCGGCTGGCTGGACTGAGAGCTGCAGCTCCAGGACTGCGGTGAGCTTGGGACTGGACACACGGGGATTTGTGTCATCCATTTGAACCATAATTAGCATATTTACTTATGGCCTCCCTTTGTCTTTTCTAAACAAATGAGGAAGACACTTGAACAGTAATGCTGGAGAATGTTTTTTTCAGATGCTATTTGTAAGCAAATCTGATTTTAAGATGAAATGTGAAAGGGTAACTAGGTGCCAGGGAATTTAGCACTGAACTAGACAGTCAAAACTTTTTTAACCTTTGCAGGAAGAAATAAACTTTGTTCTCATCTAAATGTTCACGAGAAATAATGTTGTAAATAGTTTTTAAAAAATATTTATTATATGTGCTGTGTACAGATTCATGTTCTGAGTGATGTTGGTTTGCATTGTAGTATTGTAGAAGAATATATTTTGAGCAGTGGACTTCCTTTCATAACACAGTTCACACATGGAGAAAGAACAAAAACCAGCAGGTTGAGAGCTGTTTGGGGCATTTGATCTGTAATGTTACATCAAATCCAAGCTTTAATCGTTCCCTCTTCTCATCTGGTTATGTTATATATTATATATTATATATTATATATATATATATATATATATATATATATACATACACACACACACATATGTATGATAAACCGGTCAGTGGTCAGCCCCCAGACCTGCAGAGCAGATTTCCAGGTTTTCTTTCTGATGTGTTGCCTGTAAGCAATAAGATTCTAGGTAATAGCATTTATTCCGGGCTCTGCGTTAGCCCTTGTCTCAGAGGATAGGGTGGGGGTAGAACAGCTCTTGCTAAGACCTCTTGCCTTTGCTGGAGAGGTTGCTGTACTTGAATTTTTGCTTCTGTTTGTCTGCACGCTCCTTCACATCATACAACACTAGCGATGGATGAGAAATCTGCCAGCACCAGACACATCAAAAATTGGGCATAGAGACTGAAAAATTATCAATTTTCCATGAATTTGTAGGGTTTACAGAATCTAGCTGAGGCAAAATGCATTTGGCTATAGCATAAGTGTAAGAACCTTTCACATTAAATATGTAAGTGGCCAACAAAAAGCCCTTTGACTGTATCTGAGCTACCTTTAAGAGCTAGCCCATTTCCTGTACTCCTCCTCTGTGCCTGAGTTTGAAATATCTGAAGCCCCCTCCGTGTCTGGGGTTAAATCATTTAGGTTCGTGCAAAGAGGGCAGTTGCCTCTCCAAACGTCCCAGCGTGTTCAGTCCAACAGATTTCTAAGCTGTTTAGCAGCCTCTCCTTGTGACCGTCCTGAACTTTATGAAAAATACCCCACACCCAGATAACCATTAATAGAATAATGTAGTTTTTTAGGATTTTGGAATATGTCTTCTCTTTTGTATTTATGATGGTGTTTGGAATTTTTCACTAGTGTTTTTTTAGATTGAAGTGGGTGCATTAGGATAAAACTTTCCATTGCTGAGCCTGAAGCAAGCAAGAGGAAAGAAGCGGACCTATGTTGTGTCTTTGGGAAGGTGACTACTTCTTGTGGTGGGGGGAGGGCGGAGGGCGGGGGTGGGGGTGGGGGGGGCGTTATAGATTACGTGGGGTAAAATAGAATTCCGCCCTGAGGCTCCCCGAGTCTTATGGCCTTGTAATAAATAATCCCTTTATTAGCCTCACT
>NC_041233.1:54271088-54274710 GCF_002837175.3 Physeter macrocephalus
CTCGCCGCAACTAGAGAAAGCCCGCGTGCAGCAATGAAGACCCAACACAGCCACAAAATAAAAAAAATTTTTTTAATAAATAAAATTTTAAAAAGAAGCAAAGGAGCTGCCCGAGAAGGAAAACACATTAATGTCTAAGCACGTGCATAATTCGCCTGCTGAAATGGGCCTGGTGGCCATGAGAACAATGCAATTCAAAAGTCATTTTCAAATTGGGGCATTTCATTGGTCAAGCATCTAAAAGGCTCAGAATCTCTAAGATTGTATGTGAGAGTCTCAGGCCTAGAGACACATGAATGCCACTTCTGGTGGCACAAGAGCAGCCAAGGGCCAGAGGGTCTCACCCAGCCCAATGAGACATCAGATCCCTGAGATAGGGATTCTGGTCTGTTTTGTTGGCCAATTATCCTGGCATCAAGAAGAGAGGACTTCCCTGGTGGCACAGTGGTTAAGAATCCACCTGCCAATGCACGGGACACGGGTCCGAGCCCTGGTCCGGGAAGATCCCTCATGCTGCAGAGCAACTGAGCCCATGCACCACAACTACTGAGCCTACGCTCTAGAGCCCATGAGCCACAGCTACTGAGCCCACGTGCCACAACTACTGAAGCCCACAGGCCTAGAGCCTGTGCTCTGCAACAAGAGAAGCCACCACAATGAGAAGCCCGTGCACCGCAACGAAGAGTAGCCCCTGCTTGCCACAACTAGAAAAAGCCCGTCCGCAGCAACGAAGACCCAACGCAGCCAAAAATAAATTAATTAATTAAAAAAAAAAAAAAGAGAGCCTTGTATATTGTAGATGCTCAATACATATTTGCTGACTGAATGAGAATTGTCCAGGAGGAAGGAGACATGGCACTGACTGATGATGCCTATAAAAGCCAGGCCAAGTGCAAGACCCCAAAATAATAAGATTAAGAGCAACTAACACTTACTGAGCCCTTTACTATGTGCCAGGCTTTACCTGCCCCCCTCATTCATTCCTCACAATGACTCCCCAAGGACATTGTCCTATTGGGAGCTCCATTTCACATATGAGGCAAGTGAGGTTCAAAGAGGTTCAGTGATTTGCCCAAGGTCACATAATTGGGGAGCCCAGTCCACAACCTGGACCAGGTCTGTCTTAATCCAGATCTTAACCAACACACAAACACTGCCATTCCTGGATTCATGGGAGAAGTGGTAAAGGAAAGAGCCAGAGCAGAGAGAAAGAAAACTGTTAAGTGGAGTGAGGAGAGGGCAGTGCAGTGGTCAGAAGACATGACCTATGTTGCAAAGCTCTGCTGGGACAGTGTTAACAAGACCCTGGAAGGGTAGTAGTAGAAAGGGAAAGGGGAGAAGCAGTAAGACGTGGCAGAGGCTGCCGTTGTCCCCAGACAAAATCCATTCTCCCCCCTTTTTCTCCTGTTAAAACTGTTTTGGGGGGTTTTTTTTTTTGGCATCAATGGGACAAGAAAAAATATACATTTCCTGCTTCCTTTGCAGGCAGGGGTGGCCAAGAAGAGGTAAGCAGAAGTTGCTTATTGAAAAAGTTTCCATAAAAATCTCTGTAAAGAAGGCTGACTCAGTTGGTAGAGGTGCCATTTTAGGGGACTTCCCTGGCAGTCCAGTGGTTAAGACTCTGCCTTTCAATGCAGGGGGTATGGGTTCGCTCCCTGGTCGGGGAGCTAAGATCCCATATGCCTCAGGGCCAAAACACCAAAAAACATAAAACAGAAGCAATATTGTAACAAATTCAATAAAGACTTTTAAAATGGTGCACATTTAAAAAAAAAAGAGGTACCTTTTTATCTTTCCTTCCCCTCTTTCCTCCTTTTCCCTGCCTAAAACCCATATGAGATGACTGGAGCTCCAGCAGCCATCTTGAACCATGAGGTGGCCTTAAGGATGGAAGACGAAGCCCAAGAATGTTGGAGCAAAAGATAGAAGGATCCTAGGACCTTGATTCCTAGCTGACTCTGTGCAGACATACTTTTATGTGAGAAACTCCTATATCTAATTTAATCCATTTTTCTTTTCTTTCTTTCTCTTTTCTTTTCTTTCTTTCTTTCTTTTTTTTAATTTTTCTGTTCTGATGAGCCAAATCCAATCCTCCCAACTGGCACAGAAATCCACTTTGAGGAGAAGACCAGCAGAGGTGTGCAACACCCAGCACTACATCTGCAGAAACATCAGATGGCGGATCTGCAGAGCTGACCACAGTAGAGAAGCAAAGTCCTGAGATGAGGGGGAGATGCCTCCTTCCCACCCCAGACTCTCTCTTAGGCAGGAAACAAGGGAGGGTGGGAGGACACACAAAAAAGGTGATGTTAAAATGAGAGTGAATGCCAGGGACTGCAAAGATGAAGATTTTCAGGTGACAAAAACCACTTGGGAGAAGACTGTTCTGGAGCTGAGACTGTCGGTCACTTAACTTCTGCACAAGTGGTAGCTGGGGTACAATGCCCCAGAGGGTCCTCTTCACCCCAGCTAAAAGAAAGACTAAGGCCCCAAAGCATGTTGATCCGTGGGAATATTTCTAGGCAGCAAGTTCCAGGGCTAGTGCTGGAGCCAGGCCATAGGGGGCCCTTATGGGAATTAGAAAAAGATCCTCCTTCTTCAAGACACTTCCATTTACTTGGAAATTGTCAAAATAAATATACAAATTTACATCTATGATGTGAATGTGTCCCTTAGAGATGGTGCCCTTGGACAATGCACAGCCTGCACAACTGTACACAATGACCGTACATACATGTCTATCTGGTCCCACCACACCTGTATCAAGCAGCTGAATGTTATGCTCCTAAGGATGTCCCAGCCTTATTGAGTGATGATTACATGAGGCCATGTGGACCCCAGTTAAGAAGGCAGGAGAGACTTGCACCGTACAAAAAGACAAAATGCCAAGTCTGGGCACTTGCGTTCAATGTCATTCATAAGAAAAATGCAGCTGTGTGGAGCAAGTAACAGCTACGCTAAGATCAGACGTTACCATATTTCTTGTCTGTGATTGTGATAAAGACCAAGCACAGTGCCTAGGCAGAAATCATAGTCTTATAAGAATTTGTGGGCTGCATCAATGTATGATAAAATTGAATGGGGGCGTGAATATCTTAGAATTTTATTATAATTAATTAAAGCTACTTTTTGTCATTTTACTGGTTTGTTTTTTCCCTTGGACGGAAGGAAGAACTTTTACAATTTATGGAAATATTTTAAATAAATAAATGTAAATGAGTATATCTCAATAAATAAATTATTTGAATCTTAATTCCCTGCCCCAACTGCCAAAAAAAAAATCCTAGTTCAACTGCAACCGTGCTTTCCAGCCAGGATCCAGCTGCTGACGTCACCACACTTTACCGCTGTTCTCAAACAACCACGATTTCCCATGGAATGTCCCCCTGCTCGAGCCCCCTCATTCCTCCATACCCCCCATTGTCCCTGTGTCATCTCATATCTTTGGATGCCAACTCTGGGACCAGAGAGGAGAAGTTACCATGTCCCAGATGAAGGAGGGGTGGGACTGAATCAAATGCCACTGAGATTCTTTCTTTTTTTTTTTTTTTTTTTTTTTTTTTTTTTTTTTTTGCGGTACGCGGGCCTCTCACTGTTGTGGCCTCTCCCATTGCGGAGCACA
>NC_041233.1:54274900-54276918 GCF_002837175.3 Physeter macrocephalus
GCATCGGCAGGTGGACTCCCAACCACTGCGCCACCAGGGAAGCCCGCCACTGAGATTCTTAATGAGCAGCAGAGTTCCCCTAACCAGTGGCAATCGGCTCCTGACACGGGCACCCAGGGCAGAGGCAAGCCACCGCCCTGTGGCAGGAAGATAAGTCACAGCCGTACTTGCTGAACTTGCATTTGTTCCGCACACTATACTGGACATGAAGCGGCCAGGGAAGAATGCCCTGGACCCTGATTTGGAGGCCTTTGTTAATGCAGAGGCACCCATATTAGCTGTGTGACCTTGGGTGAGTCTCTCTGCCACTCTGGACCTCCGTGTCCCCACCTGCAAAGCGAGGGTCCTGACTAACATCTCTAGGCAGTGCTTCTCCAGCTGTAATGTGCGCACGCAGAGTCTTGTGCACATGCAGATTCTCACCCGGTAGGTCTGGGGTGGGTCTGAGAGTCTGCATGTATGACAAGCTCAGAGGTCTCTCCTGGACCTGGCCTGGTGCTTTGCCTCATTCCCAGGGGCCAAGCTAAGAATCCCTCACCCTGAATGAGGCTGGCAGCTGAGCCCTCTCCTTCCTCTACCCCGGTGCCCATTAGATTTCAGCCCAGCAGACAAAACAGCCAGCTGTGGACAGAGCCCAGGGACCCGGCCAGCTGTCCTCTGCTTTTCCCTTTCCAAACAAAATTTGATCTGTCAGTTTTTTTAAATCACAGAACAGCTGAGAAAGAGAAGCATCTCTTCCATATCCATGTCTGCTTCCCACCCCAACTCACCACTTGCCAGAAACTAGCCTTGATGTTTTCCTGTCTTCTTCCCCGAGACCCCGCACATGTCAACCGAGGCTGACAGGGTCCCCCCAACTCCCCCCGCCCTCCCCACCACTCTCTGAGCTCACCTCTGGCAGAGCCAGCTTGCCAGGCTTATTTTTAACAGCTCCGATTGAAGCTGGGGTCCCGCTGTCATTTACACTCCCCCATCATTATCAGCTCGAAGCTTCCAGCAGCCAAGCTAAAAAGGCTTCGCCGAGCGTGGAGCGGGAGGGGCCGGGAATGAAATGTCAGCGGCTCGGCACTGCTGCCTCTTGTGGAGCTGTCCCACCACCTGCCCCCAGCACGGCCCACCCTCCCCAGCTTGACCGGGAGGTGGGAGAGGCGGACAGCCCCGGCCCCTCACCAGCCCGGCACTGAGCGACTAGGGGTCTCTTGTTCTGGTGATCACATTTTCTCTCCCAAGAATCAGGACACGTGGTGAGACTTAGAAATGCAGGGAGGTGAAAAGATGCATAGAGGCAGAAAAATTCAATCCCATTTAGTTGTGTATTTAATGAGAGCCATCAACAAGCTGGGTGGTTTTATCCTCATTCAGACAAATGCTGAACTTAGAGCTTCTCTGTTACTCTCTTGAGTTCTGGAATACCCAGAGCTCTGTTTTCTCATCTCTGAAAGGGGGTAATCATCCCTGCTCACAGGGCTCCTGGGAGGATTAAATGAGAAGAGGCAGGTGCCCACGTGGTGCCCACAGCCAGGCTCCACACCAGCAGCCTGCCGTCCATAGCCGGTCCTCTCCTGCAGGAGCCTCCCTCATCCTACACATCAGACATCAAACCACTACAACCACATCTCATCCTTCAAGCTACTGAACTATTGAGCCTCAGAAAGAAGAGACACGAGAGCGAGGAGCGCCTTGACGCTCCCATCTCTGAAGAAATTCATGGTCGTGTTTTAGTCTGCTCAGCAAGGTCAGAGTTCACGGGAATGTGTCTGACTCACCACTAAATAATTTACTCAAGGGTCATAGAGGCAATAATTTTTACAGAGAAAGCATTTCCAAATCAATGCACTAAAACGTCAGTTCATTAAGATGGTGGGGGTAGGGTGGGGTTAGGAGGTGAGAACCAGGATCATGGCAATGCTTTTGTTGGGAGGAGAAATTAGCTGTTAAAGTACCGAAAGGACACACATCAGTTAGATTTCTTTTTTGTTTGTCAATGATGTCTTGCCTCTATGGATACTAATAAAAAA
>NC_041233.1:54277181-54284703 GCF_002837175.3 Physeter macrocephalus
GAGCCTGCGCGTCCGGAGCCCGTGCTCCGCAACGGGAGAGGCCACAACACTGAGAGGCCCGCGTACCGCTAAAAAAAAAAAAAGCAAACAACCTAAAGATTTTGATACTGGATATCTTAAAAAATTACAACAAAAAAAAATCTCTGTCCATCTCCAGGAGCCCCCTCCAGGAAGTCTTCCAGGGTTTACCCAACTCTGGGCGTTCAAGATTACTTTGCAATCTTGCAGCACTTTGCTGTATGGTCTGGTCTGCAATCCACTGCACCTCAAGCAAAACATTAAATTTCTCATTGTTTCTAGCATTCAAGGAGGGCCTTCCCCAGCCATACATTGTCCATGGGCAGCCACGGGACTTGTCCCTCTCCGCCATTCCCTTGAAGAGAGCTGGCAGGCTGTATTTGGCTTGTTCAGTGCACTGCCTTCCATCCACTTCCTCACACACAGCTGTGATCACCAGCCTAACGATTTTGTTAAATTGTCATTTTGATATTACCATTTCAAGTGAATCAGGAAGCCCAGTTTATAGTTCAATTAGCAAAAGTCTGATCACACTGCCAGCTATCAAGTCTCTGGCAAAGACAAGAGCCCTGAACCGTCACAGCTGGAACAACTATTCCCAGAGTGCCTTCCACATCAAAAACAGTAGCCCGATTGTGTAAGGGGGGCAAACACGCATGAGAGCACAGGCCTTGTCCTCAGGAGCTCACACCCAGCACCAAGAAAACGGTGAGGATCCTGATACCTAGGAATGCCGGAACGCTCCCTGGGTGCTGTACACCATCACATCACATCCTCACAGCAGCCTTACATTTCAGTGCTAGGACTGTCCCCGGGTTCAGAGCTGAGGAAAGAGAGGCTGCGGGAGGTGTTAACTTGAACAGAGCACACCGCCAGGAGGCAGAGTCACAGAGCAGAAATCCCTGGACTGGAATGGCTGGGACAGAGTCAGGAAGTAAGATGAAGGCTCCCAGGGGACAGCAAGGAAGCGGAGACGGAGGATGAGCTGCAACCCCAGTGCTGAGCATGTGCTGGGGACACAGCTGAAAGCCTGGCCGCCCCAGTGGTGTGTGAGGAGAAGCAAGCCTGGTGCCAAGGGGCCCTCAAACGCCAGCGTGAGGAAGGTGGACTTGAGCCAACAGCAGTGAGGACCACTGAAGATTTCTGAATATAAGAGCGATCAGATGGGAGTGATGCCTTAGGAAGGTGATGCCTGGTGCCCGAAAGGATGGCCGGGGGGGTGGGGTGGGGGGTGGAGGTGGGAGGGGGGGCTGGAACCACTCGGGAAGCCACAATAGTCCTTAAAGCATGAGTGATGGGAATCCCAGCGTGGAGGATCTGGCTTCTCCCGGATGTGAAAACTGTCTGGGAGACAGATAGATGCGGCCATGAGCTCTGCAACTGGCCTCACTGAGTGGCCCTGGGCAGGACACCTGGCCGCTGGTGTCTGCAGTTTCATGAGCATTGAAACAGGGATAATGCTAGATCCCCACACGGGGCTGCCAAAGGACTGTATAAGCTTGTGTGTGTGCAGTGCTGAGCTCAGCTCCTGGCTCGCAGCACCACTGGCTCATCAGCTGTTAGAACACATGTTAACAGAAACACAGAGGCTGGCAGGTGGTCCCGGGCGGCGCAGTGACTGCCTCTCCACCAGGCAGTAGGGCGTGTGAGACCGAACTAAGGAGAAGAGTCAGGGTGAGCAGTCTTGATTTGGGGGTCCCCTGGGGAAAGGAAAAGGCTGATGTCACGGGAGGCCATGAGCTCTCCTGACGAGACCCCCAGAAGGAAGCACAGTGCGGGTACCACCGCATATGAGTTACGTATTTGGGGAGAGCACTCCCAGCCTTTTCTTTCACTTTTTCCTTTTCAAGCAAATTTTAACAGTCCTTGGGCTGCTGCCCTGACTCAGGAACAAGGAAGGCAGTCTCAGAAGGAGAGGGGAACTCTGGCAACCTCTTCTTTTTTTAAAAAATAAATTTATTTATTTATTTTTTAAGTTTGGCTGCGCTGGGTCTTCGTTGCTGCACATGGACTTTCTCTAGTTGCGGCGAGCGGGGGCCGCTCTTTGTTGCGGTGCGCGGGCTTCTCATTGAGGTGGCTTCTCTTGTTGCGGAGCACGGGCTCTAAGCAGGTGGGCTTCAGTAGCTGTGATGCCCGGGCTCAGTAGTTGTGGTGCACGGGCTTAGCTGCTCCGCGGCATGTGGGATCTTCCCGGACCAGGGCTTGAACCCATGTCCCCTGCATTGGCAGGCGGATTCTTAACCACTGTGCCACCAGGGAAGTCCCTCTGGGAACCCCTTGCCTGGAGGAAGCAGTAGACGCCGGGCAGTTGCCCTGCAGCATCCGTTTGCCATGAAATGGAATTTATACATGAAAATCAGGAGAGGAGCAGCCTGGGGCACCCCAGTCATGGCTCTGACAGAACTGACAGCTAATTAGAAAGCTCCATTTAAGCCTCACGTTGAAAAGCCATTTAATAATTAAATGTCTTATCTGTATTTAAATTCCTCTGACAATGGATACTTAGAGTGTGGCCAGAGAACCAATTTTCTCACTTCCATCACCCTACAAGACACAATATTTGAATCCAGGCATCTCCCCCATTGACAGTACGTGACATTATGTCACTCGATTTGTATTAGGAGTGTTCCAACATCAGGGGGACTCTTCCTCCAGGCTCTTGGATTTGATGCAGCACAAAGAAACCTGACTGAGAACCAAGTTGACATGCATGTGTCCCTTCACAAGTCACGGAGCTGGGATGGGGCGGGCAGGGAGTGGGAGAGGAGGCCCTCAGCCGAGCGGGGTCTGGGGAAGGGAAGTGGAATCAGCTCACCTGAGTGTAGCTAAAAGGGATTCATGGTCTGTAGAGCAAGAATAAAATTTTTTTAATAATATAGTGTTTATTTAAATAATAATAATAAAAGCAAAAATGAAAGTTGGTCTGCTTTTCATTACCACCATGCACAAGCAATTCTAAAGAATGTCAGTGATAACATAATGCTCCCCGCTAAGAAGCTGGTCCCGCTGCAACCCCCTTGGCCTGCCGCTGCCTCGGCCTTAGGGACCATGAGCGCAAATGGCCTGGAAGCCACAGGGCTCCCAGGCCTGATCAGGGAGGGGAGAGGAGACCACCCGTCTCCAGGGAGGAAAGGAACTGTGCTGCTGCATGTTTAAAGGGTGGACAGACACAGGCTGGGTTTGGCCCCGTAAGTGTGCTCTGCCCGCCCTGCAGGAGCAGGGAACTGTAAGGGAGGCGACCTCTGCATAGTCCAATGAAGCTGCACCCCATTCTGCTGGCAGCAGGGGCTGTAATGTCACCAGGGTCCCCAAGTGGCCTGGCGGGGGGCCATGCAGAGCTATGGGGGGAGGGTAAACCCCGAACGAACACACAGAAGTCTCCGCAAGGAGACCAGATTCAGGTGGGAGGGAGTCATGGACAGCCCCTTTTGGGTCACAGATGGAGCATCTGGAGAAAATAACAGAGAGAGAGGCTTCCCAGGTCCTCCCGCTGTTTGCTTAGAGCTATCCTCCCACGACAACCCAAAACGCTTCTCCCTTGTCCCCAGGACAGCCTCTCAGAGAGCAAAAGACTGTGCTTCTGTCTCCCCTTCTGGAAGTTTCTCTTTCCATCCAAAGGAGCTAATGAAACTCACAGACAGAGAGTGCACATCCAAAGGAATAAGACCTGGAAGGGAATTTAAACATGACCTAGCTCAACTCTCTCTTCTGACAGATGTAAAAAGCCCAGAGAGGTCAAGGAACTTGTCCAGAGTCACCCAGCTGGTTAGCTGGTGCTCTTCCCATCCCCAGACCCACCATGCTGCTGGGAAGCATTACGGTATTACAGCATTATGGTATTGGCAGTCAGCGAGTTGTGGGTCTAGATCCTGCTCTCCCCTTACAACAGCTGTGTGGGATACACCACACGTGCTTCCGGGCCCCAGACAGCAGCCTGGACTGGCGGCTGGACTAACTGAAACAGCACCCCAACACCAGGCAACACCAGTCCTGCTTTGGGGTGGATGTGACTTTGCATGTCTGGGATGCTTGAGTCATGACAACCCCTCAAGTCACAGCCAACAAGACCAAGTATCTCTCTGGGGCACAGGCAGTCTGATGACCAGTGGAACTGGCCCAGACAATCATCAAATTCAAGAATATCAAGGGCCTTGGATAACACTAACTGCACCTGACACTGCTGTGATCCTGCCCTCAAGGTGCTCTCTGTTCTCTTGGGTTTACCTGTTGATATACTGCGGTTCAACTGTTGCTTCTCAAAGTGTGGTCCTCGGACCAGTAGGGTCCTCATTATCTGGAAGTTTGTAGAAGAAGTGACTCTCAAGCTCCCCCTGGAGCTGCTGGATCAGGATCTGCATTGATGCAAGACCCCCAGGTGACTCGGATGTGCGTTAAAGCTTGGGAGGCACTGGTCTAGGGAATGGTGGGGACACCCAAAGGTGATGACCTTGGAGAGTGCCAACACTCTGCACACCATCAGAGACCATCACAGACTGTCCATCACAGGCGTGTGTGACACGGCGCTGCCATCGCTGTGCTCTTGCCCAGGGGAAGATGAGAGGTTCTGAGTTTCAGAGGATGGTAAGCACAGAGTACTGCAGGATGAAAAGTCTTGATGCAGCCAGCCATCAGGTTAGGAAATGTGCTTTGCACAGTGTCCAGGGAGACATGGGC
Source organism: Physeter macrocephalus (assembly GCF_002837175.3). NCBI lineage: Eukaryota > Metazoa > Chordata > Mammalia > Artiodactyla > Physeteridae > Physeter > Physeter macrocephalus. The sequence continues at coordinate 54,281,874 of NC_041233.1, forward strand.
CTGCGTGCCTGCTTTTCACCAGCTCTGGGACCTGCCACAAGCCCGTTAAGGTCTACGGGACCGGGTTCCACATCTCCCCTGTAAAGTAAGGATGCAAGGAGATTCCGGATATAAAAAACTGGCACTGGCCTGTCCCTGAGAGGGGCTCTTGAGTAGTAACAGCTATGGTTATGATCTGAGGGGAGCAGGGAGACTGGATGCTTCTCCAAACAGCAGAAGGGGAGAGACCTGGGCTGGTGAGCAGTGGTTGCAAGTCCCAGGACAGCGGGTTGGGATTAGTATATGGAAGATCCGTGGGTAGTGAGCTCCCCAACGGCAAATGCTCAGCGAGGGCAAGGAGGCTGTGGGGAGTTCAGGAGGGGTGGGGCAGCAAGTGAGGCCCTCTCCTCTCCTCATTTCTGCTGCTCTGAGTAGGGCACCAGTCTCCCCAGGATCCAAGGGGGATCTCCCCTTCCTCTCTCCTTGCAGCGGAACAGACAAGGACAAAGCAGCACTGGAGTGGACGCCACAGACCTGCCAACAGGCCCCAACACTCTCTTCCCAGCAGGAGCTTCAAGCAAGTCCCACCAGGTAACCAAAAAGGAAGACACCACTGGTCTCCTCAGTAACCATGTTCAAGGCCCTTCAGTAATAATTTTAACAAGCTTCCAGCTCTCCCCCCAAACTGCTTAACATCTACAACAATCACACTCTTCCTTTCTCCTCTGAACATTCATTTTAGCGCATCTGACCAGAACAGTGTGATCTCTAAACCAAGTCAGACAGTGATTTCTTCACAAAGTGCAACGCCCTCGATTAATGAACCCTCTGGGAATGAAGATCCTTTTAACAAAGACACCATTAAAAACAACGCTGAAAAAACCACACACGGCCCCTAAGTGTTTGTCACCCGTCATAACCTACAAGGGGGTATGCACAGTGGGGGTGACGTGGACGCCTCAGAAGGGGGCAGGCTCCAGCCACTCCTGGCTGCTGAAGGAAGGAAAGGAGCAAGCCATGTGTGAACCTGGAAGAAGAAGTATTCTAGGCAAAGGGAACCGCCAGTGCAGGGGTCCTGAGGCAGGAACATGCATGGTGGTGTTCAAGGAAAAGCAAGGAGGTGAGGGTGGCCGGAGTGGGAAACGGGGAGAGTGGTAGGAGGGTAAAGACTCTGGCTATCAGGCTAAAGGAAGCAGGAAGCCATCAGAGGGTTCTGGACCGAAGAGCAACTTAGATTTAGAAGGTGATGCACTTAAGGCACTAGCAACAGTACCTTGTACAGAGCGAGTGTTCAATGAACATGAGCTCTTATTATACATCACTCCCTAAATTTCTACCTGGTCTCCCCACATCTGCAAACACACACCCCACTCAAAGCCCTTCAATATTGCCCCTCTGGCTACTGAGGTGTCCCAGATCCTTCTGTCTGGGACTCAAGCCCCTCAGTAAGGCCCACTGCACACACCAGCCACCACCCCAACACACCTACCCAGCTACAGACTTGCTCCCCCTAGACCTGCACACCTTCCCTCTTCTTTGCTTTCACCTTCCTATGCAAATCCCTTCCTCTTGAAGGCCCTCTCCTCTCAGCATCTCCTAACATCCTCCCCAATGTCACTTCCATCGCAAAGGCCACCTCCTCCATGAAGGCTTCCTGCATGCATCCGCAGATGAATGTCATCTCTCCAGCATTAGCCAAGCACACCGCGCCACTCACGGACCTTCTCATCTTTAGTGCTGGTCTCAGCCCCGCACTGAACCCTACCTCCAGACCCTGCCACCACCCATGAGAAAGTTACCCACCAAGCTCTCCGAAGGGCTCAGCCAAGGCACTGAATGCGCCATTACTAAAGTCAGCAGGGTTGGGCTTCCCTGGTGGCGCAGTGGTTAAGAATCTGCCTGCCAATGCAGGGGACACGGGCTCAAGCCCTGATTGGGGAAGATCCCACGTGCCGCACAGCAGAGCAACTAAACCCGTGCGCCACTGCTACTGAAGCTGACACGCCTAGAGCCCATGCTCTGCAACAAGAGAAGCCATGGCAATGAGAAATCCACACACCGCAACGAAGAGTAGCCCCCGCTTGCAAAAGCCCGCACACAGCAACGAAGATCCAGCACGGCCAAGAATAAATAAATTAATTAATTAAATTTTTTTAAAAAACAACAATAAAGTCATCAGGGTAACACAACAAATGCACAGCCCCTATTTGCCCTCATCCTCTTGACGTGGCCAAGACTCAGGTAAGCTGTGAAGGGAGCACAGTTGGCCTCTCCCAGCCTGTCCAAGGGGGTGTGATTACAAATGGAAAGCCGGGGTTGGGGGGGTATTCCTCTTCCTTAACACACAAACGCTCAACAGACAAAACAAATTTGACAACTGCTCAGTTCTGTTCACCAGTCAAGCCTGAAGGCTTTGGCCCCTCTATGACCACAGATGCGGGTATTTCACAAGATAAAAACAGCCATGATAAAGAGGAGGAGGAGATCAAAAACCCTGCCCAACACCACACACGCACAAAAGCTTAGCATGGCTGTGCGGCCACGTTCAAGCTCTTGCATCTGGAGAAAGGGCATCCGTCACATCCAGGAGGTCACGGAGTAGGCCAGAACCTACAGCTGTCCTTGCAAGGTCGCAGTGGGATCACTTTGGTCACATCGCAGAGGCCTCCAGTGACCAAGGTGTATGAGGGTGGGGAACAGAACTTGCCGCCCCAGTCTTTTTTTTTTTTTTTTTTTTGCGGTACGCAGGCCTCTCACTGTTGTGGCCTCTCCCATTGCGGAGCACAGGCTCCGGACGCACAGGCTCACGGGCCATGGCTCACGGGCCCTGGCTCACGGGCCCAGCCGCTCC
>NC_041233.1:54284713-54300187 GCF_002837175.3 Physeter macrocephalus
CCACTGCGCCACCAGGGAAGCCCGACCGCCCCAGTCTTTACAGAAGAGTTACTAAAGAGCCCTGAACTCCCACGGGGTTTGCTGAAGCAGGCAAGAGAGATGCCAGATCAAACAGGGGTCAGAATCTTCTAGATGACTGCTTAACCAGAGGCAGATGAATCACAGGACCACAAAGCAGCCTCCCGAGGGTCTGAATTAAGGAACTCAAGGTGAAAATGGGGTCAAGATTCATGAACTGTTGTTACCCAGGCCTCTCTGGGAGGCTCCCACTCCTCTCTCTCAAGCCATTTCACCAGCTTAGCTCCTGCCCAGGACCAGGAACCCAACAGACAACCAGCCAGAGAGGCAAGCAGCACCCAGAATCTGACCAAAAGACCTTCGCCAAGGGCACACTCAGTTGGATCCGGGTCCCATAAATGGCACCTATAACGGACATCCAGTGGTTTTTGTTCTGTTCCGGTTTTGTCTGCAGCATCGGTTCACCCTATTTCCCAGTGATAACCCCAATTTTTTTGTCTGGGGATCCATCCCTCCCCTATTCTGCTCTCTTGGTCAGATGGAGATGACTCCACTCCCAACTCCAGGGAGGCCCCATCATTTCTCTGACCAGGGTGGCTGGTTTGAGATGACTACAGAACCCATCAAAGCCAAGATGATAGATTATATGAGACTTTTGGGACAGAAGTTATCATTCTTTCCTGGTGGGTTGGAACTAAAGGCTGGAGCTTCTGTAGCCACCTTGGAACATGAATGGAGGAAGTGTTGAGATTGGGGCCAATGTGGAAGAGATTGGGGGAGGGAGGAAGAAAGACAAAGAGCGAATGAAGGGATGAATGAAGGAATGAATGAACTTGGGTCCTGGTATCATTATTTGAGTCCCTAATCAGGCCTCATCTGATTCAAACTTAGGTCTCCCTGACTCCAAAGGAGGGGAGGAATTTAAAAGGTATTGAGTGTTTATTGCTGGGCAGAGGGCAAATTTTACTGCATTTAATCTCCACAATAACCCTGTGAGGTAGGCCTTATTTCCCCCTTATGTTTATTTGTAAACAGGTAAACTTGTAAAGAGGTTTTGAAACTGGCTGAGGTCAGCCAATTCACAAGAAGCAAAACCACAACCAGGGGGCACCCGACCCCCACCCAAGCTTTGTGCTCTGGGCACCACCCCTGGGCAAACAGGCCAGAGCTCAGAGCGGGCTGCAGCCCCACGGGAGTTCACATTTTGATAACGGAGCCAGAGGAGGGCTGCCAGTGAAACGCCTGCTCCAGGGGCTAACGGGTATAATGTTCTCTGGGAGAGAAATGCCGTGTCTGCTGGGAAAGATCTCTCAGGGCTGCGGAAACCTGCCGAAGAGCAACTGATAAATGTCAGCGCACACAGTCATCCTGGGGAAACCAGGCAGAGTGGGCAAGAACCTAAACTTTGTGAACAGTAGCTACTCTGAGCCATCAGTTACCATGCACGGGGCAGCCCTGAGAGTCCTCCAGGGTGACTGCCAAGGACACAGGCCCAAAGCCAGAAAAGGCACAAATTGGTGCCATCGGGAAGGTGTCAGAAACTAAAGACACGGCATGTTATGTTGAGGAGAAAGTATCCCACAGCTCCGGGAGATGTGCGCACCTGCCCTGGAGGCTGGCACTGCCACTGAGGCTGAATGACGCGCTCCGGCAATGCTGTCCAGCAAGAACAACCTGTCATAAAATGGGAAGCGGCGGCAGCATGTTAACTCTATGGCTAGTTTGTGTGACTCGGTCTCCTTTGTTAAAATGAAACCCTGGGCTTTCCCCAGGGAGGGCAGGGCAGCTTGTCAAGGACGCCACCTCTACTCCCTGGCTCTCCCTTCTCTCGGGTGCCTCACATCCTGACTGCATCAAGAACGCCCCCAAGGTCTGCCGACGCCCCCTGCCGTTCCAGCCCGTTCGGTCAGGCACCAGTTCCTGTCCTCCGAGACGTCACTCTTCACAGCCCAGAGAGGAATATTTGAAGACAGCAGGAAATACTAAAGAAGAAAACAAAGAAAATAGCCAGGAAACGCACAGGCGGCCTCCTCCAAGGTCTAGTTGGGAAAGCTCAGGCCCCCCACCCTGCTGAGGCCCCCCACAGTGGGCTGGAAGACCCTGCCCCACCCCATGTGATGACCCCAGCTAAGAGTGGATGAACTGGTGGAGGACACGGAGCCCACTGGGGGCAGGGAGGTGCCAGCCCACTGCAGAGGGGGCCTTGTGACCCCCTGCCAACTGACCTATTTCACCCAGGGAAGAGGAGGAGAGTTGCTAACATGAGGGTAGGGCCAGAGGCCACTACGTAAGGAGAGATCAAAGGGCGAGGCTGTGGCCTGGGCAAAAACAAGAGGCCTAACTGAGGCACCCACGCATGTACCCCCGGACTTTCCTGCCTCAGGTACTGTGCTCCTCCCCCATCTGCCCAGGAGACTCCTCCTTCGGGAAGTGCTCCAGGACTCCTACCCTCCTCCTCTCTGCACCTACCCCACCCCTCCACAAACAGAGTTGGGCATGCCCTCCTCTGGGGCTAATCAGCACCCTGTAGGTACGTGCACAGAGCACTTTCTGGAAGGTAAGAAGTGGAGGGAGTGGGGTTAAGAGGGTGGGTCTCAGTAGCTGCCTGGGTTTACATCCTGGCTCTGCCACTCTGTCACTTTAACCAAGTCACTTAACCTCCCTGTACCTCAGTTTCCTCATCTGTAAAATGAGGAGAAGAATAGTGTTGAGGGTTAAATAAACTAATTCTTGGGAAGTATCTGGCCTGGCCAGCACCTGGTTCGTGCAATGAACGTGAGTCTTCATGTTTCTAACTTGTCCTTTTCCTCCATGGAATCGAGAGCTCCTCAGAGGCCCAGACTCTGTGTCACCCTTGTCTGTGTCCCCAGCACACACCCAAATTCACCACCTCAGTGGCAGCATGGACAGCCACCCCCCGGGGTCATCCCGGAAGGTTTGAAATGGAGTGAGGGATGCAGGTGAAGGCTGAGAGCTGTGCTCTGGACTCAGCAGTCCTAGGTTCAAGTATGGGTCCGTGGTCGGGGTGCAGTGACTAAGGACAAGCCCCTTTATTTCTCTGAGCCTCGGTTTCCTCATCTGTAAACCAAAGATAAAAATGACTCCTTATTGTAAGGAGTAAATGAGAAGGTATTTCTAAAGAGCTTAGAACAGCACCTGGCACACATTAAGTCTCAATAAATGTAATGGGTTCTTCCGTTTTTCGTAATAATAATGCTGGCATTACTATCAATAGTGAACAGTGAGTAGCCTGAGGCCGTTTGCAGCCATGGCTACTCTCTCGAGAGATGCTTAAAGTTAGAAAGCAGAACAGAAGGCGGACTGCCTCCGAGATGCTGGGGGAGGAGGAGTGCCTTCCCACTCAGGGCCCTGATCAGAAGGTTCTGGAAACCTCCCGGCAGGGACCCTTCCCAGTGACAAGCTGTGGGCCCCTGTTGCTCTCTGCATCTCTCCTCTCTCCAGCTCTGCTGGCTCCCTCCTCACACTGTTAGCCTTTTCACACAGAGAGGAAGGCATGAAAGGATGGAGTCTGGAAATTAGCATGTCAAAGTCAGTGTTGGACGAGCTTCCCGAGTGGTCTGTTCCCGAACAGAGGAGGGTGGGGAGCGGGTCGGGGCCCTGTGATCCCCACAGCTTCTGCACCCGATCAGTCATCTCGAATTCTCCTTCTGTGGCACATTAAAGAGACACATCGCCAACCAACCTGCCCCAGGCACGCTGAGCCAGCGTTCAAACACAGACAGCCCTGCGTTCTCTGCGCAGGCAGAGAAGCCTTTGCCTCCTCTCCTCCGGCCAGAATCTGAGGCGAGGGAACACTGGATTCAGTCCAGTTTACTCAGACACCCATGTAAGCAGTGATTAGGTCAGACAGCTACTGACCTCCCAGACCGGCCCAGACGAAGCACAGAAAAGCACCAGTCACTTATCACTGATCCACCATCCATCCAACAACTGCTGACATTAGATTTTACTTGTGAAGTGTTTTCTGGCTCATTCGCCGTCTGTCGGGGAATCAGGCCTGGGGGGAAGTCGGGGGTGGGGACACACAGAGACAGCCTCACGGCCCAGAAACACACGAAGGTACCAGCAGCCCCTCGCTCGGCTCACAGGAGAAACAGTCATGGTGACAGATTCTCCCGAGAGCCTTGAGAATGACGCCGGGGAAACCGGTACGACCATTTTGTGAAACAATTTGCTAAGAGCCAGTAAAGTTGATGCTGCACGTGCCCATGACCTACAATTCCATCCCCAGGTGTTCACCCACCTAAGAAACGCTCCCAGATGTACAGCCTGCGTAAGGATGTTCTCAGCAGCACTGTTTGAAGCTGAAAAACCTAGAAAAAGTCCAAACACACAGGAAAGAAAATGGATACATTGTGGGAATTCCACACAATAGTGAAAATGCATGAGCCAACGCCACCCACGTCATCATGGACGAATTTCAGAAACCTAATGCTGAGTTTAAAAAAATTTTGCAGAAGAATGCAGAAGAACTCTTTTTATAAAAAGTTGAAGAATAAGCAAAAGTTTAATGCTTACATACACATATAATGTAGTAATACTACAAGAAAACCAAGGAAATTACAAACACAAAAATCAGTGCAGTGGGTTCCCTCTGGGGCTGGGGGCTGGGGGCCTTCCAACAGCAAGGCTTTGGGCTTAAATGAAAACTAGTGACTCCTATTTACAATAGCCAGGACATGGAAGCAACCTGAATGTCCATCGACAGACAAGTGGACAAAGAAGATGTGGCACATATATACAATGGAATATTACTCAGCCATAAAAAGGAACAAAATTGAGTTATTTGTAGTGAGGTGGATGGACCTAGAGTCTGTCATACAGAGCGAAGTAAGTCAGAAAGAGAAAAACAAATACCGTATGCTAACGCATATATATGGAATCTAAAAAAATGGTACTGACGAACGTAGTAGCAGGACAGGAATAAAGACGCAGGCGTCGAGAACGGACCCGAGGATCCGGCGGGGAAGGGAAAGCTGGGATGAAGTAAGAGTAGCATGGACATACATACACTACCAAATGTAAAACAGCTAGTGGGAAGCAGCCGCATAGCACAGGGAGATCAGCTCGGTGCTTTGTGACCACCTAGAGGGGTGGGATAGGGAGGGTGGGAGGGAGACGCAAGAGGGAGGGGATAGGGGGATATATGTATGCATATAGCTGATTCACTTTGTTATACAGCAGAAACTAACACAACATTGTAAAGCAGTTATACTCAAAGAAAGATGTAAAAAAAATATAGTGATTCCATGGATGCTCCTTTTATTATTATGCTTTGCCACTAACATATATATTATTTATAACATATTATAAATATTCTTTTGTATTATCAAAAATTCACTTAAAAATATTCTCAAAAAGAGGGCTGGCAATCAGAGACCAGTGAAGAATAATAAAAGCTGCTTTCACTGAGTGCCCAACATGCCATCAGGACACGCGAGACTCTAGACACAGATTATCCTAATTCTCAACTGTGCAAGATGGGTGTCATTACAGCCACGGAAAGTACGGCTCTGAGTGGTGAAGGGACAAGGCCAGGGTCACCATGCTAGTCTTGCTGCCGAGAAAGAAACCAAACACAGCCCGTCTGTCTGCGCCTGCAAAGACTGTGTCTTTCCACGATGCCAAGCAGCCTCTCAAATATTTATAGACATAAATGGTGAATGAACCAAAGCGCAATTCAATCCAACACATATTTATAAATATTTATAACCAAATGTTTTGCTTTGATAAGGCCTATTCTCTGAAGTGCCTGGCGTCAGACAAACAGGGCTTTTTCTGTTGCAGCAGTCTGCGGCTCACCTGGGAATGTTCGCTCGTTTCCATGAACACACACTTACGTCTGCGCTCACATCCGCACCCAGATGGCCCACCGCCCCATTACTCATTGTCATCAATTTACCACACCGTGAAAATAAGACTCAGCACTCAGGGACCACAGGATGCTATGTCTGTGAGGGAATTCGTGCCTCCCTGCTGCCCAAAATCTGCCAGAGGCTCCCCACCACTTTCAGGATGAAATCCAAACCCCTCGGCAGAATGACACGTCCTGGCCAAACCCTCCCAAACTCACATCTGCCCTTTCACAGCTCACACCCGCACTCTGACCAGCAGGCTGGGCTCCAGGGCAGGTTCTCGAAGGCAGAATGCACAGCGCTCCCCGTTGCTGCCTGCCCTGCACAGGCTCTCAGGCTGTCCCCTCCGCCAGTCCCCTCTTCACCCCCCTCCTGGCCTCGCTGATGCCCACTGGACGCCCAGAGCCCAGCGGTGGTGCCTCCTCCTCCAGAGCTTGGCCGAGCCTCCTTGCTGGGCTCCCATCACTCCTACAGAAACCCCTCCCCACGGCCATCTCTGGACCAGCTCTCCGTTTACTTTTCTGGTCTCTCCTCCCCAGGACCCTAAGCTCTTCATTCTGCATCTCCAGCCTGTAGGCTGGGGAGACATGAATTCAGAGCTCACGCTACATAAATGCATGCTGTCGCCTGCACCTCCTATCCCAGGCCCACGTAAAACAACAACGGGTGGGACAGACAGTCCACGTTAATGCGCACGTGTCAGCCCGTGCTAAGCCTTACCCGACTTAATCCTCATAACCACACCGTGAGGCACTCCTATCCCTATTTCATAGGTGAGGAAACTGAGCTTTAGAAAAGCCCAGTGACCAGACCAAAGTCATGCAGCCAGTCACCCGGGCCTGTCAGACCCCAAAGCCCACGATCTGTGATTAATTTGTTGAATAAACAATTGAATGCCCTCAGAATCTGGAAATCAGAGGACGGTAGATCTGAAAATCATCTTGGGAAGCAATAACAACTTGCAGTGGTCATTTCTGTGCCCCTGAGAGATTTTTATTTTTTAATCATCTGCAAAGATGCACTAATGACAACACTTGAGATTTTGTACCGCACGTTGCAATTTCAAAGGGTTTTCCATCTGCATCAGCTTCTCTAAAATTTTTCCTTTGAGGACTTTCAAGGTGGGTTTAATGGGTGGTCCCAACGGTATCCTGACCTGGTGTAAAGACCTGTGCACAGACATGGGATGAGTCTCATTAGCCCCCCAGGCAGGGCAGAGGAGTGGGAGCCGCCACCCCACTCAGCCTGGAGGCCCTCAGCACTGCCCGAGGCCACTGCCACCTCTCACCGGGGTCTTCCTAGCAAGGCGGGAGGTGAGGACGAGTGATGCAGCAAAGGAGCACAGCCTGCCCAGCTCCTGACCACTTCTCCACAGTGTAACTGTCCATGGCAGCAGCATTCTAAGCCAGGGGACCAATGGGACAGGTGAGAACAACAATTTACCCCAACCCTCGGGGCCAACGTGGGGGCAGCCAAGAGGCCTCGAGTCCCCCCCCAGAATGACTGGGGCTTGGCACAGGGTGCATTAGGGCCAAGGAGGTGATGGGGTGTCTGGGGCCTGCCCAAGGGGGGCCACCTGGCCTAAAGGAGGCCCAAGTGAGCCCAGAAACAGAGAAAGAATCATTACTGCACACTCCCAAATCTTTCCAGTAAGGACTTCGAAGGCCCTGGGAGTGCTATAGCTGGAGTGATGCCACAAGCTCAGGCAGGGTCCCAAGGAGGCTTGTCTTCCCAGCCTCCTCCCAGACCTCATCAGCTATGGGTCTTACATAAACCCTTGGCTACCCTGAGCCTCAGTTTTCTCCTCTATAAAATGGAGATGATAATAATTCCAACCTCATAGGGCTGTTGAGAAGATTAAATAAGACAAGGCACATAGATCCCTTAGCATACAGGCGGCACCTGTTAAACGGCATCTCCTACTGTTCAATGGTTCTGCTGTTACACGCAAGATTCTTAGCCACCTGTTACATGGGAACAGGGGACTGCGTCTATCTTGTCACCATCAGAGCCTACACAGAGCAGGTGCTCAGCAAACAGCAGCTCACTGAGTGAACCATCCGGGCACCAGAGGCCATTCGGGCTGGGAGGAAAGGGATGAATCAGAGTGTGAGGGCTGGCCCAGCTCAGGAGCCCCTTCCTGGCTTCCCTGCAAGTCTGGTTTAGGGGCTGCCCACCCAGGCTCTGCTTGAACATGCCTGGGGCCAGAGCACTCACCACTGCTGGCGGCCCAGCATCCACCCTCAGACCACTCTTCTTTAGAAAGGACCTAAACCCACCTGCCCACGCAGATCCCACTTCTGGAGAACGTGGAATAAGCGCTCCCTCCGTGCTGGCACCCGTACTGCTCTCAGCGGCTCTGGGGACACCTATCCCCCAGCCTCCTCTTCGTTGGCTGAAACCTCTCCAGTTCCTTCACTGACCCTCACAGGTCGATGCCGGGTGCTCACGGGTTTGGCAAACTTTCTCTCAAGGCGAGGAGTGTGGAGCCTGGCACCACGTTCCCGGGAAGGTTTCCTCAGCAGCCCTCAGCTCCCCTGCTGGCCCCCAGAACCCCAGTCCCAGACCGGGAAGACCTTGGGAATCCTGACCCCTGAGTCTCTCCCATCCTTCTGTGAGTGTGGAGGTTACTGCTGAGGGGAGGGCCAATAAACAAGCCCCGTCACTGGGTGCCTGGGTGTGCTGAGTCCTTTTCTCCCCAGAAATCCAACTCCGCCTCTCATGGTGCTGAGAAACAGCATTTCTCTGCCCTTCCTTCTAAGAAGCCAAGGCTCAGAGAGGCAGCCTGTGTCAGATTCCAAGTCTTTTGAAAACTAAGGAAACATATACTCCTCCCACTCCTCTGACCTTGTGAGGCAGAATACAAGAGGCATTGGCTATGTCAATTTGCCTGCTGTGTGACCTTGGGCAAGTTGCCTGACATCTCTGAGATTTAATGTGAAAGGAGAATCAACAAAACATACCTCACAGGACTGCTGAAAGAATACAATGAAATAATGTATAGAGAATCACTGGCTGGCCTGGGTCAGGGCAGGTACTAAGTAATAGTGTTCAATGATGATAATGCTGATGAACTAGAAGGGGGCGGGGGAGGGAGAAATAATAATTCATCACCACACCACACCACCTCTTCCCCCCCTCCCCCCCGCCACCAGAGGGGACCACCTTCCTGAACTGTTGAAAACCCACTACAAGCTTCCAGGTTCCTCCTTCCTATGAGGGGTCCTGAGGCCTGGGGTCAGCACCCTTTTCCCACCTTACAGAGCTTGGGAGAGTGGAGACCATGGACAACGGGGCACCCACAGCCCACGAGCCTGGCCTGGCCTCCTGGACCCTCTCCCCAGTACCGGTGACCAGAAGCCTGTCCGCGCTCCCTTACGCTTGATGGCAATGACGTCTCTCTCCCTGGCCTAGCTCATTTCTGGAGACAATGGGGCCAGGGGCTGGGCGCCCTGCTCAATTAACACTCTCAAGAATGCCAGCGGAGCAGCTGTGGTGGCAGCCGGACTCCCCAGGGAGAGGGGCCCAGGTGTTCCTGCCTCCTCTCCGGTGCAGGCTGGGTTGTGGGGGAGAGCTGGGAGCTGCAAAAAGAGGGGGAGGCGGGAGTCTGCCTGCCAAGGGCCCGCCACGAGGCCCAAGCCCCACCCCAGGGCATCTGGGCCTTCTCTGTAGCGGGAGGGTAGGGGAGCATCTGGCAGCCCACGGCCCCTCTGTGACCTAAGCCAAGAGGATGGTGGCCTCTGGAACCAGAGATCTGGGACTCACTGCTCGCCCCCAGCTTATTACCTGTCTGTAAAATGACAACACACTCTGCCCCGCACTGTCACAAGGTAACATGACAGCACATGGCTTGGAACTTGGGCCACAGTCAGAACCCAATAACGTGCTGGTTTTCTCTCTCGCCCTCCCATCCCTATTTAGAGTGGGTAGCAAAAACATGCCAATACCTTGCTTTACAGACAAGATGAAGATGGAATCAGAAACACACACATAAAAGCAATTTTATCTCTGTGCTTCTGAGAGACAGACTTGAAAGAAAGACTCCTGATGTGAAGAAAAGCTAAAGAGGCTCTGGCATCGAGGAACCATACTCTGGAAGACCTGAGAATAAAGCACATGAGTGGGGTGTGCAAAAAATTAAGCAGGTAAAATAAAAAAGAACCAAATACTGGGAGAAAAGAACTTAGGGACAATCTCTACTTTAAAATCATAAGGAAAAACAGTTTATTGCTTCTAATAATTTATTTGCTTATAAAATTTGCTCCGAACATACTCTCCACTTCAATTTTGATTGAGGTTTGCTTGCATTTAGCTAGTTTAATAAAACTATTTATCTTTGTGTTTAAAAAAAAAAGATTGTGACTAGTCAAGGTATAAATCCATGAGACTGTGGATTTCCAGTAACTTAACCCTCAAGGGTCCACAGCACCCTCCTGCCACCTCATTATAGGGTAACTAAATTGGAGGGATAGAACTTGAGAAGTATATAAATCTCCTACGTTGCTGAATCTGAAAAAGGCCATGTGTCTTTGGCCATATCACCCACATGCAGATCACTCCTCAGTTAACAGCAACTATTAAAAAAAATCAGAGTATGGGACTTCTCTGGCGGTCCAGTGGTTGAGACTCTGCACTTCCAATGGAGGGGGCACGGGTTCGATCCCTGCTTGGGGGACTAAGATCCCACATGCCACGCAACTCATTTCCAAGCTGCAACCTAACCTTCTCCTTCTCTATAAAATGAAGGTAGGGAGCCTAAAAGTTCTCTGAGGTCACTGCTGGCGCTGACATTTGAAAGTTCTATGAATATGTTTCAGAACCCCCAGGGGTGTCTGTCGAAGTGCAGATTTCTGGTTCCAGCCGCAGATTCTAAACTAGAATGTGTGGGGAAGGGCTCTGAAATCCACATTTTTAACAAGCAGGTTTCCATCTCTAATTTGAGAATGGCTATCTCAAGCCCTTGCACATAATATTTAAAGATGCTGCTTGGGCTTCCCTGGTGGCGCAGTGGTTGAGAATCCGCCTGCCGATGCAGGGGACACGGGTTCGTGCCCCGGTCCGGAAAGATCCCACATGCCGCGGAGCGGCTGGGCCCGTGAGCCATGGCCGCTGGGCCTGCGCGTCCGGAGCCTGTGCTCCGCAATGGGAGAGGCCACAACAGTGAGAGGTCTGCGTACCACAAAAAAAAAAAAAAAGAAAAGATGCTGCTTTATTACATCTAGAAGTTTCGAGGTATCTGGGCCCATGTGGTAATCTAACATTTCCTGAGGGCCTGAATATCACACAATACCCAATGCAGCTTCACAAGTCCCCATGGTGTAAGAAGGTTTAAGGCTCATTTTATTTTTTATTTTTATTTTTTTTTGTGGTACGCGGGCCTCTCACTGTTGTGGCCTCTCCCGTTGCGGAGCACAGGCTCCGGATGCGCAGGCCCAGCGGCCATGGCTCACGGGCCCAGCCGCTCCGCGGCATGTGGGATCTTCCCGGACCGGGGCACGAACCCGTGTCCCTTGCATCAGCAGGCGGACTCTCAACCACTGCGCCACCAGCGAAGCCCTAAGGCTCATTTTGCTGATGGGGAAATGGAGGCTCAAAGAGGCAACATAAACAGTCCAAGATCACAGGCTGAGTGAGATGGGTCTGAACCTTCATTTTTGGAATGTCCGTCAGCTTCCCAAAGACCCCGGAGCCTTCCTGACTCCAAGCAAGCTCCCAGCTCGCAAGGGCTTTCTTCAGCCTTGTGGGACACATTTCAAACCCCAGCCTAAGCTAACAGAAGATCAGCATCCATGTCATCCATCAACGTGCTCCTCTGGCTCCAAAATGGTCATTGTGGGTTTTGACACTCAACCAAGAAAGGCAAGGATGTAACCACAACCTGTGCTCATCCTGTCTGCCCAGGATAACATATGTTTCTTAAGGAAGAAGAAAAGCTGGCTAGTCTTTCCTACAACTTTAACAGACAAGAAGCAACGTGCTTAATGATTCAAACCCCAGCTCTGTTGCATACTAGCTGTGTAACCTTGACAAGTTACTTAACCCCTCTGAGCCAGTTTCCTCATCGGAAAAATGGGGATTGAAAAAATTCTCACCTCATAGGGTTGCTGTGAGGATTAAATGAGATAATACAGGTAAGGTGTTACCATGGTGACTGGGATATAGTAAGTGCTCAATAAATGATGGCTTAAAAAAAAAGTATTCACACACACTGACAGCATATGACATAGAGAGAAATGAAAATAAGTCTCTGCTCTGACCTGCCTGTTTCACCCAGACAGGCACAGGACAACCCAGAGGCTGGAGGGGTCCACACACACAACAGCAGTACTCACTGAGGACTGTTCTGGGCAGGCACTGTGCTAGACTCACGTTTGTTCTCCTAGAGGGCCAGTTTCCTAAGCTAGGAAAGGGTTTCTGGCTAAAATTAAATTAAAAAGCGTTTCCCTTCCCCACTGCCTCTCCCACCTTGTAAACCCGCAGGAAACTTCTCTGGGGAACCCCACCTTCAACGTGAAGGTCGGGGCGTCAGCTCATCACCATCTTTATTACTACACAAGACAGCAGGCAAATCCCCTTTCCATGATCCTTTGAGGTGGAGTTGGGGGAGGGTGTCTATTTATCTTCTAATGGAAACGGGAGGTGGAAAAGCGAGCCTTCCTGGCCAACTTAACTACTGCCTCTGTGTTCTTCAATTACTGGTACAAAATGATTTGATGAGAGGAACCAAGCCGACATCTGGGTTTCAGTTAGCATCTGACATGGGGCCTCGCTAATTAATCTGGAAACATGAATTGACAAAGGCTCAAATCCGAGCGCAGTCAGGGAGAAAGCCGGCTGACGGGCCGTGAACAGAAGGTGGTGCGTGGTGGGCGGTACAGAGGTCACCAGCAGTGTCCGGGAGGACTTGGAGACGGCGCCTTGGGTTCACCCCTCCTTCCCGGCTTTGTCATCTGACCCCCAGAGGACAGGCGAGAGGTGGCCCAGCAGCAGCTGGGAGGAGTACGGCTGACACCGGCTCTGTGCTGGCAGCCAGCCAGAAAGACAAAGGGACCCAAACATTTCAGCCCCATCAGTCAGATCAGTCGTGTGTTCCCACCCGGCCCAGAGCTGGCACACTGTTACATCTTCTTGGCTTCAAACCTTCCTCATACAGTCTTAAAAGTAAAAAAAATTTCTTAATTATATATATACAGAAGTACATATACATTTAACAATCATTTATCAGTTGATCGCTTACTAGGCACCATGCATGAAGCTCAGAGCTTTACACATTATGACATTTAATACCTACACCAACCTGGTGAAGCTTTATCTCCACCTTACAACTGCACAAAACGAGGCCCAGAGAGTTTAAGCTAGCTGCCAAGGATTGCACAGCTAGCAAATACAAAGCCAGACTCCAGCCTAGGGTTGGGCAAATGAGGACAGTGTGCCAGGCCCCCTGCTAGCACATACAGCTCTCCATACCCTCCTCTCTCCCCTCCCCCTCCCTACAACCGTCAATGTGACCTTTTGGGGGAGGGAGTGTTGGAGTCATAGAATCGCTGATGATTAGAGCTGAGAAAGCCCTAGATCATCAGTGGCAGTCCAGGTGTATCCCACACAGCTTTGGAGGCAGGCCTGAGTCCAAGAAGCACTGAGCAAGTGGATGGGGCCCCCTACCCTCCCCACAAGAGCCTTTTTATGTCACAGAGTTTCACGTGAGATTTATTTTTAATAAACAAGCTGTTGCCTGTAAAATTTGTGGCCTGCTGATTCAAATCCACCACCTACATTGTATAGTGAAAGAAAAATGAAAACCTGAGCAGGTGCAGGGACTGGAGCCAAAACCCAGGCTTCCTGACCCCAACGCTTTGTGCTTCATGCTGGGTCCAGTGGGCAGCTCTGAATGGAGGTACAGTCCTTCCCTGGTACTGAGTTTTCTCGGGCTTTGCATCCTGCTAAGAGCATGGGGCAAGTGCCTCCTGCCCGGGGAGTTTGTGATTCTACGGAGGCAACACCTAGAGAGTGCTTGGCGCACAGCAAGTGCTCCATAAATATGAACTAGTAACACTGTGTTGCTTCATTGCTCTGTGATGCTAAGATAAAGGCTCCCATCAGCCACTGGATGCTGGTCCTCCCTCTCCACCTCCCATCTCCACCCAGTGTGGGGAGCTGCCCATCTGAAATGAGAGCTGATCCGGACAAAATGCTTAACACCGTCCCTGGCTTGTAGAAGGGCTCCATCAAAGTTGGCCAATATTATACTAACTATTATTGTATTACCTGTAAGTCTTCTCCCTCCCCTCCTTCCCTCCATGACTACAAGACATCAAGATCCGTCTCACTGGCCTGGAAGTGCCAGCATCTCACACCTTTCTCCCGACTGACAGTTGGCCCTACTCTGCATTCTCTCCTTCTGTAGACCTATTCATCGCTCCCCGGTTTCCTTTGGCTTTAGAAAATTAATTATCAGTGATTTGTTAAGTTCATTAGTTCTGCCTCTCAACAGCATGGAAGGCCTGCCATCTGGACCCATATTTTCATTTTTATGCGACTTGTTCCATAATTACACAGTAAGCGGTGTCACCCTGCACAGCCGTGCAGAACACACTCAGCGCACCTCTCCTTTCTCCAGACTTACACAATCTCTCCCTAGGACAAGCAGATCTGTCCGCCCTGCTCTTGGGGCCGCCATTCCTTCAAACGTGTGCAGGGCCCCCGGCATTTTTCTCTTCCTAAACATTTACTGAGCCCACACTATGTGTCAGATCTAGTGTAGGTGCTGTTTGAGGTTACCATCATTAACCCATTTGCAGATGAGGAAACTAAGGCTCAGACAGATGAAGCAACTTGCTCGAAATAATGCGTAATTTTGAAGTAGTTCAGCCAAGATTTGAAGCCAAATCCTAAATCCACACCAGAAAAACCTCAGGCTGACTGTAGCATGATCCTGCAAGCCCCACCCTCTACCTTTTTGCTAAATCCAACTTCCCTCCTGCTTTCCACTACAGGACCTGTCAAATGTGTAGCCCTCCTAGACTTCCATTTCATCCACCCATTCCTGCCTTATCAGCTACAGTCCAGCTCAGCTCCACAGCTTTACAGATGCCAGATTCTTGACAGGGCAGACGCACGTGAAACAATATGAAGAATGGATTCTATTTATTGAGCACTCACTACATGATAATGTTAAGTGCCTGGATTACCTCATTTAACCCACTCAAGAATCTTATAGGCAAGTAACTACAGGAGTTATCATACCCATTAGACAGAAGATAGACGGAGGTATAGAGAGATAAAGCCAGTGCCCTTGGCTGCCCAGTTAGTAACTTGTAGAGCCAAGATTTGAACCGAGGCACTCCGACCTCAGAGTCCATCATGCTATCCTCCCGCACGAGGAAAGAGCCAACCACATGTCCGAGAGGCTGCACCCACAGAAGGACGCTGACCATAAGGAAGACAGGTCTAGCATATCATAAGGCGAGTGCAGACAGACTCCCACAGCTCCATTTTTTTTTTTTTTTTTTTTTTGTGGTCTGCGGGCCTCCCTTTGTTGTGGCCTCTCCCGTTGCGGGGCACAGGCCCCGGACGCGCCGGG
>NC_041233.1:54300291-54453577 GCF_002837175.3 Physeter macrocephalus
TGGCTCACGGGCCCAGCCGCTCCGCGGCATGCGGGATCCTCCCAGACCGGGGCGCGAACCCGGTTCCCCTGCATCGGCAGGCGGACGCGCAACCACTGCGCCACCAGGGAAGCCCTCCCACAGCTCCATTTTAAGCAAGTAAAACCTTGTTTTCAAGTAAACAATAATCGGTAGGGAAGGTGATTCTTAGAACATTCATTCAACAAACATTTACTGAACGCCCACGAGATAGCAAGGGCCATGTCGGGCGCTGAGGACACTGAGAACACAATAGATGTGAACCCCGTCCTCTAGGGATCCCAGACCCTGAACAGATAAGTACAATGTCCAAGGGCCTGATGCATGTTACAAAGAGGTGAAGTCAAGGGCATCAAGGGAGCACATGGCAGAAGTACCCCATCCAGCCCACGAGGGTGATGAGAGAACCTTCGCCAAGGAAGCAGCGCCCCAGCTGAGACCCAGAGGATGACAGAAATTGTCCCGATGATGTGTACATGAGTGTGAATGGGAATGTGTGTATGCATGCACACACATGTACACACACATGTGCACCTCTCCAGGGAGGTGCGTGTTCCAGGTCAAGAGACCAGCATGCGTGAGCCCAGAGTTAAGCATGAGAATGGCACATCCGAGGAATGCAGAGAGGCTGCTACCACCTGGAAAGCAGCAGGTGATTCATTCCTTCAACAAATGTTTACTGCCAGCCAGTGGTGCTCCCTGGGATTCCCTTGTCTGGCAGCTGCTTTACTGGGCCAGCTTTGGAAGTCAGCCCTTCCAAAAGGAGCTGCCTCATTTTCTCGGTTTCTTGGCAGTCTCTTAGTCTGTGCCTCACCTGCTCATCAGCTCTCCCTAAAATCTCCCGAAAGGCAAACAGCTTCTCCCTAAAAACCTAGCATCTTTTACCAGCATGCCACATTTCAGCAAAACAAATATATTCCTTCAAAAGTTCCATGAAATATAAAAGTGTGAGCCACCAGCAGAGGGGAAGGGGAATGACTGCCTTTCATTTTCAAAGGCAAATGACTACCTTTCACGTGGGGACTGGACAACTGGATTTCTCTGAAACATCTGGACTGTCCCTGGACAATCCAGAAAAAGTACCCACTATGTGCCAGGCCCAGTTCCAGGCACGTGTGGAGACAGAGGGGAAATCCAGTGCAGGCCCTGTTCACGAGGCGTTAACAGCTAGCAACAGAAACGCGAGACATACTTAAGTGCCAAAGCAAAGCCCTAAAGCTGGGTTCTCAGCCAGGGTTTTGCCAACCCTCAGGCAGCAAGCACAGGATGTATTATTCCAAGGAGTCCTCAGAATCCTCCATCAGACATTGTTGCCTGAATAAACAGTACGCCTCTCACGTGTATACAGACTCAGGGACATGAGTAAAAAACAAACTCACTCAAAAGCATGACTACAAGGGAAGCCTCAGGGGTGAGGCCACACAGGATTTCACTTTCTACGTGATATGGTTCCAGGGTATTTGAATTTGTATAACAAATATGTATAACCTTTATAAAATTTAAAATAATCTTAAAAAATGGGACTTCCCTGGTGGTCCAGTGGTTAAGAATTCACCTTCCAATGCAGGGGCTGTGGGTTCAATCCCTGGTCGGGAGCTAAGATCCCACATGCCTCACGGCCAAAAAATCAAAACATAAAAAACGGAAGCAATATTGTAACAAGTTCAATGAAGACTTTAAAAATAGTCCATATCAAAAAAAATCTTTCAAAAATATTAATTAAAAAATGGTATTACACTTATGGTAGCTGTGTCCCTGTATATTTTCTGAAATGATACCTGTTCAAAAGTCCAATTATGACCTGGCAGGGCAGTGGAGGGAGGTCTATGATGTCTTTTGACATTCAGAAGGGACCGTTGGCCTTGGGAAGGTTGGGCCCCAGGGATGGGGGCCTTTCAGCCCTGCCCCCCCCTCACATGGTACTGCCCTCCCTCGAGCCCTGTTATTCCAAGGCTGAGGCCATATCATGCCTTATCAATAATTCATGGGTACAAACAATAATGCTGGCTGGGTAGCCTCTGTGGGTGGAGGAGGGGCCTCTGAGGAGGCTGGTGGGATAAGGCTCTAACCCTCTAGAAGCAAACATTCACCCAATCAAGTTTCAGCCTGAGGGGGCTTAGCTTTGGAAACACTCTCAAAGGCCCCCCACATTCCTCTCACAGCCAATGGGATTCCCAGGAGTACCCAGCATGATGTCCATTTACCTTCCAGGAGCACTAGGCATGGCCAGTCCAGCCCTTGTTCAGGGAGGTAGCATGGGCACTAGAAGGACCACTAGACCAGGAATCAGAAGGGTGGATTCTAGTCCCAGTTCTGCCATGTGTCTGCTGTGTGACCTAAGATAAGTGGCTTAACCTCTCTGTGCTTCAGCATACTCCTATACAAAATGGAGATGGAATAGAAAAATGGGCAAAGGACTCTAACAGGCAGTTTAGCAAAAAAGGTACACAAACAACCTTAAAAACTTTAAAAAGGGGTGCTCAAGCACACTCATAATTTAAAAACTACAAGTTTGACCTATTATACTTCAAAAACAAATAAACAAACTCAAGGAAAAAGAGGTCAATTTGTGTACCAGAAGTGGGGGTGGAGGGGGTTGGTGGGGGAGGGGGGATTGGATGAAGGCAGACAAAATGTACAAACTTCCAGTTAAGATAAATAAATACTAAAGATGTAATGATAATATATACATGATAAATATAATCAACACTGCTGTATGTTACGTAGGAAAGTTGTTAAGAAAGTAAATTCTAAGAGTTCTCATCACAAGAAATTATTTTTCTTTTTTAAAATATTATACAAAATTTATTTTCAATTACAACAAAACAAACACTTGATATAGGCACCTAGATTTGTCCTCCTCAGGATTTTTTTTTTTTATACAGCAGGTTCTTATTAGTCATCAATTTTATATACATCAGTGTATACATGTCAATCCCAATCGCCAATTTTTTTTTGTTTCTTTCATTTTGTATCTATATGAGATGACGGATGTTCACTAAACTTACTGTGATAATCACTTCATGATGTATATAAATCAAATCATTACGCTGTAGACCTTAAACTTATACAGTGCTGTATGTTCATTACATCTCAATAAAACTGGAAGGGAAAAAGAAAAAAGATGAATTTGAAAGAAGTTTAAAAAAAGAAATACAAGTTAAAACCAGATGCTTTTTTTAGCCCATCAAATTGGCAAAAATGAAAAACTTTAACATTGCCCAATACTGAAAAAGGTGTGAAAAACAGATTTTCATATCTTGTAAGGAGGGTACAGCCTTTCTGGACAGCAATTTGGCAAAAGCCATCATAAAATAAAATGCGTTTTGACTTAGCACATCCACTTCTAGAAGTTTGCCCTATAGACCTACTGATGTAAGTGCAAGAGTCAGATGTACAAGCATATTTCTTTGTAGCAGTGTTTTTAAGAGCAAAAAGACTAAAAACAATTTAATGACCTTCAATGAAACATACAATGAGAGCCTGGGGCTAAGACAAGGAATGGGCAGCTCTAAATGTGCTAATATGGAGTGAAAAGAACGGGACATGCTCCCATTTGCGGGGAGAGAGAGACGGGGGTGGGAGAAGAAACAGAGAGGATAGTCTGTGATTTACATGCAGAGAATATTTCTGGAAGTCTGGAACACATGAAGCTGTTTTAGTAGCTGCATCTGGCAAAGGGACCAGGAGATCTGGAGTGGAGGGAGATTTCTTTTCATTTTATATGCTTTGGTTCTAATTAATTTTTCAAATCAGGTATTAAATTTTCAATAACTTTAAGACACTAGGATTTTGTTTTGCTTAGATGGGCAACATCCTGCCTGTGTGAAAATTAAGTGCAGTGGATGTGAGGGCGTTTTGTAAACCGTAGGGGACCACACATGTACAAAGTGCTATTAGTTTGCACACACATACAAATTCCCACAGGCAACGTGGGTGTTTGGGTGTTTTTTAATATATAAATTTATTTTTTTATTTTTGGCTGCATTGGGTCTTTGTTGCTGCGTGCGGGCTTTCTCTAGTTGCAGTGAGCGGGAGCCACTCTTCGTTGCGGTGCACGGGCTTCTCATTGCGGTGGCTTCTCTTGTTGCTGAGCATGGGCTCTAGGCACGTGGGCTTCAGTAGTTGTGGCTCGCCGGCTCTAGAGCGCAGGCTCAGTAGTTGTGGCTCGCGGGCTCTAGAGCACAGGCTCAGTAGTTGTGGTGCACGGGCTCAGTTGCTCCGTGGCATGTGGGATCTTCCCGGACCAGGGCTCGAACCCGTGTCCCCTGCACTGGCAGGCAGATTCCTAACCACTGCGCCACCAGGGAAGTCCCAACGTGGGTGTTTCTTAAAGAAAAAAACCACTTGTAGGTCTAGGGGAGCAATGAATTGGGATGGAGTACTCACTGCTCCCTAGAGTTCACACCACATTCATCCTCAGAGGTGTTTCCAGAGCCACTGGCCTTTACCTAAGAGGTTCGGGTGGGGTGGGGTGGGGACAAACACCTCTTTGTGGATCTACTGCATCTGATGAACCCACTTCAAGGCCAGAGGCTGGCACTTAAAGAGCAGGGCTAAGGGATGCCTGAAGACTTTGTCTTGCCGTCTGACAGATGCCAACACCAGGTTGTCTGTGAGTGCCACCTGACAGCTGGAGCAGACCTTGTTCCCCAGTCCCCCTAACAGCCAGCTCAGGGCCATGCACACGGAACCCACTCGGGAAACATCCGCAGAGTGGACGAATGCGTGGCCGTGAATGGGTCACCTGCTAGGAGCCCACAGACTGTCGGATCTGAAAGGACTTTCTGGAAACCTGCAAGCCCCCCGCACAGATGGTACTTGCCCAAGACCCACGGCAAGAAGGGATGGAGGCAAACCCAAGACCTGTGACCTTGCCTGGCACTTCCTGCCCTGCCCTGAGCGTGCACAGAAGTCACACTGCTCTGGGACCAACCGGCTGCCAAACACTCCTTCCATCAGCACCATTCTCAGGCTTGAAAGGTTTTTTAAGTTGGTCTCCAGTCTGACATTTTTGTAAAGTATTCAGACCCACCAGAGCCATCAACCCAGCCTTGTAATTCGAAACAGGAAAGGAAAGGAAAGGCCCATCCCTGCCACGTGCTGCACAGTCTATACTGTCCCTACAAGATGCCAGGAGGGTGCAGCTCACTGTTCCCTTAGAAGAGGGGCTCAAGGTCTCTCCCCAGTAGGGTCAGATCATTCCAGATATACAGAAGCAACCCTGCAAGGGCCTCATCAGAAACCGTGTTCTCTGGGTGCAAAGACGAGCCCAACAGGGTCTATGCGCTCGCTTGTCTCTATTCCAGCTCCACTTTACAAAGAACCATGCGCTGAAGGGGAACCAGGGGGCCAGAGAGCGGCTCCCGGATCTGCTCCCACCTAGCTGGGTGGGGAACTCCTGCCACCTCTCTGGGCCTCAGTTTCCTCATCTATAAAGTCGGGACATGTTTTAGCGCCTCTCTCAGCTTCTTTCCACTTCGTATGAGACTAAAGTGATGATTCCTCGGGATGAGAGGAGGAAAGACCCCAAGACAAAGATTTTCAAAGAACTGACAAGCAACAGTGCTGGACAGATCAGCTCCCACGCCAGCCTCCTAGACAAGCCAAACCAAGACGCCCTGGGAACCCACCACGCGGTGTCAGGAAGAGCCGTGCGCCCTGGACCCCCTGCACTTCCATCCCGTGAGTAAAGCCGGCCTCAGCCCTGGCCCTTCTTTCAATCCTCAGGCCACGCTGCCCTCTCTCAGCAGATCACTGCAGTCTCAGGGCTCCGCCCTTCCCCTTCCATGCAAAGCCTGAGCCAGAGTCCCGGGGGCTCTTCATTGCATTTGAGAAACAAGTCTTTTAAACAAACATGTATAATCGTAAAGATGAGCCCAGCAGGATAAGCAGGAATGTTCATCTCTCACCTGGCACAATGCCTGCCTCAGGCAGCCCAGGCCCGCTGGGGCTACACACACACACACACACACACACACACACACACACACACACACACACACACACACACACATACACACACACACACTCCCCAATCCTGCTTCCCTTCAGCAGCTCACCTCACCCAAAGCTCTGCCCCCTAACTTCCCAGGTTAACACGCCCCCTCCTCCCTGATGCCCACAACCTGCACTGTGTGTGTAGGAGCCACAGAAAGTATTGCAGCAAAGAAAGGCACGCCTGGAGCCCAGAGCCCAAAGCCCGGGGATGATGGCGGTTGCTAAGAGACTGAGGATACCCAGCTGGAACTGTGACTGAGGTTTCTTGTTTGTGCAAGAGCAAGATGAACAGGGAAGGAGAGGACGTGTTTGCTGTGATGAATTTCAGCCTCTACCAGATCCTGCCGGACGGAAAAAAGATCTCACTTAGGATTATACCCAATGATGTTCTGTCTCTCCAGGCTTCTGGCAGCAGAAAATACTACAAGCCCCATTCCTTAAATATATGCCCTGAAAAACTAAGCCTATACATATGTATTCATATATACACACATACACATCCTAGGAGAGGATATAAAAGTGAGCCATTCTATTTTGTAAGGTCCAGTGCTGTAAAGGAGTAGTTTAACTTCAGTCTGCGGACTCAGCTGGTCTCCATTCAATCCAAGTTTCCCTGCTGTGCATCTTTGGGCAAATCGCTTAACCCATCTGTGCCTCAGTTTTCACATAAGTAAAACGGAGTTAATATAAGTTCCTCATAATGTATTGTGAGGATTAAAGCCAGTAACCCATGTAAAGTACTTAGCACAGCTCCTGGTTCTCAGTCAGGACCCAAAGATGTTCACAACTTACTAAATGTGGATTGTCAGAGCTAGATCATCCATGGCTCCTTATTCTAAGATGAAAAATATGAACTGCAGAACGGTCAAACCAGGAGTCCGGTGACCGCCTCAGATCAGAGAGGGAAGACAGGGTCATTTCCATGCCACTCCACCATCCCTTCTCTCCTCTCCCCTGGGGGAGGCAGCAGCCCATCCCCCCCAGCCTCCCAAGAAGGTAACCCTGAGCCACTGTCACCGCAACCCACTCCCTCATCCATCACGCAGGTCCTAGTGCCTCTACCCAGCTGGCACCCTGTCAGGCCCTGCGTGACACAGCCCTGCTGCCCATCAGATGCATACTCAGCCCGTTCCAGTCCCCCTTCCAGACCCCTGACTAGGACGAAGGCCCCTTCTCTCCTCAAAGCCCCATTACCTCTCCTCCTCACCTGGGCCCCGTGGCGGATCCACACGCCTTGCCTGGCCCTGGCGTGGTCCCTAGATCCCAAAGAGGGTGAAGAAAACAAGAAGAGGAAAAACAAACTCTCCAGTGGGGCATGGAGGCAGGTCCAGGGAAAGGGGACTCGGGGAAAAAGAGAGAGGCTTTGGACAGCACCCCCAGTGGGCAGATGAATAAAGCTTCTCGATCCTAGATCAGGCATGTGCTCTGACGCGTGGATTTATTTGCGTAAAAATACGGCGTTTCCTCAAAAACAGTAAACACAGAATTACCATTTGATCCAACGACCCCACTTCTGGGTATACGTACAAAAGAACTGAAATCAGGGATTCAAGCCGATGTCTGTGCACTCATGTTCAGAGCAGCAACCTTCACAATGGCCAAAAGGTGGAACGGAATGGAGTATCATTCAGCCTTAAAAAGGAAGGAAATCCTGTCACACGTTACAACGCGGATGAACCTTAAGGACACTAGGCTAAGTGAAGGAAGTCAGATACAAAAAGATAAATACTATATCATTCCCTTTATAGGAGGCAGTCAAATTCACGGAGACAGAAAAGAGAATTCTGATTGCCAGGAGCTAGGGGTCGGGGGAAACGGAGAGTCGTCATTGAATGGGTACAGAGTTTCTATTTGAAAGATGAAAAAGTTCTGGAGATGGATGGTGGTGACAGTTGTGCAACAATGTGAATGTACTTAGTGCCACTAAACTGTACACTTAAATGACGAAAATGGTCAGTTTTATGTCATATGTAGTTACTGCCCCCCACAGACACACACACACACAAAGCCTGGCAAGGGATTCCAACATAGTCACATTTAGCTGCACACTTAGCACAGACCCTCCTTGAAAAGACTACATTAACAGGTCATTTGGGAGTAGCACAGAAAATCTAAGAGGGTGAGTTGTCACCTGTGAAATGGAGACTTCCAGGAAACGGCATTTGAATAAAGCTCACAAAGCGCCAATCCCAAGCCCCACATCCCCCAGAGTGGCTGCAGCCAGGGAACACACATCCTTGGCCGTTGGTGGGTGAGACAAGGAAGCAGGGGGAGATTACAGATCATTCGCAGGGCACAGGTACCAGGAGGTCCAATGCAGACGGGACTCCAAATGTCCTGCAAAAGAAGCCAGTGCCGGGGCTCAAATCCCACCTAGCCGGTGACCTCACAGATCAGCTACCCTGTGGGCTTAGTGTTCTCATTAGAAAAACCTGGGATAATGATCCCAATTCTACAGAAGTGTTAAGAAGATTAAAGAGATAATGGGAGAAAACATAATGTAGTGGTGAAGAGCATGAACTCTGGAGCCAGACTGCCTGGGTTCAAATCCTGGCTCGTCTACTTTCTAGCTGTGTGACCTTGGGCGAGTTACTTAACCTCTCTGTGCCTCAGTTTCCCCACCTGGGAAATAAGGATAACTGCACTTGCTCTGGAGGGTGACCGGGAGGATTAAGTGAGTTGATACAAGTCAAGCATTTGGAACAACTGTTGCACGTGGAAGCAGCACCTCAGCACTGCTGTTATGACTGGTGGTGATGGCGGTGTGGTGGCCGTTCTGTCCAGAGTCAGGATGTCTGTCTTCCTTTCTTCTTCCTTGGATTTGCTCAGGGAACACGCCCTGTGCTCTGGACCCCCCAAGGGGCCCGAGTTCCCTGAGTGGGTGGGACCTGGGCCACGTGGACAAATCTTATTCTCAAATCGTGGGTGGCCGGGACGTTGAGTGGAGTCTGTGGAGCCCAGGCAGACCCTGGGGGGTGAGGAAGGCAGCATGCAGCAGGCTAAGCGAGGCCATGGTGGGCGACTGTGGCCTTCCCCATCGGTCAGCACCAAAGCCGGGTACTTGCTTCTGCCCCGAGGGCCGCCCAGCCAGAAACAGCCTTTCACTCTCTGTGCAGCTGTCCGTCCAGGGCCCATGGGGCGCCTCCTCATGCCCTTTTCAAGTCCTGCCAACCTCTCTCACCACACACGCTCTCGTCACAAACAGGCCCACTCAAGCAGCTAATTCAAACAAATTCCGCCTGGGCGCTGGCTGCACGAAAGACCTCTCTTCGGGCCGCGGCCACCAGCCCCAGGCTGGGCAGCAGGGGTGGGCAGCAGCTCTGGGCACACAGGCCCAGGCCAGCCTGCCGGGCACTGGCCAACGACGCAGTCACCACATTCAACAAGCACGGGCGGCGACCCCACAAGGGGCCAGGCACTGGGGACCCCCACCAACAACAGAGGCGAGTCCTGCCCTCTGGTGTCTGTGACATTTCCCAAAGGGCTCCACCAAAGTGCCCTAAAAGCGCAGGACAGCGGCCCAAGCACTGAACTTCTTGGAGGTCTCTTCTTTTATCTGAAACATCCTGGTCCATTTTGCATTCTCCTTGAAGTCCCAGCTTTGGTTTCGCCAACAGTCATGATAATAACAGCCACTAATGTATGTTCAGAACTGCCTTGTTTCAGGCACTGTTCCAAGCTCTCTATATTTATCACTCCATTTGCTGTAACAAGCCTATGACGTAGGTCCCATTAGTACCTAAACTGGGGCAGGGAGAGGTCAAACAACATGCCCAAGGTTCCACATCCTATAAATGGCAGAGCTAGGATCAGGAACCCAGCCTGGGCCCCCGGTGCTCTCCATTAACCGTTATCTAAATGTAATACACGACACTGTTTTTAAACACTTAACTGCCCATGTCCCCAAACGTTTTAAGTAAACCTGAAACTCCAGGACTTCTGCCCCATTTAGCCCTGTGGCTGCAGGCCCAGACTGGCTCACTGACTTGGCTGGCACCCAGGGCACCCAAACTCCTCAAAGTTCAGGTTCTAGGTGCTGGAAACTGAGGTCCTCCTCTGACAACCACATCCCCCTCCTCTGGCTTCCTAGACCCTGCCCTCTGCAGGCTCAAGTAATCGCAGTTCCCAGACTGAGCTGACCTGAGGCACCCCTGCAGTATCCGTGCCTCCACTCCCCATGATGGTGAAAGCATTTAGAATCGTAGCATGCCTTGTTTGGCTGCCCTTTTAGGAGTCCCCAAGCTGACCCTTACATTCCTCAGGATGCCCCAGACCAGTCCAGACCCCTAGGAGTCCCCTTGGTTCCCTGAGCCTCAGGCCACCTCCAGAGCTGTCCCCGTATAAGGTCTTGGCCACAGTTCCACAGCCAAGACCTTGGACCTGAATTGTGTCCATCTGAACTCCACCTTGGCTCCCACCCCAGGCTACAAACCCAGGCCATTCCCCCCTCGCCTGTCCAAGTTCTGAGTCCTACCTTTAAACTACAAACTACAATAGGACAGAACTTAAAATGTCAAATGCCCCCTCACCATGTTTCCAAGGGTCCCACACCCCAAGTTTTCACCGTGCACTCCCCTACCTAATGGGAGCCCAGCTGCCACTGGGCTCTCCAGAACCCGCCAGAACATGCTGGAGAGTTCTGCGCCTCTGAGATGCTGTGCCTTGTTGACCTGCCTACATCCCCAGCATCGGCTGGGCCAGTGCTCCTGGCTCCCAGCCCACCCCTTCCCTGCCTGAATTAAGACCTCTTCATGAGAGAGAATGGCCACGTTGTCAAGCAGCAGGAAACATCCAAAGATGAGCATCTGTGATGGGTGTGAAATGAATCACTAACAGTCCCACTTCCGGGAGGCCTTAAGTGTTTGGATAAGGAGCAAGAAAAACAGTCACCAGTTCATGTCTGCAGGTCATAAAGGAAATCAGAGTAGGGAGAGGCATGTTCATAGTAACATTATTCACAATAGCCAAAAGGTGGAAACAACCCATTGATGGATGAATGGATAAACAAAATGTTGTGTACTCACACAGTGAAATATTATTCCACCTTAAAAAGGAAGGAAATTCTGACACATGCTACTACAACGTGGATGAACCCCGAGGACATTACGCTAAGTAAAATAAGCCAGTCACAAAAGAACAAATACTGTACGATTCCACTTATATGAGGTACACAGAGTAGTCAGACTCATAAATAAAGACAGACAGTAGAGTGGTAGTTGCCAGGGGCTGGGGGAGGAGAGAATGGGGAGTTGTTTAATGGGTACAGAGTTTCAGTTTTGTGAGATGAAAAAGTTCTGGAGATGGGTTGCAAAATAATGTGGCTACACTTAATACTACTAAACTGTATGCTTAAAAATGGTTGAGATGGTAACTTTCATCTTATGTATATTGTACCACAATTGAAAATCTAAAAAATACAATAGGGACTTCCTTGGCGGTGCAGTGGTTAAGACTCCGCACTCCCAATGCAGGGGACCCGGATTCAATCCCTGCTCAGGGAACTAGATACCACAGACATGCTGCAACTAAGAGTTCTCATGCCACAGCTAAGGAGCCCACGTGCCGCAACTAAGACCTGGTGCAACCAAATAAATAAAAAACAAGAAGGAGAAGAAGAAAATAAAAGTGGGAGAGGACTATTTTGCAAGTAGATTACACATAGTCTATCTCCTCTCTATTCACTCTAAATCATATTTATGAGAACTGTGCTTCAGGGTTCGGAGAGGGAAAGATCTGGATACGTCATGAACCTGCTATAAAGTGACATCCCTACTCTGCCGTCGAGTTTCCTGCCCTGCCCGCCCCGCTGCTGGGTCCCCTGGGTCACTCTGACTTGCCACCATTTTTGGACAGCCTAGTGTCCTCGCTATGTTCTATGCAGACAGTCTCTTTGCTCTGACTGTCCCTCGGGCTATCTGGCCTGGGAGCAGACGTCCCACCAAGCTGTTGAGCATTTCCTGGAGCATGATAGCTCCATCAAGCCTAGCGGGCCCCCAGCTCCCAGCAGGCGGTCCTGAACCTTGGTCAGGCCCTTCACCGGCCTTCTAAAGTCCCCGAGAGGCTGGGGCGGCCTCACTTCCTCTCCCCAAAGGGGCGTTTTGGCTCTGCTCTGGTGGGGGGACCATTAGCCTGCCCCATCACATGCCCCTCGCCCCCTCCTGCCCACCCTGGCCACCCACCTCCTCCCCAAGCCCCCGTGTCTCCACTGTCACTGGGAACCACAGTTGCGTGACAAATGACGAGGAGGTCCTGGGGATGCCATTTCATTCTGCAGGCGTCATTGTGCCTGACCTAAACCCAAATACCCAGGCCCTAGTCTCCCGGGCGACACCTGAAGGCCTCAGTTTCCTGGCAACCAGGAACAATGGCCCCTGGGAAAAGCACACACAGTTTGGGAAAGGGCAGCCTTTTTCCTCTGCGCCCCTGGGTACGACAGGGAGCTCTCCTCCACTGCAGGCAGAGTCTGGAGGGAAATTCGAGCCATGAGGGCATCAGGGCCTCCCGTGCCCAGCTCCCCACCCTAACCCTAAGTTGCAGGAAGTCTCCCAGTGCCCGGAGCTCCCCTCCCTGGGACTTTATGAGCCACCTCTTAATGGGACAAAAGCCCCTTTGAGCAGCCTCGCCGGCCCTCCTTCCCCTCGGAAGCCCTTCACTCCAAGTTCCCCGAGCTGAATCAGGGTGTTCAGACTTCTGCTCTGGCGGCCCCCAGTGTCACCTCTGCAAAGGCAAAAGTGACATTCTCTGTTCCCTCTGAGCACCGTCAGGGGACGCTGGGAGGGTTGGCGAGAGTTCGTGTGTGCGGCCGGCGCTCAGTGCAGCGGCTGTTACCAAGGCCGCTTTCTGGCTTGTGGGGCGTCACCTATTTCCCAGCAGAAGCTAAGAAGCACAGTGACCAGAAGAGACTGAGCAGGTCCCCGGGCGCACCTGTGCCTTCACCACACGCCCCTGAAACGACAGACATCCAGGAGGGTTGAACTCCCTTGGTGCAGAATCACAGCGCCCAGGTTCCCCACAGACACAGCGGGCTCCCAGGAGGATCTCAGAAACCTCCTCTCAAAACCAGGAACTCTCTAGTGAATTCGCATGGGTTGTAAAGGTTGCTTCTGTGAGATAACTCTTGCCTACGTGCTAGGGAAAGGAGATGCCCTTTTTTTAAAATTCACTCAAGTCCTGCTCATTTAAAAACATTCCTTCTGACTGAAACCACAAGGCAACTTCTGCAACATCAAGTGAGTTTTGAAGAAATTGTTCTTCTTCACCAGCCTTTTTGCTTTAGCTCTTGGAACTCTGTGTTGCCTCCCATCCCCAAGAGGACAGGAAGGGAGGAAGGGTGTGACTCCTATTTGAAAGATGGGGTATTGGGGTACAGGAGACTCAAGGCCACAGCATCACCAAGGGGTGATGTCACAGCTGGGGCCCGGAAGCAGCCATGCACACAGAGCTGGGCCATCTTGTTGGCCCATCCTGTGCCAGGAACAGAGGCAGGAGCCCAGCGCACAGGTTAGAGGGGGCAGAGGGCACCTGGTCCAGAGGAGCAAGTCTCTCTCCAAACCACAGACATAGGAAGAAGAGGGGAGCAACAAAACCGCGCTAGTCAGGAGATGCTAAGGCCAAGAATATAGCGAAGCAGGAGGGCCGTGGGCTACCTGAGGTGCTGGTGAAGGTGGGGGACAGGACCTCAGGCATCACAGATCTGACCTCCTGAGGCTGGACGGGCACAGAGTCAGGCAGAGCGGCTCCAGTGAGCAGGAGGGCAGGGGGCTGGGCTCAAGCATCCCTGCGTCAGGGAGGCCTCCCGACCCTCCCTCCAGCCCCGCCCCACCTGGCGCCAGCACCTCTGTGGGAGCTCCCGGAGCCCACGTCCTTCCCTTCCTAGCACTCACCGCTGTTTCGTCACTGTTTAGAGTGCTGAGCTGATTGCCCTTCATGACGCAGATAAGTCCTGCACCATCGGCCACCTGACGTTTTGGACAAAACTCTAACTCATGTTGACTCCCATCCCCAACAGGACCTACCAGCTCTGGAAAGTGGAGCCCATATCCTTTTTCTCTCACCACTGCACCCCACAGAAACTGGAATGAGGCAGGCACAGAAATATTTGCTGAGTGTGTTACAAATGAACGATTCAAGGTCTGAGCCAAGAAAAGCCAGAGGCTGACAGCCGGCCTGAGGCAGAGCCCTGTGCCCTCAGACTCGCAGGCATGAACTTCATGAATGGCACCCATTAAGCACAGCAAAGCGTGTTGTCCAAGTAACTCACTCAGGATTTTGTTCCCCTCCTCATCCCTCGAGTGCGTGCCTATGTCTTCATCTGATGGGAACCCGTCAGCACTTAACGTGTGGTTCCGAAACACTGAGGCCCAATGGCCACGCACCGTATCACCCCATCAGCCTCTCCCTGGGGGAGGTGGAAGGGACCTCTCGAGTCCATCCTCCTGCCTCGAAGGGGAGCCCCATAAAGAGCAGTGGACCCGAAGAGCCAGGACAACAGAACAGCCCCCACTAAACAGAGCTGACACCAGCAGAGACACAGACACTGCTAAGTATGCCTCTGCACTGCCGGCACTTCACCCCGCCACGGAGGTCCACTATCATCCCCATTTACAGGTGAGGAGAGAGGCTCAGGGGCTTACGCCGCGGGGCCACCGTCCTGTGGCTAGAAGTGGCCACCGCAGAACTTGACGGTGAAACTGAGCGGGGCCCTGTGGGGCCCCCAGGCACAGAGGCCCTTTTGTCCCCCGTTTCTTGTAGGCAAGACTCTAGCCTCCATGACCTTGCCTGAGTTCCAAAGGGCAGATTCGAACAGTTGCTAATCAAGGGAGGAGCAGCCGGGAAATCACCTGAGGCCAGATTATAGGAACCAGAGAAGCTCATCAAGATTAGGAGACCACCTGAGACCCTGCACACACCCTAGTCTTGTCAGCAACCCCACCCTTCGGAAGCATTGTTATAAAACTCCTTATCAAATCCTCCTGGGTTGGGACACATAGTTTTTCGAGGGAGAAGCCCACTGTGCCCCCCTCGGCCTGGCAAAGTAACGAAGCTCTCCTTTTCTACTTCACCCAAAACTCTGTCTGCGAGATTTGATTCGGCACTGGTGTACAAGGAGCCTGAGCTTTCGGTAACAACCCCAAAGCCCTCTCTCACCACCCCAGGGCCCTGGGCTTAAACGTAGGATTCCCTGAGGAGGTGGAGACTGAGAAGCGGAGAGCCCCTGGCACGCTGGAATCAGCAGGGGGGAGGGGTTGGGGGCGAGGTTGATGCCTCAGGAACTGGAGCAACAGTGAGCATGCCCCGGTGGCAGTGGCTTCTTGCTGGGCAGCAGTGAGGCCTTGGGAGGCAAAGGCCCAAAACCTGAAACCTGAACAGAGGTCCCTTGTGATTCCAAATAAAAAGCCGTTACTGGGCCCAAATAACCAAAACAATTTTGAAAAAGAAGAACAAAGTTGGAGGACTCACACTTCCTGATTTCAAAACATATTTAAAAGAGACAGTGAGACTTGGGAGGCAAAGGCCCAAAACCTGAAACCTGAGCAGAGGTAAGTCCAGGTGGGATGCAATTAGTACCTTAGCTCAGGAGGGCCTCCAGCCTCTTGGCAGCTCTCGCTGGATGCTGTGCTCCAGGCCTCACACTGACAGGCTCTCTCCCCAGAGCAGCTGCTTGTCCAAGCAGAGGGAGGGCTGCAGAGGCACAGTTAAACACCATTGATGCGTCCAGCCTCCTGTTTCTGAAAATGGCAGTGAGGGGGACCAGGTTGGGGGGCAGGTCTTCAGCTAAAAATGTTTCCCTTAGGCATCGTTAGACACAATCTTGTTTCGCCTGACCTTAAGAAAAACAACCGTGAGCTGACACACCATGCCCTGGGGAGAGGCAAGAAGCCATGGTGGCTGGCAAGGCCCTCCAGACCCCTGGGTGGGCTCCTGAATTTCTGGGGTTCTTTGGGTGATCACGGAATTTAATATTGGAAGGGAACTCTAGGGCTGGCTAGCCTCATCAGCATCTGCACTTGGCATCGGTGGTAAAAAATGTAGACACACCAATAAAACAGTATTCTGAATAAAAAACCCTTCTCCTTAAATGGAAACGAGAACCATTTCCACCAGGCTTTTTACAGAGCGCTGGCGGGCATGATTTGTTCACCCTGAAGGGCTGCTAAAACTTCGAAAAGAGCAGAAAGGAGTGATGCTTCCATGCTAACAAAGCCCCAATCTGAGAGCTTGAAAGATCTAGAGGCACATTCTTGCTGTATAAGAGGCAACACAGCATCCTCGGGGCATGATGTGACACACCGGGGTGGGGGGTGGGGAGGGGGGACAGTGGCTACATCATAAGAAGGCGTCTCACCCCCTCCCTTCTGGCTGTGAGCTGATACTCACAATAGGGAATCAGAACAGATTGAACAGGGCCAAGTCCTCCCTGTTAGAGTCAAAACAGATGACTATCAATACCTACACCTCAACAAAGCCGGATGCTCTCAGAGTTAAATGAGCTGTGAAACCAGCATCAGTTCTAACCTGGACCAAGTGGATGCCCAGCGAAGTCAAATAAGAGACAAAGGAACCTTTTCGCTGATTAAGCTCCAGTCCCTTGGTCAGCACTAAAAACAACTGCGTTTTTATTTCTTTAAAAGTAATGTTTTCCTTCTCCTGAATAATAAAGGGAATTCCTCACAGCACCTGTCCATCAAGAAACAGTAGGTGTTAACGGATGTACTTTGGAGAGAGGCACTGTCTTCATGACTCATTTCTTTCTTGTTGGAAAGAGAATTTCCAGAATCTCAGACATAATTTTCAGAATGTCAACGACATTTGGTTGCTCAATTATCTTTGTTTGAAACAAACAAAAATATCAAACTACAAATTATCAAAAAACACCTTTGGAAAATTTTGCTCTAATATATTCTAAGTATAGAATGAGGATAAGATGCTGGTTGATGGGTAATGGAAATGTAACTGTTTTCTTTTGTTCCCTGCATTTCCTACTGTTAGAAAGACTACGATTTATCTATCAAGAAAAATACAGGCTTAACATTTCTTGCTGGTTTACCACGTGCAAAATGTGGACCAAAATCCCAGGCCCTGTCACTGGCATCATTTTATTTTATCCCTGCTCAACAATCTTGGATAGGTCTTTATTATGCCTTTTTCCAGATGAGAAAACCGAGTCTAAGCAAGATTAAGCGACTTGCCCAGGTCAACTAGGTAGTAAGCAGCAGAGCTATTGGATTCCAGAGTCCAAACTCTTAACTCCCGTGTTATGCCTAATCCCCAACTCCCGGTTATTTTGGCAGCAGCAGAGAATACGTAGAAAATCCAAATGGAAAGTGCCCCATGGCTTCCCCAAGTCAGGGCCTCAGGGACACCTCCACCTTCAGAAATGCACAACCGGCACCTGCATGCACCTTCTAACACCAACAGGTGGCGCTTATCAGCAAGGGACGCACTCCTGCAGGGAGCCCAGGGGACAGAGCCATTTGCAGTCTGTGGTCAATGTTCAAATGACCAGTTGTCCATAGCCTTCCCTTAGGGACAACTGAGGTCTCATGCCATCTCCAGCTGGCTGTGAAAGATGTTATCAAAAATCATCGAGAAATGAGTGCCAGCCTTTGCTCACACAGTTTACTGCAAGGACCTGCCAAAAATGATTTCTTATTCTCTGTTTCCTACCAATGGAGCTGATAACTTGTAGGAAACTAGTTTGTTTTTTCTAGTTGCCTTTAGAAGAATACGACATTCAGATCCCCAAGTGAAGTGACCACATTTCAATATATCTGACACAGAAGCATGGGGAAGTTTATGTTTGAACACTGTAATTGCCATATGTGCGTTTGTCCCTGTGAAATGCAATTGTTCATGTCTATTAGTTGTTTCTTTTTCACATTCCCTTTTTTTTTTTTTTATTTCACGAGCACTGGGAGGGAAAAAGCCAGGCTACCCACCAGCCATCAGATTCGCACAGCTTATACCCACCTCCCACTTGTAAAATCAGCGACCACACAAGCGCCCGTCAACACTCCAGGGCTAATCTAACTCATCCGATACTCCCCATGCCTGACCAATCATGGCAGGCTTGTAATAAGTTGGGTGAATGAATCCATCCATCCATCCAGAGGGGAAGCCAGGCCTGCCAAGCTGAGTAGGAGGGGTGCCTCTCAGCCAGGCAGCAAGGCGAGAGGTCATCTCCAGAATTCCCACTTCCTTCAGGAGGGTCACTCGCCATGGGAAACTGCAACGACTCAGGAGTCTAAGACTGGCTGCTGCTCTGCAAACATCAACCAGGAATCACCCTAAGGATATTCGCCCGCAGCAGACGCCTAGGAGAGGCTCCCAGTGTGTCCCCACCTGACATGGCGCCCTTTAATAATGCTCTAGACCCATCCCTGGGAACAGATATGCCTCCTTTCTCTTCTTTCCTAAATAATTCCTAAAGATTACGAAGAGGAGAGCTGGTCACACACAGGAAAATAGATAAAAAATCATTTTGGTGTTTTGTTCTGTTTTCCAAGAAAAGAGTATTGACGTGGTCAAAAATGGTTGGTCTGTGACAGAAAACTAAAATCTCTACCCACAAGCCACTGTTCTGGACTCCGGGATGCCCTGGTTGTTTGGGGAACCTCATGGAAGCCACAGAAGTCCAGATACAAACGGCTAAATGGCTTCCTCCAAGAGGGCCCAGGTAATAAAGACTGTCTCCTTTGAGAATTGACATGTCCAAAGGATTCTCTGAGAAATGGTGGGCAGAGTTCCTGTTGGAATGGTGAGTTGGTCTCTGTGTGCTTATGGGGCATCGGGCCCTTGGCTCCCTCTGGTCGGCTGGGGACTTGCAAGAGTCAGCCTGGGTGCAAAGCCTCTCACAGGTGAGGGCCCCAGGGTACCAACCACGGGTCTCAGCACTGGGCACACCACCCCTCTGCTACGCATGCAGCAGGTGGCAGTGATGGAAACCTTCTCTACGCTCACTCCTGGCACTCAGCCTGGGGCTCTGGCTTCTGCAGAGAACAGCTCTCCTCTTCCCCTCCATCCTTTCCGGGGCCCTGCGGGGCAACGGAACCCCAGTGTGGCTTTTTCCCCTTCCCGCCATCCCTCATCCCTGGGAGCGGGAACATCTCTGGCGGTGGCTTTGGAGAGGTGATGGAGTGGCCGCTGTCTCCCTGCCAAGGGGAATGTCACGCCACCAGAATTTATGTGCCAGCTTTCCTTGTACCAGCTTTTCCCAGGTTACCTCCCCACCCATTACTACCCCATTAGTTGCCATGTGTTTCCCCCTAACTGTCACCAGCCCACACTGCCTCTTTGTTACCCCGCAGCTCTGGGGCCAGCCCCTTCCCAAGCAAGGGGCTGAGCTTAAACTCCACATTGTGAAATATTTCCTCCCTCTCTCTTGTCCCTCTTCGCCGGCCTCCCCTGGGCCCCAGAGCCTTTAGTAAAACAAACCCGCCAAAAGGCATTCTCTGCTCTGTTTGCACAGCACGAGTGGGCCCCCGAGTTGCCTGGCGCCCGTCATCTTCCACCAACACACTTCTCCTCCTTATTGGTATTCAGTCAATACCTTCCTCTCCTGACCCTTCCCTGCTTGGCCTCTGAAATCTGCCGACAGAAGGGCCTTTGTTGAAGGAGCAGAGGGGTGCAAACACCAGGGCTCTGAACACACCGTGTGGACTCCAAAGGGGAAATAAGTCGTTGCTCAATGGGGGCCTGGAGAGAGCGGCTCCTCTGAGCACCTCCAGAACCAGACTCTTCCTGAGGGCAAACCTTCCATGTCTTTTTACAGATCTGACACCATTTCCAGAGCTATTCATTGATTTTCATTGTTCCAAAACTGATTCCAAAACGTGGACCAGAATCTGGGGTCTGGTAAATATTTTGTTACACAGTTCGCTGGAAGCACTTAGGTATGAAGCATGGCTTCTAACACTGGGGCTTAGGTGAGGGGCCGCCCAGGCTCCCACCGTCTGCCAGTTTCATGTGTCTGCAAGCAGATGAACCATCCCAAACACCATTTGGACCGGGCCTCTCCCCTGCTTACAAGTCCTGTTTGTGTCCCTGGTTAGACCACTCTGCATCTAAAAGCACCCCAAGGCCGTCAAAGCCAGGCTCCCCCAGCATCTCGGGCATGCGATCCTGGCAGACGCGGAGTCAGCCCCTCCTTGAACTCTTCCAGGGATGAAGCAGCAGGCAGAGCAGCCCACCCCTCAGCAGCCCACTCTTCAGGAAGCCTGCCTGAAACAGAACAAAATCCACTTCCTCATACCTTCTGCCCACTTCTGGAAGTCACGCTTCTGGAACAAATCGGTCCCGTGTCCTCATGACAGCCCTTCACATAGATTTTTAAATTACTCTCAGGGTTCCTCTGTATTTGTTTTCATCACACCAAACAGCCCAGGCCCCTGGACTCTGTCTCATATGAAACAGTTTCCAGATGGCCCCCGATGTTAGCCACCCTCCTCCAGAACATGTTTCTTTCATGTTCTCCCCGCAGCCTCCCACAATAAAACACAAATAAATAAATAAAATACATAATTTTACACAATAAAACACAAATCCTAGTACTGAACACTGTTCTCTGGATGTGCTCAAATCAGCAGAGACTAGAACGAGCCTATCCCCTCCCCTGGAGAGGACACTTTGCCTCTATTAGTTTAACCTAAGACGGCATTCACTATTTTAGCCACCTTAGTGGACTCCTGAGTCATCCTCAACTTGAAGTCACAGGCTCTTTTCATAACAAGTGCTGCTAAATCAGGCCCCCCCGCCCCTCTTCAACGCTTTCACAGTCATCTTCATATTTATCAGCATTTCATTTCACCTTATTGATTCCCACCTAGTTCATGGAGATCTTTTTCAGTCTTACTTCTACCATCGTGAGTATAATGGCTATCCCTTTGCAGCTTTGTGCCACTTGCAAATCTGTTGAGCATCCCTTCTGTATATGCTCATCCAATTCATTAATAAGAATGATAGAGCAGAGTCCAGAGAAACTAATGAGTGGTCTAAGGTGTCACAGCCAGATAGGGACAGAACCAGATCTAGAACACAAGCATCCTGGCTCCCAGTCCAGTACTCATTTCTATCACACTCTGCCAAAAAGTCTCCAGGACCCCTCAGATGGCTCTCTCTCCAGCCATCTATTATACCTACCTCCTTATTGGTCCATCTCGAGAGGCCCTGATTATAGACAGGAAAGTATGGTCAGGGCTGGATTCCTGGGAGGAAGATGGGGAAACTGCCCCCTGGCTGAAGGATCCTACTTGGTTAAATCATACCAGCTTCTTGCAGCTATAGCTCTGTGCTTCTCCAGGGAAGCCTCTGGAGTAGCCCACCCAACAGACCAGGCCAAGCAGAGCTGGAAGCAGCAAGGAGATCTAGGGGTATTCCTTCACAAGGATGCCTGGGATAAATGGAATAGAACAAGGGGGACCACAGAGATTCTGGGGATAGATCTGAACCTTGGAAAGAATCTGTACAATGGGCAGTCACTTACAGATAGCTTCAGCCCTCTTACAAACAATTCTCACAGATCTGTCCTAGAAACATGAATGCTCCCTTGAAGAATCTGCCAAAGATAATGGCCAGTTAAAGGGCTGACCCTTGGCCCACATCCTTGCTCTAAGTATAACTCTAGAGTGCATACCAAGATCACTGGGCAAACGTGCCAGGAAAACAGGTCAAGATCACTACAAGGATTCCTAATGATCCGAACTGCTCACCAACAAGACTAGCTGTCTTGTGAAGTAGTGAACTCCCCATCACCAATGTGTTTAAGTGAAGGCTGGAGTATATTACTTTCATCCCACTTGAATCCAAAGATCTAAGCTCCCATATCCTCTTTTCCGCCGTGACAGGTCCCTTGTGATTCCAAATAAAAAGCCATCACTGGGCCCAAATAGCCAAAACAATTTTGAAAAAGAAGAGCAAAGTTGGAGGACTCACACTTCCTGATTTCAAAACATATTTAAAAGAGACAGTAATCAAAACACCATGGTACTAGCATAAAGACAGACAAAAAGACCAATGAAATAGAATAGGAGGCCAGGAATAAACCCTTTCCTATGTGGTCAAATGATCTTTGACAAGGGTGCCAAGACCATCCAATGGTGAAAGGACAGTCTCTTCACCAACTGGTGTTCAGAAAACTGGATATCCCCATGCAAAAGAATGAAGGTGGGCCCTCATCTCACACCATATTTTAAAATTAGCTCAAAATAGATCAAAGACCTAAACGTAAGACCCAAAACTATAAAATTCCTGGAAGAGAACATATGGGAAAAGTTTCATGAGATTGGACTTGGCAATGATTTCTTGGGTATGACATAGGCAACAAAAGCACAGACAACAAAAGCAAAAATAGACAAATGGGACTACACCAAATTTTTAAAACTTCTAAGCATCAAAGGACACAATCAGTAGAATGAAAAGGCAACGGGCTTCCCTGGTGGCGCAGTGGTCGGCAGTCCGCCTGCTGATGCAGGGGACGCGGGTTCGTGCCCCGGTCTGGGAGGATCCCACATGCCGCGGAGCGGCTAGGCCCGTGAGCCATGGCCGCTGGGCCTGCGCGTCCGGAGCCTGTGCTCCGCGGAGGGAGAGGCCACAGCAGTGAGAGGCCCGTGTACCGCAAAAAAAGAAAAAGAAAAGGCAAACTGTGGAATGGGAGAAAATATTTGCAAATCATGTATCTGATAAAGAGTTAATGCTCAGAACGTTTAAAGAACTCCTACAACTCAATAACCATAAAAAAAATCAAATAACCTGATTTAAAATTGGACAAAGCACTTGCCCAAAAAGTTTGGGCATTTTTCCAAAGATGATATACAAATGGCCAACAAGCATTTGAAAAGATGCCCGACATCACTATTCATCAGAGAATGCAATCAAAATCACAATGACATGTTACCTCACACCCATTAGGATGACTACTATTAAAAAACCAGAAAATAGCAAGTGTTGGTGAAATGGTGCAACCACTGTGGAAAACAGTATGATGATTCCTCAAAAAATTAAAACTAGAACTACTGTATGATCCAGTAATCCCACTTCTGGTGATATATCCAAAAGAACTGAAAGCAGGATTTTAAGGAGTATTCACAACAGCCAAGAGATGGAAGAAACCCAAATGTCCATCAATGGATGAGTGGATAAACAAAAATGTGGTATATACATACAATGGAATATTATTCAGCCTTAAAAAGGAAAGAAATTCTGACCCATGCTATAACATAGATGAACCTTGAGGGCATTATGCTAAGCAAAATAAGCCAGTCACAAAAAGACAAATACTGTATGATTCCACTTATGAGGCACCTAGAGAGTCAAATTCATAGAAACAGAAAGTGGAACAGTGGTTACCAGGGGCTGGGGGGAGGGGAGAAGGGAAGTTGTTTAATGTGTACAGAGTTTCAGATCTGCAAGATGAAAATATTCTGGAGATCTGATTCACAATGTAAATCTATTTAACACGACCGAACCGTACACTTAAGCGTATGGTTAAGATGGTAAATTTTATGTTACGTGTTTTTAATCACAATTTTTTAAAAAGCCATCGTTGGGGCTTCCCTGGTGGCGCAGTGGTTGAGAATCCGCCTCCGGATGCAGGGCACACGGGTTCGTGCCCCGGTCCGGAAAGATCCCACATGCCACGGAGCGGCTGGGCCCGTGAGCCATGGCCGCTGAGCCTGCGCGTCCGGAGCCTGTGCTCCGCAACGGGAGAGGCCACAACAGTGAGAGGCCCGCGTACCGGAAAAAAAAAAAAAAAGCCACTGTTGACAAGTGGCAAGACAGCCTAAAACTGGAAAGGGCGAATGGGAATTTGGGTTTCAAAGAAGTAGAACCAAGCTGCAGGTATATCAGTGAAAGCTGAGGAGCCTTTTGGATATCAATACCAACCCTTTATATAACAATCTCTGCTGCTCCTGTGGACTTCTGATGCCTAAGTATAAAGTCCCAAAGTAATAAAAGTCCATGTGTATGTTCTAGGAAGGACTTTTGATGCTAAGAGGCTCAATGTCAAAGTTTAAATTAAGATTGAGATTGATACCAGTCAAGAATTAATGAAAAAGGTAACGCACCGTATCCGAGTGTTTATTTCTTTAAATCTTGCAGTGTTACAGATCACGAATTTAAATGTAATGAGTTATAATTTGGGTTAATATTCACACCAAGTTAACCTAATAAAGAGCTCTACATTATAGTCAACTCCTGGGGAATGTGTTCAGAGAAAGGGTCTGCTCCTGCCAAGCCACTGTCAGTACCAACAACTGGCCAGATAGAGGCCTGCATCTCCTAAGCAAAGGACTGGACCCCACAGAACTATGGGAAAAAGAGCCAGGGATTTGGGAAACACAAGGGGTTGGGTTTATCAGCTCTTTGTCTGCCCTTCACCCACCCCACTCCAAGGCTCCCCGCAAGAGCAGGAGACCCATGGAGCTTCCCTGGGACAAAGATGAGGCTCTGCCAAAAGGCTCCACGTTAACACAGGGGCCAAAGCCAGACTGACCATGGGGGTGAACAGCCAGGGGCTCCTTGCCCTCCGGCACATGGATGGGGGTCAGGAGGAAGGAATGGGTCCAAATAAGGCAACGGTTCCCAGCCATTTCACCCGAAGGATGCCTTTTGATAGATCCTCCACCACACCTTCAAACCCAACATTTGAAAGATGAGCCATTAAAATATCTTTATTAATACTATACCTTTTCATATTTTTACTATTAACCAAGAGCCAATTAATCAACTGCCAGTCAGGGCTTCCCATTAGCATCTACCAAGCAGCTGCACCACCAAACTGATATATCAAAACTTAAAAAGAAAAAAGAAACATTGAGTTTACACATGTGGTCCTACTGCATACATTGTAAAGAGCTTGAGGAGCCCCATCATTTCTTCTTAGAGCTTCTCAAGATCCCCAGACAGCTGGCTGGGAATCCCAAGTAGAAAACAGAACCACTTGGGCCACAGTGGTTCAGCTTAAGGAGAGGGTCTGACTAGGACATGCCAGGTCCTGGCCCAGCATCATCCAAGATTGAGTCAGTCAAACCCCACCACGTGCCAGTTACCATTGCATCACCTGAGTCCAGCCGTTGCCGACTCAGGTCTGTCTCCACCAGCTAAAAGGTCCATGTTTCCTCCTTGAACCCCTCCTCTCTCCACTGCCAGCTCAAGCTCTTCCTGCCTCCAAGGAAGCATGGGCTCCCTGAGACTACTCTCCACACCCCATTTCAAGCAGACGGGTACCCCTACTGCTTCTGCAGAGACTCAATCCAACCCACCCCCAGTAGATATTACTCATCCTACAGGCCCGCACTGGGCTCTTGAACAATGGGCTTCATGTTTCTAGACCACAAGTCAAGGCCAACTACAGATCAAGGAGAACAAGGGTCAGCTGGCAAGTACTGAGTCCATGAAGCCGGGGCCCAGCACAGACTGCCATGTCCCAAGATAGCAGAGAAGAGAGGGAAGAACTAGTGAGCCCTACACAAACAATGGAAGCTGTTTACTCTCCTCTCACAGCCTTCGGGACAATGTCTGCCAACAGAAAGACACCACGGCTTGCCGGCCCTGCCGAACCCGCTCGTGCTGGGGAAACAAGGATGGGTAGGCCTAGGTCCCTGCCCAGTCTGGTAGTGGGTAGAGGAAGCAGGGAAAAGGGTTATGTGGACCGTTGTGGGGACAACTCTGACCAAGATATGAGCAACAGCTAAAAGGGCACCGAGAGGTGGAAACAACCCAAGCGTCCATCAGCAGCTGAATGGATAAACAAATGTGGTATATCCACAGTGGAATATATTATCCAGTCATGAAAAAGAATGAAACTTTGATATATGCTACAACATGAATGGACCTTGAAAACACTGTGTTAAGCGAAATAAGCCAGTCATGATGGCAAATATCGTACGATCCCGCTTATACAAGGCAAATTAGAATAGGCAAATTCATAGAGACAGAAAGTAGACTAGAGGTTACCAGGGCCAGGGGGAGAGGGAGAAATAGGAATTATTGTTTAATAGGTAGAGAGTTTCTGTTGTGGATGATGAGAACTTCGGGGTATAGATAGTGCTGATAGTTACCCAACATTGTGAATGTAGTTAATGCCACTGAATTGTACACTTACAAATGGTTAAAATGATAAGTATTAGGTTGTGTATATTTTACCACAATTTTAAAAAAAGTTATAAAGGAAGAAAACAA
The DNA here is from genome assembly GCF_002837175.3 of Physeter macrocephalus. NCBI lineage: Eukaryota > Metazoa > Chordata > Mammalia > Artiodactyla > Physeteridae > Physeter > Physeter macrocephalus. Next base: position 54,326,488 of record NC_041233.1, read on the forward strand.
AAAGAAGGTATTAAAGAGGCAACAGTCAGTTTTGCCAGGGGTGGGAGGAACTGAGGAACTGTGACAGGGAGGTAACATTTCAAACAAGCTAAGGGAGAGATGTGGGCCCATCTGTCCCTCCTGCTCAGGTGCAGACAGTGGGAGGAAGGGGAGGAGAACCCTCTGTGGCCCCCTGGCTATCACTCATTCCAGACTCCTCATTCTAGAAGACAGAGCCCGTCTACACCTCCTTCCAGGCCGAGATCCACACAACACTCTGTAATTGTGGGGTCCCTGCTCATGGGGCAAATGCACCCTCTCCATCTACCTGTGTCTCCCACACCCTTCAACACCTGACTTAAAACTTACCTTCCCAGAAGACTCCTGAGCAATCTCTTTCTTCTTCCTGTTTCTCTATTTTCTAAAATTTTCTATAACGAAAGGCAGTACAGCATGGTGGGTAAGAGCATGCCGTGCATTCAAAGCCTAGATCTGCCGACAACTAGCTATGTGATCCATTTACTTAACCCCTCCATGCCTCAATTCTCCCAGCTGTGAAATGGGGATGATAATGGCCTAGGACTGTAACAATTAAAATGAGAAAATGCGTGGAAATTGTTTGGCACATAAGTGCTTAACAATTGTATTAAACTCTCTTTTTAAAAAATACTGGAATGATCGCTCAAGCATTTTTAAATGCCTTATTTAACTTTAAAAAAAAAGAAACCTCTTATCTTTCTTTACTTTTCTCTATTTTCCAAATGTTCAATATCATAGCAAAATTATTTATAAAATGTTTGAGATGGTTTTTAAAACATCCTCACTCCCCTAGAAGTTATTCACAGCAGCCCCCTCCCGCATGCCTCCTCTGTTCAGAATCTCCTCCATGCTTATGAATTGTTTATTCCGAACGGATTTTATCAAGCTGTAGGAGAGAACTGGCGGCTTTTCATTCCTTTGAGCCCCTGTAAAAGGTCCCCAGCAGGACACGATCCCCTGCGGATGACCCATCCACAGCTCTTGCCCCCAGCCCTCCCCCAGGCCCTGGTTTCCAACTGGCTGTCCTTATTTGTGAAGGCTCACAAAAGTGTGGTTGTGAGGCAGTCGGGGGCAGAGCCACGGCCGGGGCTGTGCTCAGGACATCCATCCATGCTGGGCAAAGTCAGCCACTCTGGCACACGGTCCGTCAATCTCAGGCTGGCTGCCCTCTTCCGCAGAGGCTCCTGGGCCGACCCAGTAGGACGCGTGCATCTTCACTAGAGCTTTGACAGCAGGCACAGATTTAATGATTGGAAAGCACTTGGAGAGCCCAGAGTGCTCCATAATTGCCAACTCATAATCCCCAAATCGCTCTCTGCACGGCAGCAAGAGGTGAAGCGTCTGCCCTTGGGAGGGTCTTTGTTCCTGTGGTTCTCACACCAGAACCAAGTCGGGCAGAGACAGACAGGGGCTCTGCCCGAAGAGGGGTCCCCACCTCAGACTCAGCAAGCATGCTGGGGAGCAAGGCTCCTCAAAGTGTGAACCACATGGGGCTTGACAATAATGCATATCCTTGGGCCCTTCCAAACCTGTTAACTCAGGGTCTCTGATGATAGTGCCTGGGGATCTGCATTTTAAAATCCCCTAAGTGACTCCCACACTAATTTGAATACTGATGGTTTAGAGGTAGGTGCATGGGTCTGGGGTCAGGGGGACCTGAGTTCAAGTCTCAGCTCTGATCCTTATTATCTGAGGCCTCAGCAAGTCTGACACTAGACCCACAAGATCTAGGTATTCCCTACAAATAAAATTTTCAAGACTTTCACAGTCATATCAATTTGGCAACACCCTACATTCCCCTGGGGGCTTTATAGTGAGCACAAGTGGATTCAAGGGGCTGAAAGTCACTCCACAGAGAACCTTGTTTGACCTCAAACTTCCCCAAACCTAACCAAGGAAGCTTCTTTCTATCACTAATGCCAGAAACACCTCACAGACTTAATATCTCACAGACAAAGCTCCTGAAATTCCTTTCTGGGAAAAGGGGAGTCCAGGGAGTGAGGGATGGCATCTTAAGGCAGTTCTGGCAGGAAGAAGCCCCATTCCTCACGCTTGGGGTCCTCGGCGGGTGGCAAGGACGGTTCAGTTCCGCAGATCTGTTGCCTGGAGTGGACGCGTCACAAAAGCGAGGTCACCTTCTTGCTTTGGGTAATTTCCCTCAGAGGCAAGACAGATCCATTTTTAACAGCTCTTCATTTCAGCAGAGAATGCCCCCTGCCTCTGATGGGGGCTGGGGACCAGGACGGGAAGGGAGGCTTTGTTCTTCTGACCAGTGTTGACAGTTTAATTAAACCCAGCTCGAGACAAGGTCGGTGGGGTCAGGCATTCTTCAGCAAGGCTCCAGCAGAATATCACACCCCCACCTCTCCAGCCACCGAGGCCCCGGTAATGAATTATCCTGGTCCTTACAGCAGGGATATAAATAAGGGGGAATCAATGCCCTCGGCTGCCCTTAATCACCCACCCCCACCCCTTCCAGGCCCAGCAGAGACACAGAAGGTCAATCTTGTCAGGGCACATATTGGTTTCAAGGCTAAAAAGAAACCCAGAGGAACTGGGTTTCCAGAAGCGGCTTCTGGACTAGGAAGGGAATGCAACCAGCAAGAGGAGGGATTGCAAGGCAGCAGGAGAGACTCCTCCCCAAATCTGGGAGGACAGAGCACAGGCGGCTGACTCTCACGGTGCTCCCCACCCAAATGTGGGTGAAGCCTCGGTTTTGCTGCTATAAGAGATGGAGGCGGGTTCAAATTTGTCCCTCTAACCCTAACCATAACCCCCATGTGCATCTGCAAAACAACATCTCCACACCCTCTCATGGGTGGCTATCAGGTGATGAAGCTTATCTTCAACCCAGGTCACCTGCCACCGGGATATAACCACCCCAGGCAGGAGATACGGGTCCAGCCAGTCAATCATTCCCCCCAGCCCACACTCCAAACTGTTGGTAGGTCAGAGGATACAGACTGCTTTCAAAGAGCACTAGTGATAAACGCTCACCTCCTGCAGAGAGAGCGCCCCACCTAGCCGTCTTACACAGCCCGTCAAGTGTTCTCAGCACCGACCACAGTGCCTGGCTCATAGGAGGCCCTCTGTAAATGTTGGGTGAGTGGGTGCATGGGTGGATGGGCAGGCAGATATGGAAGGTGAGAGGGGAGTTGGATGTGGTGAGGCGAGGAGAAGGGAGGGTGGGTGAGGCCTGGGGGGATAGATGGATGTATGGTAGGTTTATGGGTATGTTGGTAGATGCCTAAGTTGGGGGTGAATGGGTGGGCTTGGTGGGCAAATGAGTAAAAGACTGGAGGGGCAGGCAGACGGATAGGTGAGTAGGAGGGTGTTAGATGGGAGGACCAGTGGCAGGAGATGGAGGATGGAGGGATGGGCGGATTGATTGATGGGTTGGTAGATGGGTAAATGGGAGCACAGATGAGAGGGAGGCTGGCTGGGTGGTGGGTAGATGATAGGTAGATGGGTGTAGGACGTGGGCAGAGGGTGGACGGCTGGGAGGGGGTGGATGATATGGAAGGATGAGCTTTAGCATGAGACAGACCAGGGTTCAAATTCGCCTCAACCCCTTGAGCAGGTCACAAATCCTCTGAGCTTGAATTTCTTCGTCTGTAAAAGGGAAAATTCACTGATTTCCTGAGCATCTATTATGTGCTACCGAGCTTACACCTGACCTGAGAGGGAGTTACACCTCTCTTGAATCCCCACGAAAGGCTGTGGGGCAGACATTATTATCTTTATCTGACAGAAGAACAAACGGGCTCAACGGGGTTCAAGGAAGTGGCCCAACATCATTTATACAGTGTTCACTTTAACTCAGACAACAGAGGTTTTCCAGTGCATATAAAAACTGCGAGGTTTCCTACCATAAAAATATTATACTCTTTTTATCCAACACCTGGGAAATATAAAAAAGAAAAAGCCACCCAGAGATAACCCCTGTTGGCATTTTGTAGTCATTTTCCTGTGCATGCTTTAGAGTGATTTGTTTAGTGATCATATTGTCAAAACAATTTTGCATCCTGGCTTTGGTATCACAAACATTTACCTGTGTTACTTTAAGTCTTTCATAAAGGCCATTTTTGATGATGATATAAATATTACATCAAGTGTATATACCAAAATTTACTTAACCATTCCCCCAAGGTTGGACATTTCAGCTGTTCTATATAGTTTTCAATATTCTATATTTCAACATTCTAAATTATGCTGCAATGAACATGTTTGTGGTCATATTTTATTGACTTTAGGGTCAATCCCCAAACGTGAGATTTCTAGGTCAAGGTTTATGCCCATTTTCAGACTTCTTATGGTCCCTTGAAGGCCTGGTGTCTAACTCCAACCCTATTACCAAACTGCTCTGTGGTCCAGGCCAAATCGCCTCTCTGGGCCGCAGGTCCCAAACGTGGAAAGAAACGGACTAACCCAACACGTGGAGAAACATTGGTGAGGAATAACCAGCAAGAGGATTTCAACTGATGAAGCTACACAGACAAAATCAGTTGAAACGTGGGCCACACCACCTGATGTGCTTTGTGACCACACCTTACCCTGCACATTTGGTCTCTCTCAAACTTGTTTTCATGCTGATTTAACTAACATACAACCTCTGGTGGAAAAAAAAAAAAAAAAAAAAAAAAAAAAAAAAAAAAAAATCCATGATTTGCTCCAGGTGGAAAGTATTAGTAACGGATCCCTCAAAGCAGAAGAAAGGTCAACAGATGAGAGGCCAGAAACGCCAAGCCCTGCATCCTCTCTTACCCTCCTCCTGAGGGTAGACCCCAGAGTGTGACTGCACCAGAAGGTCCCATAGCCGCCAGCACAGCTCCTTGGCCCAGGAGTGAACTCCTGACCAAGCATGGGCCAACCAGAATCCTTCCCCAGAAGTCTGGGCTGGAACTGGAGACTCCAGGAGATCTGAGCTCCAAGGTCACAGGAAGTAGGAGGGGAGTGAGCACGGTGGCCAACCAAAGTCATGGTGGAACTGAGATGTTGCTGGTCAACCCAAGACACTGGTTTGCAGGGAGGAGTGAGACAACAAGGTAGACAATCAGAAAGAACTAGAAACATTCCTCATACCCTTGGTCCCAGCTGTGCCTCACTTCCTGTCATGGGAGCCCGTGAGTCTGCTGCTTGTGCCTTTACACTACCCAGCCCACCCCACCCCACCAGCCTGCAGGGGTCCCGTTTCTGGAACCAGGAGTGCCCGAGTGCTCCTCAGCCAGACCACTGGGAGAGTTACGAGAGATGTTTTGGAATGCCAGATGCTCAGGTCAATGGACTGGGGGTGGAGGGAAGGTAAAGAATATTAGCAAATAAGTCTTTAAGCACTTGCTCCTGTACCCTTCCCTCTAACCATCACCAAGGTGAAAAATTCAGGGCCCAGACAACAGGGACAAACAACCAGATCAATAAAAAGGTTTATTTAATCATTTCCCCCGAGAATGTGCCCTTTTTCAGATGACCTGAACTGGAGAGGCATCAGGAAGTACTGCCCCTGGTCATGAATTCAAGTTCTAGGCTGACATAAGCAGGGCGTGCTGCACAGGAGTCCTCCCCAAAGTCCCATCAGCTTGCACTCCTATGCTTAGAGGTGGGCTTAAGAAATAACAAGAGGAAACAAAAAGACAACCTATGGACTGGGAGAAAATATTTGCAAACGATGCTACTGAAAGAGATTAATTTCCAAAATATACAAACAGTTCATACAGCTTAATATCAAAAAAACAAAACACCCGATCAAAAAATGGGCAGAAGACCTAAACAGACATTTCTCCAAAGAAGACATACAGATGGCCAACAGGCACATGAAAAGATGCTCAATATCGCTAATATTAGAGAAATGCAAATCAAAACAACAACGAAGTATCACTGCACACCAGTTAGAACAGCCGTCATTAAAAAGTCTACAAATAATAAATGCTGGAGAGGGTGTGGAGAAAAAGGAACCTTCCTACACTGTTGGTGGGAATATAAATTGGTGCAGTCACTATGGAGAACAGTACGGAGGTTCCTTAAAAAACTAAAAATAGAGTTACCATATGATCCAGCAATCCCACTCCTCGGCATATATCCAGAGAAAACTCTAATTCCAAAAGATAAATGCACCTCAATGTCCATAGCAGCACTATTTACAATAGCTAAGACATGGAAGCAACCTAAATGTCCATCAACAGATGAATGGATAAAGATGTGGTATACACACACACACACACACACACAAACACACACCAGAATATTACTCAGCCATAAAAAAGAATGAAATAATGCCATTTGCAACAACATGGATGGACCTAGAGATTATCATATTAAATGAAGTCAGACAAAGAAATACAAATATCCTATCATATCACTTACATGTGGAATCTAAAAAAAATGATATAAATGAACTTATTTACAAAACAGAAAGACACTCACAGACAAATAGAGAACAAACTTATGGTTACCAAAGGGGAGAGCAAGGGGTAGGAGGAGAGCTAAACAAGGATTTGGGGATTAACATATGCACACTACTATATATAAAATAGATAAACAACAGGACCTTCTATATTCAATATCCTGTGATAAACCATAATGGAAAAGAACATGAAAAAGAATGTGTGTGTATATATAGATATATATATATATGGATAACTGAATCTCTTTGCTATACAGTAGAAATTAACACAACATTGTAAATCAACTATATTGATACTTCAATTTTCTTTCATCGTTAAAAAAAAAAAAAAGAGGAGAGCTAAAGAAAATAGTCTCCCTTCACCCAGACCCAGCTATGCTCCTGGATAAGGAACGGCTTAGAGTTAGGGACCAGATGCCTGGGAAGAAAAGGCAGTAAGTGTTAGAGAAAGGTTCTGGCTATAGAGCCTAGAAATACTCCTTTGCCCTTGGAGCCAAAGGGCAACCAAGCCTTCCATCAGGGGCGGGCAGGGGGTGGGGGGGGTCCTTCCTCTAGAAGTCCCTCTGATGACTGCCGACTGGCCGTGTCCCCAAGGCAGCCAGCCCTGGGCCACCGGGGTGAAAACATCCAACGTTTCTGGAGGCTACTGCCTGCCCTGGATCCCAGCCCCGTGGGGTGCCAGGAGTAGGAGTCAGGCAGCCTCCTGTCCCCTTCAATCGCTCTTCCACTCCTTGAATAGAGCTCCGTGTGCCAGCCTTTGGCTACAGAATCTGGGTATTTAATATTTATTAAAGCACAGGAGTCCTTTTCTCCAGGACTCCTTTTAAAATATAAAGCCATGAAGAGCACTGGGCAGGGAGTCCAAAGGGGCTTCATTACTGACCCTGTGGAAGTCGCTTCACCTCTCCAACCTTGACGTTCACCAGCAGTAAAACCAGAGACACTGTCTGCCCCGCAGGGTCACAGGAGTCAGATGAGACAGCGTGCACAGGAGGACCAGCTCCACTGCAGGGCCCTTCACTCACCCACACGTCAGGGACACAAGCAACGTCTGCTACAAGCTGTCCTGGATACTGTACGTGCTCAATCTCAGGTCAGCCTCAGGAGAGCCTAACAGTGTACAGGTAAGAAAAACTCCATGAGTTACACCATGAAAAACCCAGGACTATCTGACTCTTGACTTCCTACTCCCCTGCGCTACCTCCCATTCCACTAGGGATCCTGGTTCCCCAGACACCGGCCAAGAAGGCAGCCACACTGGCCACACGGTATCACCGCTCTCAGGAGGGGGCCCAGGGACATGCAGGGCACTGATGCCCCTGACGAAAGGTAGACTCAAGTGCTGGAGAGACAGAGAGACCCCTGCAGAGCTGTCCTCTCCCCTTCAGCCCCACGAGCTGGTGGAGGTTATGGCAAAAGATGCTGGCCCCTCAAACTGTGAATAGCGCTGGAGGTGACTGCAAGCAAAAGCTGGGAGGTTTGTGGATTTAGATTCACATGATAGGGTCTTGGATATTTTTTAATAAATGAGGGATAGATGGAAACAACCTATGTGTCCATCAGCAGAAGAATGGATAAAGAAGATGTGAAATATATATATATAAAATATATATTATATATTTATATATAATATATATTATATATATATATATTATATATAAAATATATATTATATATATTATATAAAATATATATTATATAAAATATATATATATATAAAATATACAGTGGAATATAATTCAGCCATGAGAAAGAAGGAAATCCTGCCATTTGTGACAACACGGGTGGACCCTGAAGGATTATGTTAAGTGAAATAAGCCAGACAAAGACAAATACTGCATGCTATCACTTATATGAGGAATCTAAAAAACAGTCAAACTCATAGAAACAGACAGTAGAAAAGTGGTTGCCAGAGGCTGTGGGATGGGGAAATAGAGGGGTTGGTAACAGAGTATAATCTAACATATAACATGATGACTATTGTTGATAACACATTCTTAATACAATTGAAATTTCCTAAGAGAGTAGAACTTAAATGTGCTCAAGAAAAAAGAAGATAAATATGCAAGGTGATGGATATGCTACTGAACGTAGCAGGGGATCCTTTCACAATGTGTATGTATATCAAATCATCACAGTGTACACTTTAAGTATATTTCAATTTTGTCAATTATACCTTAGTAAAGCCGAAATTTAAAAACAAATTTTAAATTTTTTTTAAATAAAATAAATGAAGGAGGATCAAAGCAGTGCCCAGAGCTTAACAGCAACTAGGCACATGTTCCAAACCCTGGATGGTGAAGGGCATCAATATGCTGAAGGGAAGGGAACCCAAGCAGGCAAATAATGCTGGGAGAGTGCGGGCCAAAGCTTGAAAGGCTAAGAGGGCTTAAGAGAAGGAAAAAGAAAAGTACAGAGGAGATCAAGAGAAAAAATGTTCAGGATGAATTTTTGCAGAGAGGCAGAGCTGTGATAACCGCTGCAAGAGCCAGCTCTGAGAAAAGACAGGACAGAGAAAACAGGAGCTGCTGGGGCCAAGTCAGGACAAAGCCAGCTGCCAGCATGGGACCAGTAACAGCATGGACCTTGTGGACCAGCGCTGGCCTACAGGTTAAAGGGATGTTAGGGTGGCTGCACCTGCTAGGAAGGGTCTTGTGCCTTCAGCAATCAAGGAAGAAAAGTAAGGCACTCACTGTGTGTGCCTGGCACCAAAGGGCCAACCTACCAGTTGTAGGAGGACTGACAGAGAAGGCCCAGCACGAGCCCAAGGTCAGCAAAGACCAGCAGAAAGGATCATCACTGAGGGATCATCTCCATTTCTAGGGAGAGGCCTCCAGGCCAGGAGGAGGAAACAGGAAGAGACTGGAGAGACCATTTGGACAAACTGAAAATTAGAGCTCCGCCCTAAGCACAAAAACTGGAAGGCAAGATCAATGAGAAATTCTGGAGCTGCCTGCAGACCATTGTGCTTATCAAGAGGTGGCAATCATGACAGAAGTAGAAAGAACTAGCCATGTTTATCAGAGGGGAAGAGATCAAGCTCCAGACTCCACAGGCACGCCTCTCAGCACTCAGGTAGCCCCATGGTGCTGACTCCCACCCAGCCCCCACCCTTCAGTCCTACCTGCACCACCCACTGCACCGCTGGACTCACCTGCACCTCCACCTAGGAGGTGTCCTATACGCTTCTTTAGGGAAGAACCGGCAGCCTCAGCATCTCACACCGTGCCTTGCTGGGCATGCAGAAGGTCCCAACCAATGTTTCTTCAGGTTGTTAATGATGACTGAACCTCCCAACTCAAAATTCAAAAACCTGACAGCCCTTCAAAAATTGAACAAGAGTACCGTACATGGTTGTTCTAGGTACTTACAGAAAGCAAAGCTAGAGAAATCATAAATTATTAGAAGGCAGGTTTAGGGCTCAAAGTTAAGAAAATGTTTCTAATATGCAGATCTGTCCAACAAAGGAATTGGTTGCCCAAGGAGGTGGTGAACGCCCCATCACTAGAAATAGCCAAGCAAAGATTAAAAAGACCATACGTACGCTAAGGAGCCGCAGAAGAGAGTCCTCAGGTAATCTCTAAGGTCCTGTCCTACCCAAGAGCCCACAAAATGAAATGTACAGGAGAACAATTACAGACCTATCTCGTAAATCATGGAGCAGCAGAATTGGCCACTACCTTTTAAACGTGAAAGAAGTACATTTACAGCAAATACAAGTATGACTTTATGCCATGGTTAATAAGCTCACAGACCTCATTACTCTGAGTTGAAAACAGAAACAGATCCAAGAAGGGCTTATGTGAATGAACATTCCACCCAAGGCAGGTTACCAAAGGCAGCGAGAGACACATGAGTACGGTCCTCCCCATAAAGTCTGCCACCATGGCTGACAAGCTTGCCCACCCCGAGGACATTCCCATACCACACTGTCAGGGGCAGCACACAGAATTGGATAGACTGTCAATTCTGTCAAGTGCTTGCCATGAAGAAAGGCCCCGCAAAGCACCTTCCTACAGTAAGCCGGCCTTTGATGCCCTGAACGATGCCTGCCAGGTGAGGAGCACAGGGGTCATGGGTCATGGGAGAGTCCAGGCCCCACTGACCACACACTGCCCCCTCAACCGGGTGAGGGATAAGACCACAGAGAGAGCTTTCTTCCATGAAGCGTCACTCACAGCCTTGACAGAGCCTGGTTATTCTGGAACAGCAGTTCTGGTAATGCGTACAGCTGGTTCCGGTTGAGTCGTCTAAAAAAGAGAAGAGAGGAGGAGTTGGAGCTGGCCGAGCTGGCCGGGAAATCCAAGGGACTTTTCAGAAAGCACTGGATTCAGAGTCAGAGGGCCCAGGGCTCAAATCCTAACATGTCACTGTGTAACCCCAGAGAATCCCCTTCTCGGAGAGCCTCCGTTTCTTCATCTATAAAGTGGGAATTCCGCCATCCAACCCTTGGGGAGGACAAGAATAGAACATCTCTGAAAGCCCCTCAACCAAGGACCTGACACATAGTGGGCGGTCAGTAAACAGAGCCTCGTTCCTTCCGTTACGCCCTCCCACATACCCATCACCATCATCACTTTACATCTGCAAGGCCCTGTGTAATTAATCAGGCACTGATTCAAATATTATCTCAGTTTGTGAGCTGGATACCTGACTACCCTTGAAAAGTGAGATACACCCTAATGGGATAGGACTGGCCACGGGGTTCTGATTCTTTATTGCTTTCACCCGCATTTGGCTCAGTGGTGACTCAACATTTTTTATTGTCTGCTTTAGGTCTTTTTTCAGAATGAAAATACCTTTATTGATGTTTTTATTTATGAAAATGCATGCTTAATATTTTTATTTTTTTTTAATTTTTTTAAATAAATTTTATTTATTTATTTATTTATTTACTTATTTGGCTGTGTTGGGTCTTCGTTGCTGTGCGAGGGCTTTCTCTAGTTGCGGCGAGCGGGGGCCACTCTTCATCGTGGTGCACGGGCCTCTCCCTGTCGCGGCCTCCCTTGTTGCGGAGCACAGATTCCAGATGCGCACGCTCAGTAGTTGTGGCTCACGGGCCTAGTTGCTCCGCGGCATGTGGGATCTTCCCAGACCAGGGCTCAAACCCGTGTCCCCTGCATTGGCAGGCAGATTCTCAACCACTGCGCCACCAGGTAAGCCCCAACATGCTTAATATTTTTAAAAGCCTCAAATAAAAGAAGAAAAAGCATTCGGCCACCTGCACTTTCCTCACACAACAATTTGTGGATGTCTTTCCATGCTAAACAACAGAGGATGACACTTTTAATCATTTTATTTTTAGTATGTCCATCTTTTTTTTTATTTTTTTTAATTTTTTATTAGAGTATAATTGCTTTACAATGTTGTGTTAGTTTCTGCGGTACAATGAAGTGAATCAGCTATATGTATACCTATATGTCCTCCCTCTTGGACCTCACTGCCCCCCCCACCCCTCTAGATTGTCACAGAGCACCCAGCTGAGCTGCCTGTGCTATACCACAGGTCCCCACTAGCTATCTATTTTACACCTGGTGGTGTATTTATGTCAAACCTAATCTCCCAATTCATGCCACCCTCCCAATTCCTCTATTGGTGGACAGACAACTACTCGGTATTATAGACACAGGCAGGAGTGAGAAGTCTGGTTCTGGAATGTGGCCTGAAAAGACAATGCAGAAAGGACTCAGACTTGTCCCAGGAAGGCAGTGAAGTTTAACCAGACTCATCTTGCCACCTTAGGCAACCGATTCTCTGACACTGAAGTGTAGCACTCCAGCCCAACTGGGGTGGGGGGCAGTGACACCTATAAAGTATGGAACCTTGGTAATCACACTGTGTCTACGGACCACCTGCAGGGACATCACCAGGGAGGTGGTAAGAGCTGCACTATCCCAGGCTACCCCAGAGCTGTTGACTCAGGATCTGCATCTGAACCAGGTCCCCAAGTCATCTGGGTGCACGTCAAGGTTGGAGAAGCACTAGTGTAAAATGCAGCCCCTGCCCTCCAGTCTACCGTATACATTTTTTTAAAATTTTTATTTATTTTATTTTTGGCTGTGTTGGGTCTTCGTTGATGCACGCGGGCTTTTCTCTCGTTACGGCAAGCGGGGGCTACTCTTCGTTGCGGTGCGCGGGCTTCTCATTGCAGTGGCTTCTCTTGTTGTGGAGCACAGGCTCTAAGCACGCAGGCTTCAGTAGTTGTGATACATGGGCTCAGTAGTTGTGACTTGCAGGCTCTAAAGCGTAGGCTCAGTAACTGTGGTGCGCGGGCTTAGTTGCTCCGCGGCATGTGGGATCTTCCTGGACCAGGGCTCGAACCCGTGTCCCCTGCATTGGCAGGCAGATTCTTAACCACTGCGCCACCAGGGAAGTCCCTCTGGTCCACTCTTGTGTCACAGAGCCCACCAGAGTGTCTGGCACATAGTAGGCGTGCAACACATTTATTTGCCAAATGAATACATGACATTAGCTGAGCTCAGCTAGAGGCACAAGAGAGGTTTGGGTAAAGCTTTGGGGGGTCTAAGAAGATGCCCCCACATACGGGGGCAGTCAGAGGGCTATCTTTTTTTTTTTTAATAAGCTGATCTTTAGATATGTAACCAATTTTCTTTCTTTTTTAAAAATATTTTATTTATTTATTTATTTGTTTACTTATTTTGGCTGTGCCGGGTCTTAATTGCAGCATTCGGACTCCTTAGCTGTGGCATGCAAACTCTTAGTTGCGGCATGCATGCGGGATCTAGTTCCCCGACCAGGGATTGAACCTAGGCCACCTGCGTTGGGAGCGTGGAGTCTTACCCACTGGGCCACCAGAGAAGTCACCATCAGAGGGCTATCTTTGATGAGAAGGTGAGTTTTTGAAAGTAAAACTGGCAAAGTAGATTGGGAGCAGATCCTGTCTGGCCTTGAGGGCCAGGCTAAGGGGTCTGAATTTTTTTTTTAAACTTTATTCTATAAATTTATTTATTTATTTATGGCTGCATTGGGTCTTCGTTGCTGTGCACAGGCTTTCTCTAGTTGTGGTGAATGGGGGCTACTCTTTGCTACAGTGCGTGGGCTTCTCATCGTGGTGGCGTCTCTTGCTGTGGAGCACAGGCTCTAGGCACATGGGCTTCAGTAGTTGTGGCACACAGGCTCAGTAGTTGTGGCACAAGGGCTTAGTTGCTCCATGGCATGTGGGATCTTCCTGGACCAGGGCTCGAACCCATGTCCCCCGCACTGGCAGGCGGATTCTTAACCACTGCGCCACCAGGGAAGCCCTACCGTATACTTTGAATTTCTCACAACCATCTCCTTTAACAGTTCTAGAGGATGATAAATCAACTGGACAAAAGCTTTCTTTTGCTGGGAGGGAGGAAGAAATATAATTCGATGTGACCAGTAGTAACTGGTCTGTGGTTACCTCCTAGGAGGTCACTTTTCATCTGATATGTGAGAAAGGTACCATTTTCTAACACGGTACAATTAGGGTTGCAATTTTAGACAAGCTGTAAGAAGTTTACTCTAAAGGGCAGGCTCCTAGGGAAACACATCACTGCCTCAGAAAAAAAGGGACCACCGATGTAATCTTAAAGCAACAGGAGTAGACATCAGATCGCTCCGAGTTCCTTAACCTCGTCTAATAAATTAATCCTGTATTTACACTGCCTGGAAATCACTGGGTTTTGTTTTGTTTTGTTTTCCCCCAAGACCTTCTCATTTTTCTGGCTTTAATTTCTGAAAAACACTTAAGAGGAGAAGGGATTCAATAGCTAGTTTAAAGTAGAAAATCAAAGGAGGGACCCAGCGTGGTGAGGGACCTACAGGAAGCTAAGAATAATGACAACAGTGTGAGTCCCAACTAGCCTTACCTTACTCTGTGCCAGGCACCAGAATAAATGTGTTATAGGCATTACCTCACCATCAGAGGGAAAGCAGGATGAAAAGGTGGGTTTCTCTCTCTTGAGTACGAAGCATCACGGTCATGCACATACCCTCCCGTCTCCTCCCAGAAACAACCCCAGGGGGACGGTTTGACCACCACCATCTCACCACGTGGCTGGGCTCTCAGTTCTCAGAATATGTTTGTAGACTTCGTTGAGCTGTCTCTTTGATAGCTGAGGGGACTGGGATGCCCAGAGGTGAGTGGCTCACCCAAGTCACCACCGAGTGGGAGAGGTGGGTTCTGAAGTCTGCCTTTCCCCGGCTCCCACCTCAGCAGCCTCCACGTTACACGGTCACCCTCAGCCGGCCCAGGGTGACCGAGAGCCCCGCCCCCCAACATCAGACAACCGATGCCTGTGACCCACCAATCCTCACGTCCGGCAGCATCGCACACTTCTGCTTCTGCGCTCGAGTCTGTAACTGCGCACAAGAGCCAATCATGTCTGTTCCCAAGCTGTTTATGCCAGAGGTACTTATAATTATATAATTGAACTGACGATTACCTAAATGAACGAAGTATCAATACTAGCGTGAAAAGAGAGAGTCATCTCTGCAAAAACTGGTTGAATGCCTTGGTAAGAGTCAATATAAGGAAAGTTGTTAATTAAAGAGTTGTTGAATTAAGTAAAAGACTGGGCGGCAGGGGGCGAGCAGGGGAGTTATAAAAGAAATTCAGAATTCTCCTGCCAGATTGCTTCCAAGGGCCTTCTAAGAATATCATTCCACCTTAAAGAAACCAAAACCAAAAATCGTAAGCAAGGTATATGTGTGTGGTTTAGGCGAGGAAAATAATACAGAACTCCAATTAGCATCTCACACTAAAAAGTAAGACCTTGGCCAAAAAAACCAAAAACGGGGGCGGGGAGGGTCAATAAATGCACATTATATATTTTAACATAAAATGAAATATTTAGAGTATGTATGGGTTTTATGACTCCCCCCACTTTATCCAACTTTTATGATTAACTGATCCACCATTGGTCTCTGACAAGTCAGAGGAGAGGGCCATCCACGGCCAGCACTGGACGTCCCCAGAAACAGAGCAATCACACACCCCAGTAACTGCCCACCACGCAGTTGCTGGTGACCCACTCCGGAAGAAAGGAAGTGGAAAAGGACAGAAGGGACAAAGTCTGCAGTGACATGTTATGACTCAAAAAGAAGGACCATGCCCAGCCTTGGGTGGCAGCAGCAGATGTGACATGGGCCACCAGTCATGTCTAGACTCCCTCCCACCTTTTCTCCTTCCCCAGGGCATGGCAGCCCCGGAGCTGGAGCCGGAATGGGTTAGGACCAAATCAGCCCCTCATAACCAGGTCATGAACGCGTATTTTGTTCTGAGCCTTTTAAAGAAAACTAACACAGGATGAATTATCTGTTCTAGCTTTGGGCTCCTTATGGCTGCATTTTAGGCCTGGATGAGGAAAAGTTCAACTTGGTTTTTCTCCAGGCAGCAGGAAGGCAATGAGACAACCATATTCTTTCCATTTATTTAATACCTTATTTTCTTTGAAGTAAAAGAGAAAAGTAAGGTATTAGGTTACAGCCATTAAGAGCTCGGGCTCTGGAGGCAAAATGATCTGGGTTCTAATCCCCGTTTCCGCACTTAACCGTTTAATAATCATCTCATAAGGCAAGTGCCTTAACTTCTGTGCACCTCCACTTCTCATCTGTAAGATGCCACTGACCACAGTGTTGTTTTAAGGATTAAATGAGATATTGGAGGACAAAGCACTTATCTTGGTGCCTGGCATAGAGTAAGGCAATCAATAACAGCTATAATGGCCATCATAAACTCTTTGGAAAAAAATCCACAAAAAAAGAAAAGCATAAAGAATGAAGTTAACTGTTATCCCACCACTCAAGGTGATGAGAGTTAATAGCCTCAATTATTTTCTTCCTCCTGTATTCTGTACATATACAAGTTGATTTTATTTACACAAATGTAAATGTGTAAATAAAATCCTGCCTTTCTAGTATAAACATACTTCCTGCCTTTTCCACTTAATGTGATATTGTCGACACATTCCTATGGCCTTAACAGTTCTTCAGAAATGTGATTTTATATCTCATATCTCCACCAGAACGGGTGTTTCCGATTTTTTTGTTGTATTTAAATAATGTGCAATGAAGATCCTGATACATAAATTTTTAGCCATGTCTCCGATTATTTCCTTAAAATCAAAGGGACTTTCTGGTTCAAAAGGCAGGAACTTTAGAACTCTTGACACCTACAGCCAAACCAAAGCAGAAAGATGAGGCCAGTGACCACCATGAATGTCAGCGGCCATCGCCCACCTCACCCATACTACCCTCTTTTTATTTTTTCATTATTGCCAATCTGAAATCTGGCAAAAACTGATCAAGACCTATTTTCAAACTCAAAAGCCCCCTAAGGAACAAATGATGCAAATCAGAAAACAACACCTTCAGTTCTGTGTTGTGGCCTCAGGCACCCAAAACTCTGCTCCTAAGGGCTTCCCTGCGGTCGGTCCCCCGGGCACTAGTGTGCTTCCTTTAAAGCCACACCAATCAATAACAGTGGTTATGCCTGGAGTATAAGATTATAGGAATAAATTTCACTTCCTCTGTACTGTGTGGATTTTTTGCCATGATGCGTTCTCAGGGAAAAACAACAACGATAGCTGTGTTTAGAATATGCAGTGAGGACACCTCCAGCTGTCTTTGCCATCATCTCACGATGACGCTGCGACCCCCTCCACGGCTACAGCTGCCCCTGGCCCCCATTAGCAGGCGGGAGGCAGGCTGGGCGTGCAGTCCTGTCCCTGAGCACCCCCTCCTGCCACCAGGCTCAGCCTCTCGAGTCCACTGGGCGCCAGTCCCCACCGCCCTCCTGAGCCTGTGCCCACAGATACTCACAGTCGCTCCAGCTCCTTCATGTCGTCGAAAGCCCCGCGTTCCACCACTCCAATCTGGTTCTCCATCAGCTGCCTGGGGAAGGAAAGAGACAAGAACAGCTCCGGGACGGTGGACAAGGGCTCCTAGAAACAGCTGGCACAAGGGAGTGAAACAGGAGCAATGCCCGACACGCACACAGATCCGAGCCCTGGCCTGAGCCAGCAAAACTTCCTCACAGCTTTGCAAATTCCCGACACAGGCTCTTCAACACACGCAGCTCCAGCAGCAAGATGTGCTTCCGGCCCTACCCCCATGCTGACCCTCTGAAGCTGCCTGCATGGCAGAAGGCCACGGGGCACCAGAGCACCAGGCCATCGCTCCAAAGGCACGCTTGGGGAAGCCCGCACCCAGGCAGCGGGGGCTGGCTCTGTGCTGCTGGCGCACGTGCCTTTCTCCGGCCCAGAGGGCACGTGTCGGGGGGGGGGGTGCGGGCAGAGCAGGGGAGATCGGCCAGCAGCGGGGGGAGAGGAGCATGTACCAACTGGGCCCAGCCCACACGTGTGGCACACACACTCTGCGGTTGGCAGACAACACCCCCGCTGCGGGCTCCCCCGCTCCGCCTGGCCACATCTGCTGCCAACCGAACCACCTGGCTCTGGGGGACTCTGCCCCTCCTTACCACCAACGCGCCCTGAAACCCAGAACATCCAGCTGGCAGGGCAGCACTCTTCACTGGCAGATCACTTGCTGCGTGGTAATTTTTGAGCTCATCAAGTATGTCTTTCTCCCGTGTTTTCCCCTCCCCACTCTCAAGCAGGTGGCTTATGTGCTCCCGCAAGGGCCTCAGATGAAGTTTGGGGCTGGGCAGGGGGCAGAAGCTGCCACCAGACACTTCCCTTCCTCTGCTTTGTTTCCAAAAACGCTGTGCTGTTGAGGAGCTTATGCTGGATGGCGTGCGGGGAGGTGGGGGGAAGGGTAACACCAGGCAGGAGGGAGGGGTTCCCCAGACTCAGAAGAGATTCCTCGAGCCTGGGAAGGGTTCCGAAGTCAGTGGTTCTGGAGACGCAGAGACCCCTTCCCCAGCGACTGACAGTTACAATCCCAGAGAGGATCGACCACAGGGTCACCAGCTCCTCCAAAGACCTTCCGAGCTGCAAAGTCCATAGTTCTGAAAGAACTGAGGCCCCAGGACCCCTGCATTACCCTGGGAGTAGGGAATGAGGGCCCCTATGACTGTCTGCTAATGAATTTCCTGCCAGCCAGGTGGGATGTGGGCTCAAAGTCGAAACTGATGCAGAGGAAATTTTAAAATGCCCTTCTTCCCTGCACACCTGAGTTTGTGGGCTGAGACACCCTCACATCAGAATGCACGCACGCAGGGGTGTCTCTGCATCCCAAGATCAACAGAGCAGGAGCGGGTGAAGGGATCCACCCCTTCCCCTTGCTCCTCACCCCTGCCCTGCCCAGCCTGACAAGGCAGGTGCCATGGATGACCCCTTCGCTGGCTGGTGGACACCCCGACAAAGTCACGCCTGCCACCTCCAATGTCGGCCACTATCAGGCACCTGAGGGGAGTCAACTCTGTCCTCAACTGCTCCCAGTCACTTCCTCCTCAAGTCAGGGGGTCTGTGGCCTTGCTGGGAAGTCTTTCTGGGGCACAAGTTCAAAAGAGCTGCGGAGACTGTGATAGACTGAATTGGGTCATCCCCCCCTGCCCTAAAATTCATACACTGAAGTTCTTACCCCCAATGTGACTGTGTTTGGAGATAAGGTACGTAATTAAGGCTAAATGAGGTCGTAAGGATGGGGCCCTAATCTGATAGGACTGGTGTCCTTGTAAGAAGAAGAGACACCAGAGATCTCTCTGTGTGCACACACAGAGGAAAGGCCACGTGAGGACACAGCGAGAAGGTGGCCAGGAACAGAGGCCTCCCACAAACCAACCCTGATGGCACCTCGATCTTAGACTTCTAGCCTCCAGAGCTGTGAGAAAATTAATTTCTGTTGTTTAAGCCACCCAGTCTCTGGTCTTTTGTGACGGCAGCCTGAGCAGACCTGGTCTTCCTTCACCCCAGGAGCCAGCCAATGGACAAGGCAGCCCCATCTTCCCAGGTCCTGCCAGGCAGTGACTACTGGTGCCCACTCCACGCCCAATTTTCTCAGCCATATGGGAGACAGTGGCCACTCTGGGTCAGGGCTTGGCACACCTCCACCCACCTGCTCACGGCATCCCAAGACTGACCGCGCAGGGGAGGGACCCAGCTGGCCTACAACCCTACGACACACAGCCAGGGCTCTGCCGTGAGACCACCGCTGAGGGGAGGGGGCAGGAGAAAGGTTACAAGTGGCAGCAGCATGCCATACTCACAGCACCCGCAGCTGCTTGAGTCCGGCAAAGTCATTCTTATGGATCCGAGTGATTTTGTTGCCGTTGAGTTCCCTGGGGGAGGAAAGGAGAGAAGGAGATGGTGAGCTGCCCAGGGTACCCCCAGGCCAGGGCTCAGCTCCGAGCTCCCTCTCCACGTGGCTTAAGTCAACCATCTCACCAACGGGGCTGGGTGCTTCCCAGCCAAGCCCCGGGACCCCCAAGTCTGTTTCGTCCTAACAAGCCGGGACCTCTTTGCAGCAGATGTTCAACCAACAGGAACGCACAGGGCACGGACTCACTGCTGGGAGTGCTGTGGAACCCCAAAACGTAGCTTTTGCCCTGAAAGAGCTCAGTCTCGTTGGAGAGACAAGACATTCACACAGGAAAGAATTTAGAAACTAGCCAATCAGAGAGGCTCTTCAGGTAGAATCCTTGCTGAGCCTCTGTTTTCTCATCTATAAAATAGGGATAATAACTGTCTACCTCATAGGAGTAACATGAGGCATAAACAAGCAAAGAGCATGGCCTGCACTTAGAAAGGGGCCCCTTGGGGATACCGATGCCATCACCTGGTGGCACTGGTTCCCACAAGCTGTCCAGATTCCAAGCAGGAGAGAGCAGGGAGGGCCATGCCATTTAAGGGGACTGAGGAAGTGGGACTCAAGCTGAGGTCCAAAAGACAAGGCAGATCCGTAGCAAGAGGGATGGAACGGACACTCCAGGGAAGGAGAAAACCCGGAGTATCTGGAGGGCTGGGAGCCGTGGGAAGCAGGGTTGGGGGAAGGTGGGTCCAAGCCAGAGGGCCTGAGAAAGGAAGCAGAGGACAGACAGGGAGCCAGTGAGGCCTCCGGGCAGGAGCTGCTATGAGGCCAGTCCTGCAGCAGCGACAGGAAGGCAGGGCCCAGGAAGGGAGGCCGAGCCCCGCAGCGACTCGTCCCCTCACACCACCAGGCCTCCAGTCCTTGCTCCCTCCCAAGACCACGTGCTCCTCCCTCAGCCCTCCAGTCATGCCCTGGGCACCTCGGACATGGACCCCACCTCCCTCCCTCTCCCACCCAGCCTCCCGGGAAAAGTCACTCAGCCTCTGCTGGCCACTCCTCTTCGCAGGGAGCTGGCCCAGCCTTGGAAAGGTAGGCCACTCCAGGGGTCAGGCACTCCACTCCCCAGAAAGTTCTTCCACTGAGCCACACACAGCGGAATCTCACTCAGGCCCAGCTCCAAACCCAGCTGTCACCTCCACGTCTAACCTGGCTTCCTGTGCAGCCCCGGATTCACAGCCACCCTGCCCCCTCCTCTTCCTCACCATCATCGCGGTCTCCCGTACGCTAAGCAATAACTTAACTGTGCTCACGCGTGCACATCCACACACACAGACACTCACACGCTCTACCTGCAGCCCAGCCTCCTCATTTACCAACTCTGGTCAAAGGTTCCAGGTGTTTCTGCCATCCCAACCCAAGTCCAAGCTACTTTGAAAAACAGCAAGTTCCCTTTCCTAACAGTGTTTCAGAAGTGTGATGTTCTAGAGCTGCTTCCACTAAGAACAAAATGTTATTGATTTCCACACACTCTGGGAACTGGGCTTTGCATACATCCTTACAAGATGCTGGAAGGTACTTATCGCGCCCATCTTACAGATGAGGAAAAAGTGTCTCAAAGAGGTCTTCCCGAGGTCACCACCTGGTAAAGGACGGAGCAAGGATCTGGACCCGTAGCCGTCTGATCCTAGGGCCCAGGCTTCTTCCACCAGGCCAGGCTCTCTCCCCAAGTTGACAAGCTGATAATTTATTCAACTCATCACTATCTCTGTCCTTCCCCTGGGCCTGGCTCCTGATCCTTTGGAGCAGCTGGAAAAACTCATTCCCTGTTCCTCAGCTCTTTTCTAACAGGATCTCTCTGAGGGGTTTGAGGCCTCTCCAAGGTAACGGGGTCATTGGTGAGAGCACCAGACTGAGCCCCTTCCCGCCCTAAGTGCTGGGAAGATGCCTTCGCCACGTGAGACGGGCTCTTTTCAATGTAAAGGCCTTTATTGTTGAACTAAATATTCTTTTTTTTTTTTTTTTTTTTTTTTTTTTTTTGCAGTACGCGGGCCTCTCACCGCTGTGGCCTCTCCCGTTGCGGAGCACAGGCTCCGGACGCACAGGCTCAGCGTCCATGGCTCACGGGCCATGTGGGATCCTCCCGGACCGGGGCACGAACTTTTTTGCAGTACGCGGGCCTCTCACCGCTGTGGCCTCTCCCGTTGGGACGCGCAGGCTCAGCGCCCATGGCTCACGGGTCCAGCGCCTCCGGGCCATGTGGGATCCTCCCGGACCGGGGCACGAACCCGTGTCCCCTGCTCCGGCAGGCGAACTCTCAACCACTGCGCCACCAGGGAAGTCCTGAACTAAATATTCTTCCCTGAAACAGCCACCTCTGAGCCTCTCTTTGCTGCTCCCCCTGCCACACGACCTCACTTCAAACAAGGAGAACGTCATCACAAAGCCCTGAAAACTGGTTCCCTCCACAAGCAGACGGTTCCCTCTGGGCTATCCTGCTCGAACTTTCATCCCTGAACCCAAAACCACAAGGAATTTGGGGTGTTTTTATGGGGTTTTTTGAAAAGATTTATTATTTATTTATTTTATTCATTTTTGGCTGTGTCAGGTCTTAGTTGCGGCAGGCCGGATCTTCGTTGAGGCATGCAGGATCTTTCGTTGCGGTGCACAGGCTTCTCTCAAGTTGTGGCGTGTGGGTTTTCTCTTCTCTAGTTGTGGCCCGCAGGTTGCAGAGCGCATGGGCTCTGTAGTTTGCGGCACGTGGCTCTCTCGTTGAGGTGCGCGAGCTCAGTAGGGGTGGCACGCCAGCCTAGTTGCCCTGCAGCATGTGGGATCCTAGTTCCCCAACCGGGGATCGAACCCGCGTCCCCTGCACTGGAAGGCAGATTCTTTACCACTGGACCACCAGGGAAGTCCCGGTTTTATGTTTTTGATTATAATATATGTCAGCATTGATTATAAAAGCAAAAATATTAAACTTAAATGGACGTCGACTGAGCCATGCTTAGTTAAATTTCAGCACATCTGTGAAACTGAATGCCATGCAGCCATTTAAAACAGTAGAGACCCCTTTGTATTGACAAGGGAAGATGTCCCTGATACAGCCCCTGGGAAAAGGGTTTCAAGACAGCTTGTATGCCCCGAGCCCACTTACGTAAAAACTCACAGGCGTATCAGTAGAAGTATATGCATAGAATGAGTTTGCTGGGGGCTGTTCGCTGCATGTGAATGCCTGTAACCACTGAGTGGTAGGACTTGAGGAGACTTCAGTTTCCTTTTCATACTTTTCTGCATTGCTTGAAATTTTTTAAGAGACATCTATATTTTTTAAGTCAACAAAATAGGCAAGTTATTGTGCTGAAAAATACGAGTAATATATGTACATTATTGAATTTTTTCAATTACCTTAAGAATAAAGAAAAATCAAACATTAGCTCATCACCCAGAAAGAACCCCTTGTTAATATTCTGGAATATTTTCTCTCAAGCCTGTTACCTTTGGATATAAGTTTTACGGCGTGGAGATAATATGACAAATATTTACTGAAGACTTACTATTTGCAAAGCATTTTGCAAGGTTCTGAAGATACAAGAGTGAATGAGACATAAATGGTGTGCACGCCTTCTGCAATGTCATTCCCTGCTCGTTCTCCATTCACGATTTTGATTGGCATAAAGGATCCCCTCCGTTGGATATATCAAGTTACTGGGCATGCCCTGATTCTCTGTCACTGGAACATCTGAGCTGTTTTGGTATTGTTCGATTATAAATAATACCGCATAAAGCTCGGTGGGCATTTGGGAGGAATACGTTCCTAGAAACGGAATTACTCAGTCAAAGGTCATGAGAAATCTTGAATTTTACAATCATTCACTCACTCCTTCTCATGGCAACCATGGTTCATCAGGCAATTGACTACAATAATTATTCAGTTCACAGACGGCAAAACTGAGGCAAAGACAGACGTCAAGACCTGTCTGAACAAGGCAGGGCCCAAATGGAACTCAGGAATCCCTGAGGATGGAATTCCCATAAGGTGCGCAGGGCGGGGAGTTCACAGGGACTTCTGATGACACGCTCATCTACCTGCCTCTCTTCTCACCTTTGGCACCAGGCTCCACTGGGCAGACTCTGGGGCGCATTCCTTAGCCATCAGTGGATTCCAACCCCTCCCCCTCACTTCCTGCACCCCACTCCACCTCCACTCAAGAAAAGACCTGGGACAGGCAGGCACAGGAGGACAATGGTACAGACAGCAGAGCAAACACAGCCCCTCTCTCGGGAGGCCCTGCTGGTGGCTTCCAGGCAAGAATGTCGATGGAAGCCCAAGCCCCCCCAGCCCCCAGCCTCCCCCATCAGCTTTGGCCTCTAACCCGGAGCTAAGCTAAGCGCCTCCTCTCAGGGGACAGCCCTCGAGAAGGGAGCCTGTGAGGCAGAGGCAGCTCTCATCGGGTTCACAGGTCCGGGGCTGCAGCTTAAGGAGTCATTAGCGCCACTTAGGCTGAGAGAATGGCCTCCACGGTCCCCTCCCTCTCCCCTCAGCCGGGCAGTCCACCAGGATCGAGTTTCCAACCTCGAGGTGGCCCGGCCACCTCCCCTCGAACCCTCAGCACAGGCTGCTGAAATGAGGCGAGGAGGTCATTTTTCTCCGGTGCCTGATTCCTCCAACAGGTGGTCCTTGAGTGTCGCCATGGAGACCCCTCCCCAGCAAGCCACCTGGGAAAACCAGAGGAGCTGCTGTGACCTTCAGACCTGTGCAGCCAGAGCAGGCAAGTGGGGTGGGCCCTCTAGGGCAATTCCCGGCCTCGCTTCTCAGGAAGAAGCCAGGATCCAGAGCTACCCTGGGGTCCCTGAGGTTCTTGCCACCAGGGCCCACATCCACCACTTCTCTTTATTGGGCGCCTCTGTGTGCAGGCTCTGAGCCCAACTCCAAGCATGCTTCATCTCATTTCACCTGCACAGTAGCCTACGAGATGAGTCAAGTTCTCTCCATCTTGCTGATGAGGAAACTGAGGCAGAGACTGGTGAAGCAATTTGCCCAGTGCCACCCAGCTCATAAGTGGTGGGGCCAGGACCAAATCCCATCCAGGCCAACGTGAATCCAGGTTCTTTCCCCTTCATCACGATGCCTCGTGTTGCTGGATTCTGTCGAGCCCACCCCTCACCCTGAGCAATCCTGCCTTGGACAGAGCCGAGGAACAACTTAGACAGACATCCTGGGGCCCTATAATAAGACCGTGTGCTCTGCCCAAACAACAATATCAGGGCAGCTCCCCAGCCAGCCAAGCTTGGGCTTTAGAGCCGGACTATCCGGCTTCAAATTCCTACTCTACGATCACTAGCTGTGTGACCCTGGGCACAAAGTTTAACTTCTCTGCGCCTCAGTTTCCCCATTTGTAAAATGAAGATAATGATAACACCCATCTCTTAGTGATGTGGTGAGGTTTAAATGACTTAACTATTTCTAAAGCACCAAGAGCAGTGCCTGGCATACATAAATGCTCTCTATATCAATACTGCCTGCTGCAATTATTTTTACTACTACTATTGTTGCTGTTGTTTTGTTTCCCTCAAGGACCACAGCACCACTAGAAGGGTGGTGCCCCAGGCTCAGCTCAGGCTGGTGCTGGGCTGGCTGTGCCATGCTGAGCAGGGAGGAGCTGGCTGTTCCTGCCTTGCAGGCCCCAGGATGCTGAGGCCCAGGGAAGATGCCCTGAGACGGTTCTCTCTATTCCAAAAGTGATGACTCTGCATCCATCCTTCTCCCCAGAAGGGAATACACTCCAGTGGCAAATGGCCCTGATTCCCATCCGTTCCCATGCGGTCCTAACCTGAAAGAAAAAACCTCGGTGGTGAAAGATTTGGGAGAAAATCCTCTGAAGCAAAAGTACTGAGGAAAAAACAAAAACACACCAGGATTTCTCGAATCCTCTCAGGAAAACAAGAATCTGATCCCCAGCATCTGGGTGTTTGTGATAAACCGAAAGAAACCATTGGATTTCCTAAAGCTGTAGGAATAAACACCCTGGGCCCCTCTTGGGGTGCTCTGGGGGCTCCACGCACTTCACAAGCATCTCTCACGGTTGGGTGGGAGGGCAGCCGTTCCTGGTGCTGGCTCCTCCCCAAGGGCCCAGACCTGCAATGATGATGGGGAGGCTCAGCTGCCCTCTAAATTCCCTTCCTGCCAGGTCTCCAAAAAATAAACACGCACACTCTGACTGTGAATGAGACCGGCCTCTGGGCTGGGGAACTGTATTCCTCAGCGCTGTCCTTTGAAATCTTACCCTGGCCAAATCCACAGCACTCAGTGTCTGCAAAGTCAGACAGGAGAACCAAGGGAATGAAGAATGTCCCTACCCAGCTGCCGCCCGACAGAGGTAGAGGGGCCCACACCCCAACCTGCAGGTGGACTGGCTGCATGGAGCGCCCAGAGCCACCTAACCGGGCTCCCCACCTTCCCTCTGGCTCCCCTCCAATCTGTTCTCCAGGCCACAGCCAGAGTGATCTTTTCAAAATGCAAATCTGATCATGTCACTCGCCACTTAAGCCCTTCAATGAACCCCCATCACTCTTGGAATGGAGACAAAACTCTCCTTAACACCGACCACAAACCCCATGTGGCCTGCCCCACTCTCCCTGTTCTGATTCGCTCCCTCTGGTGGCCTTTGAACTTGCCATTCCCTCTGCCCCCGCTGCTCCCTCCTTCCTCTTTGCCTAACTCACTCCAACTCTTCTTTCCAACTGGTCCAACCTCCCTATCACAGGCCCACAGGGCACTCTAACCTTCTACTCTGCAGCACAAATCAGGGGCAATTTTATATGGATTTGGGACCTTCCTTGACTGATATCTCTACCCCTCCCCATGTATACCTTGAGGACACGGACTGTGCCAGTTTTTTCTTATTATTGTATCTCCAGGGCCTAACATAGTACATGGCACCTGTTACCTGATAGATGTTTCAGTAAGTATTTCTTGAATGCAAGAATAAATTTGCATTCAAACTGACATATTCTAAATAGCACTGTGTTGGGTGGGTTTTCCATGTTTTCCTGCTCCCTGACTCAAAAAAAAAAAAAGAAAAAAACCCACATGAATTAAGAAATGCTCTCCCCAAATGGACATCAGCCAAGGAAAGCTTCACAAAGAGAGGACACTGCTGTTTTACCAACAACCATTCCATAGCCCACAGGTTAAAAGACTGGTTTTTCCTCAGTTCCCTCGTTAGGAAAATACCAGCCCCCAGGGCTTCAGCCTTCCTGCTCCTCCACTTTCAACAACCAGCTCTTCTGCCTCAGGGCCTTTGCCAGTGCTACTCCCTCTCTTCCTGCCCAGCAACACCCACAGCTGGCTTACTCCCAACATCCTTCAGGCCTCAATTTAAATGTCCCCTCCTCTAAACCACCCTCCCCACAGGTGTTCACTCAGCTCCTCCTCCAGAGCTGGCATTTCGATTTGTGCGTTTAATATGAGGTCCTTTGGGGACTTCCCTGGTGGCACAGTGGTTAAGAATCTGCCTGCCAATGCAGGGGACACGGGTTTGAGCCCTGGTCTGGGAAGATCTCACATGCTGCGGAGCGGCTGGGCCTGTGCGCCACAACTACTGAGCCCACGTGCCTCGAGCCCGTGCTCTGCAAAATGCGAAGTCCGTGCACCACAACAAAGAGTAGCCCCCGCTCACCACAACTAGAGGAAGCCCACGGGCAGCAACGAAGACCCAACGCAGCCAAAACTAAATAAATAAATATTTTTTTAAAAAAATTATAAAATAAAAAAAATATATAAGACTGGCCTTAAAAGCCAGTCTCCCCTGCCAGGCTGTGAGAGGCAGAGGCCACATCTGTAAGCCAGCACCTGTGAGGGTGCCTGGCTCACAGTAGTTGCTCACTAAATATAAGCTGAACTATCCTGCCCACGGAGCCTGGCTGCTGCCAGCACATCGCAGCCGAGGCCGGCGTGTCCTCCCACCAGCCCCAAGCCTTCCTCAAGCCTCAGGGGGTCATGATCCAGAGGCTCCTCCACCCCTTCAGCAGAGCCCACATGCCTGGCACCAACCCCAGGGCTGGGGTCACCCTCCACTGTGTAATGAATCAAGAAGCCCCAGGGATGAGTAATCAGGGGCCTCACACCACAGCAGATTTCCTACGGATCCTGCTCTGCCCAGGCTCCTGGGCTCCCATCTTGTTTCCCTGGCTTGAGTACTAGCAATATCTATACTATCACAGCCAAGCCAGCTCATTTAAGCCTCATAATACCACCTAGTTCAAAGGTTTGCTATCAGTCTTGATTTACAGATGAGGAAACTGAGGCATAAAGAATTTAAGTAACCGGCTCAAGTTCAGCCAGCTGGTAAGTAGGTTAAAAAGGCAAGACTTGAACCCTAGCATGTCTGACTCCAGGGCCCAGGTCTTTTTTTTTTTTTTTTTTTTTACTTTTTAATTGCTTTAAAATACACATAACAGGGCTTCCCTGGTGGCGCAGTGGTTGAGAGCCCGCCTGCCGATGCAGGGGACGCGGGTTCGTGCCCCGGTCCGGGAGGTTATCCCACATGCCACGGAGCGGCAGGGCCCGTGAGCCGTGGCCGCTGAGCCTGCGTGTCCGGAGCCTGTGCTCCGCAGCGGGAGAGGCCACAGCGGTGAGGGGCCCGCGTACCGCAAAAATAAATAAATAAATAAATAAATAAATAAATAATAAAATACACATAACAAAATTTACCATTTTAACCGTTTTTAAGGGCACAGCTCAGTAGTGTTAAGTATATTCACATTGTTGTACAACAGAACTTTTTCATCCTGCAAAACTGAAACTCTATACCGGTTAAACAACTCCCAAATTTCCCCTCTTCCATCCCCAGAAACCACTGCTCCACTCTATGTTTCCATGAACTTGACCTAATCTAGATACCATGGAACCATATGGTATTTGTCTTTTTGTGACTGGTTTATTTCACTTCACATAATATCCTCAAGGTCCATCCATGTTGCAGCATGTGACAGGATTTCCTTCTTTCTTTTTTTTTTTTTTTTAATTTACTTTTGGCTGCGTTGGGTCTTCGTTGCTGCACACGGGCTTTCTTAGTTGCGGCGAGTGGGGGCTACTCTTCATTGCGGTGAGCGGGTTTCTCATTGCGGTGGCTTCTCTTGTTGCAGAGCACGGGTTCTAGGTGCGGGCTTCAGTAGCTGTGGCACGTAGGCTCAGAAGTTCTGGCTCGCAGGCTCTAGAGCGCAGGCTCAGTAGTTGTGGCGCACGGGCTTAGTTGCTCCGCGGCATGTGGGATCTTCCCAGACCAGGGATCAAACACGTGTCCCCTGCAGTGGCAGGCGGATTCTTAACCACTGCGCCACCAGGGAAGCCCTCCTTCTTTCTTAAGGCTAAATAATATTCCATCTGTGTATATACCACACTTCCTTTATCCAGTCATCAGTAGATGAACATTGGACTGCTTCCACCCCTTGTCTAATGTGAATAAGACTGCAATGATAAATAAATTTTTTTAAAAAGACTGCAATGAACATGGGTGTGCAAATATCTCTTTGAGATCCTGCTTTCAATTCTTTTGAATATATACCCACAAGTGGGATGGCTAGATCATAGATGTTTTGTTTTTATAAGAAACTGCCAAACCTTTTTCCAAAGCATTTCACACTCTTACTAACAACACATGAAAACACTAGTTGCTCTATATCCTTGTAAACTCTGTGGTCAGTCTTAGAACACCAACATTTAAATGTCTAATAAAATAGGTGGACCGATTAAAGGAGATTATGGAGTAGTAGAGAGATGGGAGAGAAACCAGGTGTGATTACATAAGAAGGCAAAGGAAGAGAAGGTTTAAGAAAGAGGGACTGATCAAGATCTTCTCATGTACTTTTGCTCCGCCTCTAATACATCTTCCACTCTATAATTAGTAATTTTTCAACAATCAAATTTTATCATTTCCCTCCTTTGCCTTTCAGACTTCACACTGCTATGAAAATGGAGTTGCCAGGTTTAGCAAGCAGGATGTCCAGTTAAATTTAAATTTCATATAAATAACAGATAATTTTTTCAGTGTAAAGTATGTTCAGTGTAATATTTGGGACTTACTTACGCTAAAATATTGTTTATCTGAAATATAAATTTCAGGTATATATCTGAAATATAAATTTAATTCAACATCCTTTATTTTATCTAGCAAATCTATCAAAATAAAGTTCAAAAACTCCTACTTTGGCCTCCAATGCCTACCTGCCTACCTCTGCAGCATCTTCTTTGCTAGACTGCTTCTGAATCTCTATACTTTCTCGTAGTCAAACAAGAAAATTCTACAAACTTTCTCACAGGCTTCTTCTGCCTCAGTGCACTTGCATATGCTGTTTTCTCTGGCAGAAACATTTTGCTTTCTCTCTTTGCCTAGCTAAATTCTACTCATCCTGTAGCTTTCAACTTAACTGTCACTTTTGTTTTTCCCCTTGGCCATGAAGCAGCATGAAGGATCTTAGTTCCCCGACCGGAAAATGAACCCATGCCCCCTGCAGTGGAAAGGCAGAGTCCTAATCACTGGACCAACAGGGAATTCCCTGTCACTAGAACTTCTCTATTCATCTCAGGCTAGGTCAATTCTCATTGTTATATATGCCCTTTGGCCTTCCAACTTGTGGTTATTTAATTACTTATATGTATTTTATCTTCCCTGCTAGGCTATAGGCCTCCAAGGAAGAGACTGCCTGTCTTGTTCATTGCTGTATCACCATAGCACAGTGACTGGCATAAAACAGGTTATCAAATATTTGTTGTGATTGCTCGTGATAAAGTAGATGCAAATTAATTTTGTTCTGTGACTTTTATATCATCAGTTGAGAACATTTGATGCTCAGTTAGATGTTGCAGAAACGAGGTTACAAATCTCTGCAGAAAAGAACCACAAATGAACACTTCAAGTATAGGAGCTGAAATACTTTTGCAAAAGATTTAAAAATAATTCTTTTTCCATGTAATTTTACCAAAGAGGAAATGCTTGATTAGGAATATGCCTGTTAGCAAAAGGAATTCAAGAAAAAACAAAAAGCACTTTGCATTTGTCATAATTTTTAGCTAAAAGAGATATTTATATGGAGGCTTTCCCCTTCAGAAATCTGTGAAATATTAGTTTTTAATGTAGACACTAAACATTCTTGGCAGAATGAGAAAAAAAAATCAAATTGAAAGCTTGAGAGGAGTGCTTATTATTTGAGTATAATCAATGAACTGAGTAACAGAAGGAAACGTAATTTAACATAACTCCACTTCAGTTTAAGTGAAATGGATACAGATGTACTCTTAAGTTTTGAGACTGTAATGACTAGAGTCATGAAATCAGGGCCCAAAGAAAGAAAAAACATGGATAACTCCATTAAACTGAGTAAAGGTGTCAACTATATGAGAAATGAGAAAATGGATTATTTCTGCAAGCCCTTGATTTCTGTACCCTTCCTCTTGTATGTTAAACTATCTCAGTGGCTAACTTAAGCAGAAAGGGAATTTTCTGGAAGAACACTGAGTGGCTCATAGTTTTGATTGTAAGGAAGGGAATTGAGGGAAGCTAGATGGCCAGAACCAGAGCTAAAGTCAATCCTGAAATGGCCTGGTAAGGGTACTACTGCCATGACCAGTAGATGCTGGACATAACCCCAGGGATTGCTGTCATTGTCCCATCAGATTCTGGGTATCACAGGTATGAGTGGGATGAATTCTACTTACTTCTGTGTAACTCAGTCCAGATTCAAAGTTCCAAGTAAGAGCATCCAGTCTACCAAGCTTAGATCATTTTCCCTCACCCTAGGATTGCTGTGGGGCAGAGGTGGGAGGAGGTGGTGGGCAGAGGGCAGAAGACAAATATCTGGACTTTCTGGCCTGTAGTGGGAGAAAAGATTCTGCCACCCACAGAAATTCCCAAATGGAAAATTCCCAAACAGTGTAAGGAGGGGAGGGTAAGATGATGAGCAGCCACAAAATTATAAATATCCATTATATATGTCTATCTTTCAGGGGTATGAGGAGATATAAGAGAATCTTGCTCTATCTGACAACTACTATTGTGTCATTTCTACAATTTTAGGCAGTAGGTTACTAAATCACCAATAACTTGATTTAAACATACCCATATATACATGTACACACAAGCATACAAATTGATCCACTGACTTTTTTTCTAAGTCTACTATTCCTATCTAGAAAGTTAAAGTTTTTTCTTTTTTCCAGGTCAAATAAAGGGAATGGTCACAGGTGTCATTAAACTACAGCTGTATCATAGCCCCTAACCTCAGAGGATAAATTTGACAATAATGTATTTTGATGAAATTACATTGAG
The DNA here is from genome assembly GCF_002837175.3 of Physeter macrocephalus. Lineage (NCBI taxonomy): Eukaryota > Metazoa > Chordata > Mammalia > Artiodactyla > Physeteridae > Physeter > Physeter macrocephalus. The sequence goes on from NC_041233.1 coordinate 54,358,423, forward strand.
AGAAGGCAAATTCAGCCATGTGGAGAGTCATGAGGTCCCATTTAAAGGACTCCTTTAAAAGATGCTCCCGGACTTTCCTGGTGGCGCAGTGGTTGAGAGTCCACCTGCTGGTGCAGGAGATACGGGTTCGTGCCCTGGTCCGGGAGGATCCCACATGCCGCGGAAAGGCTGAGCCCGTGAGCCATGGCCGCTGAGGCTGCGCGTCCAGAGCCTGTGCTCCGCAACGGGAGAAGCCACAACAGTGAGAGGCCCGCGTAACGCAAAAAAAAAAAAAAAAAATGCTCCCTGATCAGCTCGGTGGTTTGTGACCACCTAGAGGGGTGGGATAGGGAGGATGGGAGGGAGGGAGACACAAGAGGGAAGAGATATGGGGACATATGTATATGTATAACTGATTCACTTTGTTATAAAGCAGAAACTAACAGACCATTGTAAAGCAATTATACTCCAATAAAGATGTTAAAAAAAATGTGTTAAAAGGGTAGATCTCATATGAAATGTCCTTAACACAAAAACAAAAATCAAAAAAACAAAAGAGTCTAAGGAAATATGTGGTTGTATGTCTATTACCTTGATTGTGGTGATAGCCTCATGGGTGTACACATATGTGCAACCTCATCAAATTGTATACATTAAATATGTACAGTTTTTTAATATACCAATGATACCTCAATTAAGCTGTTTATAATTAATTATTAATTAATTAAAGTTATGCTTAAAACTATTCCAAGATTTCTGGAGGACAATTAGGCACTATTATAAAATCTTCAAATATATGCATAACTATTATCTAACAATTCCACTTCTACAAATGTATCCTAAAAATTAAAGATATGTTGAAAGATTTAGCAAACTTTTAGTTGTGAATAATTTCAATGGTGTGATATATCTCAAATAAAAATGGAAATAAAGTCTCAACGACAGTGGAAAAAAAAAAAAAGATGCTCCCTTATACAGCTTCTTGCTGAAAAGGAAGATCTAATCTGGGGCATTGCTCTCCTCTTCACATTGGTTCCTGAATGAGCCCTTGTGCTCCTTTGATTTTATCTGATATTTGTAAATCAAAAGCATTAGGAAAATCTGCCCACCTCTGAACTCAGTTCCCCATTTAGTCTTGTAGAGTCATCTGTATACATGACAATTACTCACACGGGATTACTTATAAATATTATGTCAGTGCTGTTGTTGCTGTAGATTACTAATTCCTTGGAAAGGCAGGAGCTCTGTCTGTTTAATTAATTGCACTTAACACCAAACATTGGTCATTACATGTAGGTTTTTTTTGTTTGTTTTTTTGTCCGGACGCGCAGGCTCAGCGGCCATGGCTCACGGGCCTAGCAGCTCCGCGGCATGCGGGATCCTCCAGGACCGGGGCACGAACCCACGTCCCCTGAATCCGGCAGGCGGACTCTCAACCATTGTGCCACCAGGGAAGGCCACATGTAAGGTTTTTAAAGCTGCTGTTGGACATTATAATAATAAAAGACTTTCGCTGGCTACAGCAAATCAAATCTCTCTTCGCGTAAGACAGGTCTGACAACGGTGTGGGGGCCAAAGCGAGCCCACCACCATCTCTTTATCTCTGTTCCTGTAAATAAAGTTGTATTGGAACACAGTCATGCTTGTTGGTTTACAAACTGTCTATATCTGATCTCGTGCTACAATGACAGAGTTGAGTAGTTGTGACAGAGACCGAAAAGACTGTAAAGCCTAAAATATTTACTATCTGGCCATTTACCAAAAAACCTTGCTGACCATGGATCTACTTCAGTGGTTCTCACCTCATATAACAGGACGGGATCCTCTGTAAAATCCCAAAAAAGAAAAAAAATCCCTGGCTCCACACCAACACCCCAAATCAAAAGGTCTATGGTGGGACTTCCTTGGTGGCGCAGTGGTTAAGAATTTGCCTGCCAATGCAGGGGACACGGGTTCGATCTCTGGTTCGGGAAGATCTCACATGCCGCGGAGCAACTAAGCCCGTGCGCCACAACTGCTGAGCCTGCGCTCTAGAGCCTGCGAGCCACAAGCACTGAAGTCTGCGCACCTAGAGACCACGCTCCGCAACAAGAGAAGCCACCGCGATGAATAACCCCCGCTCGCTGCAACTAGAGAAAGCCCGTGTGCAGCAACGAAGACCCAACACAGCCATAAATAAATAAATAAATAAATTTCTTTAAAAAAACCAAAATGTCTGTGGTCAGAGCTGGAGATATACAGCTTTTAAAAGTTCACACAAAATTGAGAATCATCAGCCTGATGCAATACACAGTACCTAGTATAATTTTAATAATTTTCATTCATTGTCTACTAGATGTCAGGCATTGCCCTAGATGCTCTACATGTATTTTCTCATTTATCTCCATAAAAACCATCTTAGATACATTTTATAATCCTTATTTTATAGTAAAGGAAATGGAAGTATTCTAAGGTTAACTTGTACAAGCTAACACAGCCAGTAAGTGGAACAAGAGTTTGCACTAGGTCTTTCTACCTATCCAAGATTGACAACAGAAGAAAAATATCCAAAAACTGAAACTCTGTACCTGTTAAACAGTAACTTCCCATTCCTCCCTCCCACAGCCCCTGGTCACCACCATTCTACTTTCTGTCTCTCCGAACTTGACTACTCTGGATACCTCAGATAAGGGGACTGGCTTATTTCACAATGTCCTCAAGGTTCATCCATGGTATAGCATGTGTCAGAATTTCCTTCCTTTTTAAGGCTGAATAATATTCCATTGCATGTCTACAAGTTTTGTTTATCCATTCATCCATCAAGGGACACTTGGGTTGCTTCCACCCTTTAGCTATCATGAATAATCCAGCTATGAACATGAGTGTACAAATATCTTTGAGACGCTGCTTTCAATTCTTTTGGGTATATACCCAGAAGTGAACTTGCTGGATCATACGGTAATTCTATGTTTAAGTTTTTGAGGAACCTCACACTGTTTTCCACAGCAGTCGCACCACTTTACATTCCCAGAAACAACACACAATGGTTCCAATTTCTCCACATCCTCACCACCACTTGTCATTTCCCAGTTTTTTTATAGTAGCCATCCTAATGGGTGGGAGGTGATCAGAGACCAGCTCTTAACCCCAACTCCATGGTGCATTCTGTTCTGAGGCACAAACTGCACCTCCGTTCCTTCACTACTGAGGCCTGGCCTTGCTCTTGCCAATACCATTCTCAGGTCTGGGGCCCACCCCAAAACCACATCCCTACAGACAGGCCCCGCTCCCTGGTGGCCACCAGGCCTCCATGTCCATTGCCTGCCAGTCCCCTCTCCACTCACTGCCCACCCCAGGCCCCTGAGAGGCCACCCACCAGCTAACTCCCTGGCCCTGACCTCAACCTGCAACACCACCTCCTCACATCCCCCAACTCTGCTCACCACCCCCCACCCCTAGGCTGGACACCACTCCCTGTGCCAGCCTGCAACTTGGGTCCACCCTGTAAACACATGCAGGCAGGAATCATTCTTGGCCAATTTCCCCTTATGCCCTAGTGCTAAGCCCCGACAGAGGTTTTGTAGGTGTTAAATGAATGTCTGATGAATGAATGAATGAAGCCAAGCCTTATTAAGATGTGTAGAGTGGTAGTCAAATTTAAAAATTAAACACAGGGCTTCCCTGGTGGCACAGTGCTTAAGAATCCACCTGCCAGTGCAGGGGACACGGGTTCAAGCCCTGGTCTGGGAAGATCCCACATGTCCCAGAGCAACTAAGCCCGTGCGCCACAACTACTGAGCCTGCAGTCTAGAGCTCGCAAGCCGCAACTACTGAAGCCCACGTGCCTAGAGCCCGTGCTCCGCAACAAGAGAAGCCACCGCACTGAGAAGCCCGCAAGAGTAGCCCCCGCTCGCCGCAGGTAGAGAAAGCCCGCACGCAACAACGAAGACCCAACACAGCCAAAAATAATAAATAAATAAATGTATTTTTTTTTAAAAAATTTAAACAGAAACACATCTCAGAGCCTCGAGACTCAGAGCATCACTTTACCAGCTGGCTGTTTAACCCAGGGCAGACGGTTCCACCTCTCTTATCTTCTCCTCATCTACAAAGCAGGGGTAAGTGCAGTAGACTCTTATCCCCCTTATCTGGGGGTTCCACCGCCACAGATTCAACCAACCGTAGATCGAAAATATTCCACAAAAAAAAATATTCCAGAAAGTTCCAAAAAGCAAAACTTGAATTTGCCCTGCTCTGGCAACTATTTGCATATCATTTACACTGTATTTACAACTATTTATATAGTATTTACCACTATTTATATAGTATTTACCTCTTATTAGGTATTATAAGTAATCTAGAGATTATTTAAAGTATAGGAGAGGATGCGAGTATGTTATACGCAAATAGTGCGCCATTTTATATAAGAGACTTGAGCATCGGGGATTTGGGAACCTTATTTGGTGCTGGGTGGGTGGATGTCCTGGAACCAATCCCGCAGGGACCTGAGGGAGGACTGTAATGCCTCCCTCCCAGGACTGTTATGAGGAGTGAAAGAGTGGACGTGGGTAAAGCATCTGGCTCGGAGCCTGGGCACCAAGTAAGGGCTCTGAATGGTGACCACCAACACCATCACAACTCCCTCCTTGATGCTCTCCATCTCTGCTCTTTGACCTGTCATAGGTCCTCCCCTCCCCAACCCACCCAGGGCTCTGGCTCCTCTTCTCCACAGTCGCCTCCCACCCCCTCTCCCCCGAGTGGGACTCCAGTCCACCTGCCCCTCTGCAAACAATCTCTGAGCGGCTCCCCTTGGAGCTCCTGTGCTTGTTCTCTCCTCCCGCAAACTTCCTCACCACCTACTCGCTCCCAACCATCTGCTTCCGCCTTCCACTTCTCCCAGGAAACCGTTCTGCCCAGCTTTGCCAGTGACCCCCCATTCGCAGTTCCAGAAGCGTTCCTTGGCCCTCATCCTCAGACAGGCTGGCTGCTCTCCACACTGTTAACTCTCCCCCCCACCATCTCCAGACGCCTTCTTTGGCTTTAGCAGTAACTGCATCGCCCAGGTTGGAAATCCACAAACGTCGGGCCAAGGCTCCCCTGAGGACAGGAGCGCCTCCCGCCCCTCCCCCAGCTCCTCCCTGGTGGCCCTCCCTTCCTGCTGCCCTCTTAATGTGGGTGGAAGCCAAAGGCAGTCCTCCTGCGTCTTCAAAGGACGTACTTTCTTCACCAGGAAACCCCAGCACCGAGCAGTGTTCCTCAGATTGTGTCCTGGGCACCTCCCACATCTGAATCACCTGAATGGCCTTTGCCAAAGACCTGCTGACTCAGCAACTCTGGAATGGGCCTGGAGATCTGCATTTTATACCAGCTTCCCGGGAGGTTTTTATTCCCAGTGACATCTCTGTCCCACTGCCCTCGTGGGTCCCATTACTTCCCCAGGACACCCTCCCAACTGTCTCTCCAGCCTGAACACTCAACAGAGTGACCATCCCCTATTCCTACCTCTAGGGTCATTTTTTCACACGTCTGTTTATTGGTAATTCAAACAAAAGAGGCAGAAGCTAACTTCATGGCTTCTCCTCCAGGATCAGCCACCCTCCCAACTTTACTCTGCAAGATCATCCTCCCAGCCTCGGGCCATAGGGTCCCCTGTGACGTTCCCATTTGCTCTTTCTGCACCCTCTGCCTCCGTCCAGGCCTGCTTCCTCTCATGCCTTGGCCTCTGCTGTACCCTCCAAACTCTATGAGGACTGTAACAGTTGCCTGCTGCTGTTATAACAAATTACCACATACTTAGTGGCTTAAAACAACACAAATTATCTCACGGTTCTAGAGATTGGAAGTCCGAAATCAGTCTTGCTGGGTTAAAGTCAAGACATTCCCAGGGCTACATTCCTTTCTGGAGGCTCTAGGGGAGAATCCATCTCCTTGCCTCTTTTGTTGAGAGGCCACCTATATTCTGTGGCTCATGGACCCTTCTTGGCATCACTCCAATCTCTCGCTTCTGTCATCATCTTTCTCCTACTACTGACTCTGACCCTCCTGCCTCTCTCTCTCTAGGGACCCTTGTGATTATGTTGAGCCCAACCAGATAATCCAAAATCATCTCCCATCTCAAGATCCTTAACTTAATCACATCTGCGAAGTTCCTTTGGCCCTGTAAGGTAACATATTCATAGGTTCCAGGGATTAGGATGTGGACATCTTTGAGGACCATAATTCAGCCTATCACAATGAGCATATTTTCTAAAGCAAGGATCAGAATCATGAAATGTCTTACCACAGGTTTAAAAAAAAAACAAACTTATTGAACACACATTTTTTTTGAGCACCTACCATGTACGAGGCGATGGAAATACAAAGATACAAGAGACACAGTCCCTGCCCTCAGGAAACTCAAAACCCAATGTACCCATCCAACAAACCACCTTCTTAAAAAGAAATAAGATTTTCTTCCCTACAGAAGAATTCCAATTAATAAATGTAGAACGAATGAGGGAAATAGAAAAGCAAAACTGGATATTAATGGTTGCAGGCAAGATCTGTTAATGGATGCTAAAATTAGTAGGTGAGAATTGGAGGACAAAAAGGATATTACATACTCTCCAAGTATCTCCCCCTGCAAATATTTATAATTGCAAATGGAAAGATAATGTTATAGTGGAGAAACCTGGCAGACACCATCTTAACCAAGAGATCAAGGTTAGCATCATCAGCAATGACACATATCAATGTCATCTACCCTCTGACAGGATGCTCTGGGAAGGGCACATCACCTCTGCGGCATTCTTGCCAAAAATGCATAACCTCAATCCAATCATGAAAAAAACACCAGAGAAACACAAACCGAAGAGCAGTCTACAAAATAACTAACCAGCATTTTTTACAAATGTCAAGGTCACAAGGAAAGACTAAGGAACTGTCACAGGCTGAAGAAGACTACGGAGAAATGACAATTAAATGCAATGTGGGATCCTGGATTGGGTCCTGTAATAGAAAAAGGACATTGGTGGAAAAAAACTAGCGAAATGCAAATGAAGTCTATAGCTTAGCTAACAGTACTGTACCAATGTTTATTTCTTGGTTTTGATCATCGTGCTATGATTAAGAAAGATGTTAACATTAGGGGAAGCTGGGTGAAGGGTGTATAGGAATTCTCTCTATACTATTCTTGCAACTTTTCTGTAAGTCTAAAATTGTTTTAAAATAAAAGTTTTTTTAAAAATTTTTTTAAAGAACAAAAATACAGCAGTGATAGAAAAACTGCTGTCAGAAATCACAGTCACCATAACCAACTGGTCTCCCCACCACCAACCAGTTGGTCTCTCCCTCCATTTATTGTCCATACCAAAGCCAGGAAACAGAATATCTTAAAGCACCATTTTGCACTTGTTACTCTCCACTCAAAACCCCTGGAGGCAAGGGCTTAAAGGGTCTTGTCAACAGGACACGGGAGCACCTTGAAGGGGTCCCACTGGCCAAATGTGGGACACTCTGAATATCAAAATAATGTAGTAACATTATTACAAATTATAACCCAATGAATGAAATAATAATCCGCAAGTCCATGCTGTTACAAACAATCAGGCAAACGACAAACAGATGGAGGAGAAGGTAAAGTTCTCTCTTACAGTAGAATGCCAACTAATAAATAGAGAAGAAATGGTGGAGTTACAAATTTCTCATCAGTGGAACCAAAACTAGTGAATGAAAGTTTGATGAGTAGGATATTTACATGGCCTCGAAGTATCTCCCTGCAAGTCAATTATTAATAACAAAGGGGAAAAGAGTAACTTTTCAGCAGAGAAGCCTGGCTGACACCAAATTACCAAGTAATCAAAGCTAAAATCACCAATATTGGGACAAACTGACATCATGTGTCTTCTGACGTGACCCACTGAGAAGGGCACAACGTTGCTTATTTAGCATTCCTGCCGAAAATGCATAACCTGAAAGCAATCATGAGAAAAAAGCAGATGAAGCCAAATTGAGGGACATTCTACAAAATAACTGGCCAGTATTCTTCAAAAATATTAAGGTCAAGAAAAACAAAGAAAGGCTAAGGAACTGGTCCAAATTAACAGAGAATAAAGAGCCATGACAAGTAGATGCCATGTGTGATCCTGGACAGGATTCTGAACCTGGACAAAACAATAGCTACAAAAGACATTATTGGCACAATTGATGAAATTCTAAAATGAACCATGGAGTAGATAATAGTATTGTATCGACATTAAATTTTTTGATTTTCATAGCCTTATTGTCCTTAGAAAAATACACACCAAAGCATTTAGAGGAAAAAAGTTATGCCTCCAATCTATTCTTAAATGGTTCAGGAAAAAAAGGTGCTGTGTGGGTGTGTGTGTGTGTGTGTGTGTGTGTGTGTGTGTGTATAATATATCATAAAGCAAAGGGGGCAAAATATAAACAATTGAGTCTGGATAAGGGATATACTTTTGTTGCAACTTTTCTGTAAGTTTGAAATTATAACAAAATTTAAAATTACAATGAACACAAGGAATCTTTTTGGGTGATGAAAATATTCTACAATTGGACTGTGGTGATGTTTGCACAACTCTAGATTTGTTAAACATCGCTGAATGGTAAAAAAAAAAAAAATTAATATAAAATTTTACACACACACACACCCTCGGATGGCTCCCCATTCCCCAGCCGCATGGCCTGAGCCTGCCCGTAACTTTAATCTCCTCTCTCAGAACTCACCAGCACAAACGTTCACCCCACCAGCTGGATCTGCTCCTCACTCTCCTTCCCAAACGTATGGCACTCACCTCTGGATGCCCCCAGATTCCCTTGCCCTGGCTTCACCGCTCACTCACCTAATTCCTGCCCAACCTTCAAGGCCCAGTTCAAATCCCACCTCCCCGTCACTGTAGGGATACAACTCCTCCTCCATGTCTCACTCCCATCTCCTCATCTCTAACATTGATGGAGTACTTTCGACGTGCCAATGTTATTCTAACCACTCTACATGGACAATTTCATTTGAACTCACAGCCCTACAAGGTAAATGCTACGTTGCTCCCATTTTACAGATGAGGAAATTGAGTCACTCATGAGTCAGCCAAGATCTCTCAGGTGGTAGTTGATGAAGGCGGGATTCAAACCGGGCCACTCTTACAGCAAAGGCTGCGCTGGTAGCCGCTGTGCTCTGCGTCCCTACGGGCATCCTTACACATTTGTTCTTTCGCAGACAGACCTTTCTCCCCTCCAGGCCGCAAGCTCCCAGAGGAGCGAGTCCATACCCTGGATCTCTGCAGACACTCTGCACACAGCAGGTGCCCAACAGCTGTTTGTCCACGGCAGGCTGGGATCCAGAGAGAAAGGGAGGGAGTCTCGAGCTCAAAAAGAGGAGCCAATTCTCCACCCCGAGCACAGCCCAGCTCCCTGGCTACTGCCCAAGGCCCGGCCGTCATCTGCTCTGGGTAATAAGTATTTGTATGGCGATAATTACAGCATTTGGGAAGAAAATCCCATTAAGCAAGAGCCCTGCCGAGCTGCTAATGCCGGCACAGAACTCAGACAGCAGCTCCGCCAAGCTCCCGTCTGCTCCCAATAACGCGGGGACTGCCTGTCCCCGCCGCCCTTCAGCCGGCCCCCAAAGAGCACAGCCGCCCCTGCTGGCAGCCGCGGGAAGCCTGGGCCACCGCAGCCAGCCCCCTGCCTCCGAGAGGGGACACCGCGAAAGGGGCAGCTCGGTCTCGGTGTGCCCCAAGGTTCCCCGGGGATCCAGAGCGCCCAGTGGCTGCCTGATGAGGGAATAGAGAGCAGGGCCGTGCTGGGATCCGGCCTTGAGTGGCGCCCAAGTTCCTTTCACAGCACTGCAATTCTCTGTCACCTTAATAACAATAATAATACTACCACCATTTACTGGGCACTTGCTGTGTGCCAGGCCCGGTGCAAAGTGCTTCTCCCAGCATTACCACACTTAATCCTTAGGACCACCCTCTGAAGCAGGTCCTGTCATCATCCCCATTTTATGGGCAAGGAAACGGGGGCCTGAGAAGTCACACTTCCCTCCAGAGCACTTATCCCAGTTTGCAATTACGTGATTCTCCTCCAATTGTGTCATTCATCTCCATCTCTCCTGCTGGACTAAAACTCGGAGAGAGAGGCGCAGTTTCCATTTCTGTCCAGGACTATTCATCCGGCACCATGCAGACCTTCAAGAGACAGCTATCTGTTGAATGAGTGAATTAAACCCCATACCTTGCCCAAGGTCCCCCCAGCTGCTGAATGGCAGAGAGGGGCTAAAAAGTCAAGCAGTCTGGCTCCAGAGCCATCCACCCTGCAGAGACTCCCCGCATGACACTGACCTGCGTCTTGTCTCCAAACCCTAAGGGACGTGGGACAGTCCAGGGAAGGAGCATTCTGAGAGCCAGACCCCAGCTTGCAGTCCGGCCAACACTCAAATGCTTGCCCCCCACCGCCCTCTCTCCTGTCCCACCTGAACCCTCAAGCCTTTAGCCTGAGCTTCTCAAATAATAAAAATAAGAGTCACAAAGCATTTTCACACACATAGAATGAGTGAATCCTGGCAAAAACCCTTTGAGGTAGTAGGTATCACTCTCCCCGGAGGCAGAACACCCACCATGTGCCAAACACGCCTGCAGGCCCTCTACATGCATGCACTCACTTAGTCCTCACCATCAACCTGCAACCATCATCCCCTTTTACAGATGGGGAAACGGGGTCTCAGGTCACATGGAGTGGCAGCACCGGGCCGTACCACCCGTCACTCAGAGCCCAGCAATAAGCCCAGTGCACCTGCTACTAGAGACACGACCTTCACCAGGAGGCAACTCCCCCTGCACCACGTGGGTCTCTACTGGAGGAGCCCATCGAGTCCTGCTCAGAGACCCCAGGCCGGCCAGGCCCCGGTGGCAGACGTGGCTTCCGTCTGGCCCTCTGACCCCTCTCACCGCAGCCACCATCCAATCATTGTTTGGAATTCCAAACAGGCTCCCAGACAATCAGCCTGGGGGTGCCCTGGGCAGCCTTCCTTGGTCAAAACCACCCACCCCCATTGAACAGGGCCTCCAGACTCGGGGCTAAGCTGGGAGAAGGCATGGGCTTCCCAGGCCTCAGCAGCGGGCAGGGAGCTAGGGCAGTGGACAAACTGGCCAGGAGGCAAGGGGACATACCGAGGAAGGCAGGACTGTAGGCCCCCATGGCCCAAAGAGCAGCAGAAAGTGCTGGACCTGGAGGCAAACAGAAACCAGCAGGCCTCCCAGGGCCCTCTCTCTCCACCCTCAGGCCTCTCTCCTCTCTGCATCCTACACCCACAAGGGGCATCCGCGGCAAGCCTGGAATACAAGTGTCCAGGGTGGAGGGGAGAAGTGGTGTCCACACATACTGCACTCTCTCATCACACTCTCCTAAACACTCTAATCCAAAAGATTTTTTAAATTAGAAAAAAAGAATCCAACTGAAAGGTCCTTGAGTGGAAGAAAAACCGATAGTGGCCATGGCTGGGCCCCTCTGAGTCTGGGCCCTGCAGAGAGACAAGCCCCCAGGCCTCCTCTACCACACTCCCAGCCTTGCCCTGGACTCAGTTGTTCCACTGCAGTGAATTATTCAGCATCCCTTCCCCACCCGCCCAACAGCCCCACAGTCCCTCTGGCTGAACCAATTTCCTCAACAGCTCTGGAGCCTGCACAGCCTCTTCCCAGAAGTCCCTGCAGCAAACCAGTGACAATTTCTTCCCACTTGGGGAGATGGGCTGGACCCGGAGTTATGGAATATATGATCATAAAGTTGCTGGGCCTCACAGGCTGCCAGAGAAACTGCCCAGAAGACAAAAGGCAAACGAATGCACAGCTGCGGTCTATAAAAATTTCACAGCCTCGGAAGAAGCCACTGTTTCAGGCTCTGATACTGCACGACACCCATATTGATTAGAGAGAGCATATGCCACAGTTATTTTGAGCCTGCCCAAGGCCTCTTTTCAGGATGTTCTTTTCCTCTTCAAATGGCTCTTTCGCGGCCTGACTGTTGAAAAGGCAGGCTCCCTTTGCTTTCTCCAGCCTTTCCCAATCCAAGAAGTTTTGCACACAGCAAAGGTCAGACCTGATGACTTACCCCTGGATCTGAACCCTGAAGTCTCTAAAGGAAAAATCCAGATAGAGAAAGGCCTTCCTAACCCTTCCCAACCTTCCCGGTCTCAAATCCCATCACATCCCACTGCACAGCATGTTTCAGCCCTGGGGCAAAGCTGGTCCGTTCTCCCAGCAGGCCGGCCACACTCACGTCTTCAAGCCTTTTGCTCCTGCATGCGCTGTCTGGGCTGCCTGCCCTCTCTACTTGGCAAAATCCAACCCAACCACTGTTGAGTCCCAAAGTACCTTCATAAAATGGTCCATCCTCTGGAAGCTCCTTCACCCCAGAAATGGGCTTCTAATCCCAAAGCTTCCTCCCCACAGCCCCATTACACTGCCAGAGCTTACAGTTAAGTGCCCCTGCCCGGTCCTCTCAACTGTACATCCCTTGAGGGCAGGGACTTGCTCACTCCCAGCTGGAGCCTCAGCACCCAGGGCAGTTACGGGCTCTACAAACACTTGCTGAATTAAGTAACAAGACTCTTCTCCTGATCCTATTATAATAATGGCTCTCACTTAGCAAGCATCATAATGTACCAAGGACTTCCCATACATTACCTTCAGTCCTCACAAGAACCAGAGACCTTACATATCAGCAGCCTCATTTTCCTGATAGAAAGCAACTAAGGCTCAGAGAAGTTAAGTCACTTGCCCAAGGTCACACAGCAAATAACTGACTTTATACCAGGAAATTTCACTTCCATCTCACTCTGATTGCAAAAGAGCTCAAGAGTTCATCAAAGTCAAAACAGACACTACCCTCAAAACTAAAGGTGGAGAGAGAGCAAGAAATGAAATGACTTCAAAATTCAGATCCAAAAGCAGAGGAGAGGGGCTAAAATTCTCAGACCTAGGCCGCTACCAGGGTAACAGCTGTAGGAGAAATGCCCCAAGGACAAGGCAAAGGAACAGAGATGAGGTCCAGAGGGAACAGGTATGGAAGGTGACCCTGCAGCCTCAGGGGTCCTTTAGACAGATTTCTGACCCTCTGTCCCTCTCCAGGGCCACACAGGATCCCAAGGAATCTCTGTTTGTTCCAACCTCTCCCCATGCAGCGCCACGACACACACACACACACACACACACACACACAGAGACACACACAGACACACACACTGATTCCCATCTAGGTTGCATCTAGATTGCAAATTCCCTGAAACCTCCACGGGAATTTTTCAGTCTCAGCCAAGAAGAGTCTAGGGCAAATGTGCTAATCGCTGACCTTGGTATGGAGTTTGATCCAGGAGACAGTTCTTCCCAGGGTCACTGCCTCTGACCAGCTGAGAGTCATGAAAATGTGCTCAAAAGTTCTCGAAATCTGTATGCCCTTCCTGAGAGCCACTGCAGGGACCCAGGAGTGTGAGAAGGAGAAGGCAGATTTCAAAGGGGCCAGCAGCCTCCTCCAAAGTCCAGTTCAAAAATCCCCCGAGAGGGGCCTTCCTGGTGGCGCAGTGGTTGAGAGTCCGCCCGCCGATTCAGGGGACACGGGTTTGTGCCCCGGTCCGGGAAGATCCCACATTCCGCGGAGCGGCTAGGCCCGTGAGCCATGGCCGCTGCGCCTGCGCGTCCGGACCCTGCGCTCCGCAACGGTAGAGGCCCGCGTACCGCAAAAAAAAAAAAAAAAAATCCCCTGAAGCAGCCACCTCCGCAAGCAGCACAAAGGCCCTTCATGAGGGACTTCCCTAGCGGCGCAGTGGTTAAGAATCCGCCTGCCAATGCAAGGGACACGGGTTCAAGCCCTGGTCCGGGAAGATCCCACATGCCGCGGAGCAGCTAAGCCCGTGCACCCCAACTACTGAGCCTGCGCTCTAGAGTCTGTGAGCCACAACTAGCAAAGCCCATGCGCCTAGAGCCCATGTTCCGCAACAAGAGAAGCCACCACAATGAGTAGACCTGCACCGCAACGAAGAGTAGCCCCCGCTCGCCGCAACTAGAGAAAGCCCGCAAGCAGCAACGAAGACCCAACGCAGCCAAAAAATAAATTAATAAATAATAAAATTTTTTAAATAAAAACAGAGAAGGCCCTGCATGACACCAAAAATCTACACACACAGCCCATGTACATGGGCTCTCCCAGGCTCACACTACTGAGGTGACACCACAGATACCAGGAATTCACGCAGACACACATTCTGCAAGAGGATCTGGGAAAACAAATTATATATGTCTATAAACACACACACATGCTAATCCCACCCCCCCACACACACACACACATTCTACAAAGCTTGGTGAGTCTAGAAAGGGCCAAGTTTTCTCAAGAATTTAGAAGTGAGCGACAACAGGGTAAGAGAAATGATGGTTTTTATGACTTATCATGGTCAATATATTTAACCTCGTGTCTCCCACTCCAAGCTCCTGACCACTCAGCATTATTCATGGGCTCCTTGTCCAGGTCATATCTATCCCCCTCTGGGTGCTGAATGTAACATACCCCAAGGCTCAAACCCAAATCCCTCAGGTCCACTGTCTGCCTGGGTTGGGGATGGCTGGATGTGCAGTGGGGGACAAATGCCTCACATCTGGAAGGAAAAAATTCTTAAGGCTCTGGGGCAAACAATGGGGAGAAAGGGGGAGACTAGGAACTTCAACTCCATCCCATCCTGCTACCCATGACCAGCCTACAAGCCCTCAGAGCCCAAATGCACACCTCCCACTCAGAACACAGCCCAAGCCCCATGTGCCCAAACGGAGACATGGTGCCTGGGGAGTGTGAGCTTCCCTCCTGGGTGCCAGGAAGGCTTTCTGGCACCAATTCTCAGGCACCCTGGAGAAATAAAGTGCTGGCGCAGTGGGAAGGTCCGCCGTGCTGAGCGCAGGGTGCAGGTGTGGGGATGGGAGCTGGCAGCCCCACGAGGGCCCTTTGAATCCCAAAAAAGGGAAACATTGGCGCTCCTGGCTCCTGGCTCCTGGCTCGGGAAGGACCCTGGCAAGCACTGACTCATTTATTGGCTGCAGAGCCCAGGCCCCTACGGTCCTGCCCCCACCTTTAGCCCTGAATTGCATCGGGGTGGGAGGGCAACCTCGAGGTTCCCCGCGGGCTGCGGATGGGGGCCATACTCACAGGCGCTCCGTGTTCCGTGGAATGTTCTTGGGGACGGCCTGCAGCCCCGTGCCGTGGCAGTCCACCGTGGTACCGGTGCAGGTGCAGAGGGCGGGGCACGCCGTGGCACCCAGGGGCCACGCGGCTGCCCACAGCAGCAGCCAGAGCTCTGGCCGGACAAGCCCCGCCGAGGGCCCCCTCCAGGCCGTCAGCGCCATGGTGCCCTCACCGCGTCCCGCTTGCGTGCCAGACGGCGGCAGCCGCTTACCATCCCCGTCCGGGGTGGCCTCCAGGTGCAGTCCCGGGGCAGAGCCACCGAAGAGACCGCGGGTTTGTACGCTGCGCCCTTGCGGGCTGGGTGGCACCTTGCTCCTCCAAGCGACGGCGCCTGTGCGCGGACGAAGGGAGGGCGCCTTGGGTGGGGGGCGCTCGGCTCCTCTCCGGTTTCTCGCGGGCTGCGTCTCCCTCCCTCTCTCCAGCTCCCAACTGACTGCTGCGAGGAGGAAAATGGGCAGGCCCCGCGCGCGCACGCACCCCGCGCGCACACACACACACACACACATACACTCACACTCACACCCGCACGCTCGCTCCCACCCAGCAGTCATCCATCAATCGAAAAGCACACAACCAGAGCCAGACTCCTCCCCCCCTCCCCGCCCCCGCCTCCCGAAGACCACTCGGCTGCCGCTGCTAGCGGCGTACACTTTCAAAGGTGGAACCTCCGAGAGCGGGCAGGGGCTGCAGGGGGAGGGGAGCCCACAGTTGGACCCGTCCGGTCGCGACCCTCTCCAGCTCTCCCTACACACACACACACACACACACACACACACACACACACACACACACACACACACACACACACCCCGAGGATGCGCACACTTAGACGCACGCACCCGGCTCCCGCTGCTGGTCCAGAGAGGGGGGAGGGGATCTGATTTTGCTGCCTGGACCCCTTCCCCAGGCCACAGACACGCTCTCCCCGACGGCTGAAACGGTTCTAGGGCCCCACCAGACTTGCTTTTTAAATCTTGGTGAAAGGAAGCCCCGAGCCCCAGGTGACCTCTCCAAGCCACCTACTTCACTCAGCCTGGGACCTTGAGGGTGGAACAAGAGCACTGGGCGGAGGGGGCTGGGGGGTGGGCGGTGCACCAAAGCCCTCGGCCAAGCAAGCCTCCTCCCCTCCCTCAACGCAGTCTTTGACAAGATGGCAGCAACCCCACTTCTCCGAGGGGAGTACGGAAGTTAACTCCCCCCAGAGTGATAGTGACCCTGATTTGAACAGTTGCACAGCCGGGAGATGTTATTTCTGCCCATGGGGCTACCCTGGCTTCCCAGAATATCAGTGGGGTTTGGAAATCCAGCAGATACCTTAGTGCGCTCACACCAGGGTTCCTCCAGTTGTGACGGGTGAAAACAGATGAAAACGAATATTCAGTCCTGTCATGAAAGGACCACTGAGAAGGCCAGGAAAGGGCTTGAAGAGAAGCACCACAGGCCACCCACATCAGACCCTGGGCTTTCACAGTCCTCTAGGCAGGCACTTTGCTCACTGTGAGACCGATGTGGTCATGGGTGTGAACAGGAAATCCAGGTGGAGAGAGGATTGACCTCAACCCAGAAAAGATAAGAACCTCCCCCAAGTCAAGGAGAGCTGTGGTTTGTTGGTACCATAGGACCCATACATTGTTTGTCCATCAGTTGGGGCCGCTGATTCAAGGCTGCTTAGAGCCCAGCAAGAAGAGTAGTTGAACAGGTCGAGAAGCACTTCGAAGTCAGAAAGAGAAAAACAAATACTGTATGCTAATGCATATATGGAAACTAAAAAAGCGGTACTGATGAGCCTAGTGGCAGGGCAGGAATAAAGACGCAGATGTAAAGAACGGACTTGAGGACACGGGGAGGGGGTAGGGTAAGCTGGGATGAAGTGAGAGAGTAGCACTGACATATACACACTACCAAATGTGAAATGGATGGCTAGTGGAAGCTGCTACATAGCACAGGGAGATCAGCTCTATCTCTTCTTTGTGACCACCTGGGGGCGGGGGAGGGAGGCACAAGAGGGAGGGGATATGGGGATATATGGATACATATGGCTGTTCACTTTGTTGTACAGTAGAAACTGACACAACATTGTGAAGCAATTATACTCCAATAAAGATGTGAAAAAAATAAAAAGTTTTGGGAAGATGGAAAAAAAAAAAAAAAAAAGAAGCACTTCCCCTCACAGGTGGTGGCTACCTGGGTTTCTCCTTGGGAAAAACCAGAAAGAAAAGGTGGCTGGTCCAGGAGGTGCCAGGGGTAGGCACAGCACAGTACAGTCTGTCAGAGCTGGTGGTGTGGTACTGAAAGACCCCACAAGATTAAAGCTTCCGCACCCACCAGGTACCAAAAGCCTCAGGGGTTTTCTTCATTTTTCTTTTCCATCTTGATGAAAAATTTGCAGTATCTCTACTGTCATAAACAGATAGAACCGGAGCCACTATGTCATAACTAATGTGGCTGATTGTATGGGCTTCTGACAGTTCTTTTCAAAGTTTTCACAGTCTTATCCATGACCTCTAATGAGGGCCATGGGTCCTAGAGCAGCAATTCAATGACAGTTCAGGGGGAGGGGGCTTTCTCAGGGGTCCCTGTGCGGTGTGATCTTAGGGAACCTTTCCGCAAGTCAAGCCAGAGCTGCCTGCCGTCTACAAGGGCCTCCTCTCCCCTCTCCTTCACCAATTCCTTCTCGTTCTCCTCCTTCACAGGGTGCTCAGCCCCTTTCCTCTCCCCAGTCCTCCCCAGCTGCCTCAGGCAGACTTAAGTCTCATTCCTCTGAGCCTGCTGCTTTGTTTATCCCCTCTTAGCTGGAGCTCTGTTTACACATGTGGCTCCTTCCCGGACCCTCCTCCTGGAGCAAAGCCTTCCCCGACTCCGCACCCCTCACGGCTGCCTCATCTCCTCGCTTTGGCACTTAACCCAGCACCTGGCGCTTAGTAGGCCTGTCACAGACGGCACTCAGACTGTCAAAGACATCTGGTCTCCAAGCTTCTGCTCCAGCGGTGCCTGCCTGGCCCCATGACCTCAGAGGGCTCCTCGGAAGCCAGGACCCATGTGGGGAGGACAAGAGTGTTGATTAATGGGCAACATGCCCTGGGGGCTTCAGACTGGCAGGGTGGAGGAGTGTTGCAAGAGGGGTGGAAGCAGACGGGGGCGGGGGGGGTGGTGCTGCAAGTGGCTCCTGAGAGCCAGCCGCTGCCCTAGAAGCTTCCAGACTAGGATGGACGGTGAGTCCCAAGCAGGCCTTGAGCCAAATTGTCACCGCCTGGCCAGGCCTGGCCTTTCCTTTAAAGGGGAGAAGGAAGGAGGGTTCCTCAGACCCAGGACAAAGATTCCCCCTGCCAGCCCATCATGGGAGGCCCTGCCCCAGCAGCCGGGCAGCTCCCCAACTTGGCTCCCGTCCCCAGTTCCTCCACCCCAGAACCTGGCCGTCTCCCGACTGGGGAAGCAGATCACCGTGAATGAACGCAGCTCATTAACGTTCCCAGCACATTTCCTCCTTAAACAGCCGCCTGGCCAGCAGCACCCCTCCCGTCCCACCCCCCTTGCTTTTTCAGCTTCCTCTCGCATGCCCCTCCCTCTGTCGGATCTCCCTACCCCCTGCCTACAGCCGGGCCACCTGCTCCCTCTGCACGGGTGAGGAAGAGGCAGGCCTGTCACACTGCTTCCTCCAGGAAGGCCCCTCCAAGCCCCGCTCTGCCCACTGGCCACCAGCAGGGCAACCCCCCAGGGGAAACTTGGGGCTGGGTCTCCCCAACCCAGGGGTGTGAGCCTCCTCTGCATCCCCTCAGCGTCACATGCTCAGATCTTGAGGGGCCCCTCCTGCCTGTGACTTGGGGAGAAAACGCCCTCCTTCCAGCTTTCTGCACCACCAGCCCCTCTGGAGCACAAGAAGGTAGAGACCCTGGGTGAGGCTCACCTTGGTTTGGATTTCCAAACTACACAAGGCAAGAATGAGACAGAATGCCTGCTATTTGAGCATTCATTGAACACCATTTATTGAGTATCTATGTACTATGTACATTGTACTGGGACTCAGCAATTCAACAGGGAATACGAATGGCCCTGGCCCACAGTGAGCTGATGGTCCAGCAGGGGAACAGAAAGAAAACCCCACTCAGCATGATAAGTTTGGTAACAGGGAATGTGGAACTGCAGAGAAGCCAGAGTGTAGGACACGGGGTAAGGCTGGAAGACTTCCTGGAAGAAGAGGCAGTTGAGCTTAGTCTTGAAGGCTAAATAGGCATTGGCGGGCAGCAAAGAGGAAGAAAGGCTTTCTGGCCAAAGAGAACTGCGAGAGGTAAGGCACACAAACAGCAGCAGCATCCTCAGTGGCTGAGTTGCAGCAAGTTCCGTAAGGCTGGTGCACAGCAGGGCGTTCAGGTGGGGAGTGCTGGCAGAGGTCAGAGAGCTGATGCGGGCACATCCCAGAGGCCCTGGTGCAGCCATTCTCTGGGTTATTGGGCTTTCAGAATCTCCTGGCCTGTCCCTGTGCCCAAGCACCTGCCTATATATGTGTGTGCTTGGAATGCACTATCCCTCAAATGAGAGACAGTGGCTTCCAGGGAGGGGACTGGGTAGTGGTAGGGGGATAGTTTCAGCACATGTCATTGTTGTTGTTGTTTTCCTACTGTTTGGATTTGTTTACCTGTGTAGTATGACCTAACCCCCCATTACCACCTATACATTGTTTTAATCCCCAGGGATGCTTATTATAAATGCCTATTCCTAGGACCCACCCAAGACTTTAATCAGAATCTTCACCGTTAGCAAGCTGGAGGGTGAGGCAGTATGATTCTGATGCAGGTGGTTCCAGAAACCATGCTCGAAGAATCAAGGCCTAGTGTGCTGAGTTAATGAGTTTGAACTTGGACCTGGAAACTCTGGGGAGCCATTGAAGGAAGGGGCCTGGCAGGAACAAAGGGTCTGAGGCCTGCCTGCCTCCCTCCTCCTCTCCAGCTTCCACACGCTTTTAGTGAGGATGAGAAACATCAAAGAGGAAGATAGCCACAGGGGAATGGAGAGGGACAACTGGAGCCAGGTGACACTGGTTACACTAGCTTCTATCGCAAGATGCCAGAGCTGGAAAGAGATTAATAAATGATCAAATCCAAACACCACTGACCAGCTGGTGGCCCAGAGGCAACCAGCCTAACCTCACAAAGGAGTTGCAGGGGTGAGCCGCGAATGAGGCTGGATCTTGCTCTGCTAGGCCCACACCTGGGTAGAACCCAGCATCCACTCCATCCTGGGCTCACCTCCTGACCCTGCCACTCTCACAGGGACTGAGGAAGCAGGAGTCCCTGGAAGGTCATAGCAGCAGAACTCAGGATATTTTAGCTTTCATCTCTAACCCCCTTGATGTACTCAAGTTTGAAGGAGGCTGGACCACTTGAGGGTGTCAATGACAAAGCCTGAAGCTGGGACACACTCCTAGACTTAAGATCAGTGGCCTTTATAGAAGCCACCATATGCATCCAGGACAACTCTGGCAGATGAGAAGCGCTGAGAGCAAGAGAGAAGCAAAGCAGGGAGGGGAAGAGAGAAGAGGAGATGAAAGGGATAAAGCAGGGTGAGAGTCTGTGCAGGCAGCAGTTTGCTCACTCGTTCATCAAACATTGATTACTTGCCAACTGTGAGCCAGGCTTCGGGAATATAAGAGATTTTCGCTTGGGGTTCATCGGGCTTCTTGTACCTGGTTCATAGTTTTTATCAAATGTGAAAAGTTTTTAGCCATTGTTTCTTCAGAAGTTTTTATGTTCCCCTCCTCTCTTTTCTCTCCTTTGGGGACCCCACTGACACACATATTAGGCCACTTGAAGTTGTACAATAGCTCACTGATGCTATGGTCATTTTTTTTAGCCTCATTTTTCTCTGTGTTTCATCTTGGTGAGTTTCCATTGCTGTGTTTTCACATTCATTATCTTTTCTCTGGCACTGACTAACCTGCTGTTAATCCCATCTAGTACAATTTTTATCCGTGACATTGTGGTCTTCCTCTCTAGAAGATCTATTTGGGTCTTTCTTTTATCATCCATGTATCTTCTCATGTTTCCCTCTACCTTCTCGAACATATGGAATACAGTCATAATAGCTAAATCTGTGAATTCTATTATCGGTATCATTTCTGGGTCAGTTTTGATTGATTGCTTTTTCTCTTCATTTTGGGCCATATTTTCCTACTACTGTGTATCCTGGGAATTGTAGACTGAATGCCAGACATTGTGGATTTTACCTTGTAGGGTGCTGGATAGTCTTGTATTTTTAAAAATTAGTGTTGGGCTTTTTTCCAGAACAGAGTCAAGTTACTTGGAAACAATCTGATCTTTTGAGGCTTGCTTTGAAGCTTCTGAAGGCAAGACCAGAGTAGTCTTTAGTCTAGGGCTGATTTCCCCACTACTGAGGCAACACTCTCTGAATACTCTACCCAATGCCCTGTGAATTTGGAGGCTTTCTACTCTGGCTGGTGTGAACACCAACTCTGTGGGAGCTCCAAGGATGGTTCTGCACTGGGGGTGGGATGGGGCACCACAGGGAGGAACCATGTGGAAATCCCTGGTCGCTCTCTCTCTCTCTCTCTCTCTCTCTCTCTCTCTCTCTCTGTGCAGCCATTTCCTCTCCCGTCTCCCCTGAGAACTCTAGCCCCTTCAGCCTCCCGAACTCTCCCCTTCGACTCTGCCAGGTTCCACCTGGGTGCCCCTCTTGCTCTGTGGCCTGGAAAGTGTGTTCTTTTCAAAAACACCCAAAACTCGTAAGAGTTTTAGGTTAGGGAAAAGGTCTGTCTAGAGAAAATTCCTTTGACAAACACTGTATAATTAATTTTGTAGGACTGCCTTCTCTCCTTTCTCCTCAGCTCCTTCTGCAAATGATGCTTTCTGGGTCTGCCTAGCAATGTAACCAACACAAAGTCCAGATATTCTTCGAGCTTTCCTTGTCTTCATAGACCGTGGGTGGGGTCTTCTAATCTCAAATGTAGTAATCCTTCTCAAACTGAACAAAAATCTAAGTTCAGCAGCTCATAGCCTAAAAACATTAAATGCATTTCATGGTAAATCTAATTTCTTTTTTAAAAAACAAAATGGTAACATCATTAGAATTATAGGTGATTTTTAACCTCTTCTTTTATACTCTTCTCTATTTCCCACATTTTCTACAATAAACAGCCTATAACCAAAAAATTTAAACATTATTTTATAAATAAAAATGTAATTACTAAATCTGTAATTATTGCCTGAATAAAATTACCATTAAGTTTAATATACCAAGTCTAATGATTTTATGAGCAAATAAATGCTAAATAACACATTTTACATTCCTGCACTGACAGAGCTGCTATAGATCTGCAGAGGGCGCTTAAAAAATAAGTGATGTCTTGTATGAAATATCTAGAACAGGCAAATTCATAGAAACAGACAGCAGACTAGAGGTTACCAGGGGCCAGATGGAGAGGGCACGGGAAGTTACTGCTTACTGGGCAGAGTTTCCGTTTGGAGGGCTGAAAAGTTTTGGAAATAGTGGTGATAGTTGCACAGCATTATGGGTGTAATTAATACCACTGAATTGTACACTTTAAAAATGGTTAAAATGGCATTTTAAAAAATTTTTATATATTTACCACAACAAAAAATAATAAGTGATGGCTCAGTTAAGGCAGAAGATGTGGCCCAGAATGCCCTGTCCTCCCGCTGGTCCTTGTCTCCTGCTGCCCAGGATGGGCCCAATAAATGATAAAAACAATAGTGATCACTAACAAGGACTGCCACCCAGAGATTAAATAACTTACTCACCATGGATCACCCACAGGGTAGGGGACTTGGACTTGAACGCAGGCAATCTGACTCCAGATGTCACACCTTTAACCACTTCTCTGCACTCCACCATGACAGCACTATCTGCTGTAGATTTCCCACGTGACATGAATCATCGGCAGGTAACCCTGCAAGGGAGGTGCTGTTATCCCTACGTACAGACAGCATCCGAGGCTTAGAGCGAGCTGCTTGCTAGGTTATCCAGCTGGGTGCGGGAGCGAGCGGGGGCAAAGCTGCATTCTCAGCCCCCGGCCTGCCGGTGGGTGGGCTCATGTCTGCAACGGCCAGATTGCGAGTGAAAACAACCTGCGCGGTATTTAAACTGTGAGGGACTAGGGGAGGGGGAGTAGGAAAGGCTTGAAGGGGTTTTCAGGGAGGGCAGGACAACTTTTTAAACTGATTGTTAGGCTGCTTTGCGCTTCTGCCAAGCCAGTTTGTGTCCTTGGAGGGTCTCTCAGCGTCTTCAGTGAACATTCATCAGCTGGCCTGGGCTGGCCGGGGCAGCAGCCCGGCACCTAGGGTCCTGGGAGGGCTCAGAGACACTTGCCCCCTTTGGGCTCTGCCTGGCGGGAAGCGCATGGGGCGCTGCCGTGGGTTCCCAGGGCAGAGAGAAGGGCGAGGGAGGCGGGACGTGCGAGGGCGGGGTGGGGCCGTCTGGACCGGCGCCTGAGGGTTGGGGACGTCTGCTAAGCGGGGCTCGGAGCAAAGCGAAACCAACGGCTTTTGTTGGATCCAGCAGAACAGCGCCTCTGGACGAACGAGGTGGGAGCGGGCGGCACAGAGCCCCTCTGCGAGATTTGAGGCACCATCTGCGTGGGGCTGAGGGCAGACTTGCACCCAGGCAAGCTCTGGGTTGGTCCAGCTCTATGAATAAGTCTAGCAGCCCAGCCACTCTGTCCTGTTTCCCTCGGTGGGGACAGATGCATAGCACTGCAGCATAGCACAGTATAACACTTCTCCAGAGATGAGCATTGCAATGCTCCCATTTTACAGGTAAGGAAGTAGAGCCCTAGAGGAGAAGTAAGGGACCCAGGTCACGAGCTGATGGGGACAGGGGAGAATGCCCTCTCCTTACCTCATCACAATTTGTATATTGAGAGTGTGTCTGCCTTCCCGCCTACCTAAACAGCTTTCGTGCCATTCATGTTTACAGTCTAGCACCCACCCCAGTACCTGGAACTTAGTAAATGCTCAATAAATGTTTGTGAAATGAAGATGAACTGGGATAGGAAACTCAGGTCCTCAGTCTTTGAGGAAAGACAAAATTTAGAAATCCAGGAATAATAACAGTTGTTCCCAGCCAGAGCAACTAGAGTCTGGATAAATAGACCTGACCCAGCTGTCTGGAGAGGGTCACCCAGGCAGCTCCACTCCTTTTTGCAGTGAAAATAAGTTCTGCTGCCTCCAGCGGCCCACCTCCAGGGGCTTCGGGTGAGAAAATCACCCGAGGGCTTTGCCTTAAAACCTTAGAGTTGGAAGGAAACTTCCATAGCCTCTATTTCAGTCTATGTAATGTTTTCCTTAAATTATTTTCATTAAGTTCATTCAATTCATATTTATGTGCATCTACCATGAACAAGGCCCTGTATTACTGAAACAAGAAGTGTGATCCTTGTTAAAATTAGAAGCAAGTTTATAAGTCAGGAGTTTTCTACAGCCGGAAGTGTTTAGTCAGCCAACACAAGCCTTCAATACAAACTGTACATACAGCAGCAATTATTTCAAAAAAACAAAGAGGGCTTCCCTGGTGGCGCAGTGGTTAAGAGTCTGCCTGCCAATACAGGGGACATGAGTTCGAGCCCTGGTCTGGGAAGATCCCACATGCCGCGGAGCAGCTAGGCCCGTGAGCCGCAACTGCTGAGCCTGTGCATCTGGAGCCTGTGCTCCGCAACGGGAGAGGCCACAACAGTGAGAGGCCCATGCACCGTGATGAAGAGTGGCCCCCCGCTCACCACAACTGGAGAAAGCCCTCGCACAGAAACGAAGACCCAGCACAGCCATAAATAAATAAATTTATTTAAAAAAAAAAAACAACAACAAAGAGCTAAGGTTAAAGATGTCATTTTTTTTTAGAGAAATTATTTGCTTCTGAATGGGAAAAAAACAATTTCTAGGCACAGAGAAATGATCAGTGGAGTAGGGAGGTATCTCAAGCCTTTCTCCAACAGATATAGACAAGGTCAGCTCTAGGACAACTAACCGGGAGCTGAAGATTTGACATGTGGCAAAACAAGCCTAGACAAATCCCTGAAAAATCAGGAAAGAATTAGAGGGAATTCAAGAATTATTCAAGCCTGCAGAAAACCAAAGCTCAATTAAGTAATTGAAAATAGGAAATATTGCAAAAATATGAAAATAGTGAAAGGTTTGAGGATGAGCTGCCTGGTTGTATAGGTGTTTGCTTTTCTTTAAGTCTTGCTCCTGATATCATACCTCAGAGTCAGAGTCTGAGTTCAACAGCTCCCTGAGGGAGACCGTTCATATTTGATGTAATTCAGTGCTTTGTGAGTAGAAATCCAGCTAAACATTCATGTACCCTATGATCCAGTAAGTTCTCTCCTGGAGATATAGATATAGATTACTGTCTTAGCTTTGGCAGCTATAGCAAAATACAGTAGACTGGATAGACTGGGTGGCTTGAACATAACATTTTTTTCTCACAGTTCTGGAGGCTGGGAAGTCCAAGTGCAAGTGGTAGAAGGGCAGGTCCCTCTTCCTGGCTACCTTCCTGCAGTATCTTCACATGGCAAATAAGAAGGTCTGGTGTCTCTTCCGCTTCTTGTGAGGACACTAATCCCATCTTGGGGGCTCCACCCTTATGACCTCATCTAAACCTAATTGCCCTCCAAAGGCTCCACCTCCTAATACCATCACATTAGGGGTTAGGTCTTCAACACATGAATTTGGGGGGACACAAATGTTCAGTCGATAACAATACCTAACAGAAATGAAGGGTGTAGTCCACCAAACAATGTATACAAGAATATTTATAGCAGCCTCATTCATAATAGCCCAAGCTTGGAAATGACTCAAACGTTCAGCAACAGAATGGATAAATACATTGTGGTGGATCCGTACAATGGAATAATGAGCAAGAACAAACCACACAGAAACATGAATGAATCACACAGGCATTATGCTGAGTGAATGAAGCTAGATACATGAATACATAATGTTTAATTCAATTTACATGAAGCAAAACACAAGCAAAACTAATCAATGGTGATAGAAATCAAAATAATGGTTGTGTTTGAGAGAACAGTGATGAAAAGGGGCATAACGGAGACTCTGGGCTTCTAGAAATATTCTGTATTTTGATCTAAGTGGTGGTAGTGTGTGTGTGCGTGTGTGTGTGTGTGTAAAAATACACCAAGTTGGGACTTCCCTGGTGGCGCAGTGGTTAACAATACGCCTGCCAATGCAGGGGACACGGGTTCAAGCCCTGGTCTGGGAAGATCCCACATGCCGCAGAGCAACTAAGCCTGTGTGCCACAACTACCGAGCCTGCACTCTAGAGCCCATGCTCCACAACAAAAGAAACCACTGCAATGAGAGGTCTGCACACCACAATGAAGAGTAGCCCCTGCTCGCCGCAACTAGAGAAAGCCCATGCACAGCAATGAAGACCCAACACAGCTATAAATAAATAAATAAATAAACTTAAAAAAAAAAAAACACCAAATTATACACTTAAAATTGTGCTCTTTCTGAGGGTTATACCCTAATAAATGCTCCACAACAAGAGAAACCACTGCAATGAGAGGTCTGCACACCACAACGAAGAGTAGCCCCTGCTCGCCGCAACTAGAGAAAGCCCATGCACAGCAACGAAGACCCAACACAGCTATAAATAAATAAATAAATAAACTTAAAAAAAAAAAAAAACACACCAAATTATACACTTAAAATTGTGCTCTTTCTGAGGGTTATACCCTAATAAAAAAAGAAAAAGAATCATTTCTATCAGGGATGACAAGTACATGGTGGGCTTGCTACCAAGGTCCCCTCCCTTGCCCATTAATTGTCCATTAATATTAATTAACCACCATACTCCTTTTCGTTGAGCTCAGCACCGGAACCATTCTCAATTCAGCACTCCAGCCAGTCTGCTTTGAGACAAAAACAATTGATGTTCCTTTATGTATACACAAGTATCTTAATTAAGAGAGAAAGTTTGATGCTATCATCTTCAATTTGTTTCTCCACACTTTGCGGAAGCCTGGTGGCAGGCTCCCTGAATTCCAGGCTCAGTTCCCAGGAGAAAGTGGCTTTGGAAGAGCAGATTTGGAAGCTGGAGAATGAGGGTGTGAGGGGCACACAACTGGGAGGAAGCCCCCTGACTGAGGGCTGGGGGATTAACTCAGTACCACAGGTAACAGTGGGGCCCAGCCAAGGCGAGAATTTGACTGAGGCCCACTTTCTACCACATAGAACAAACTGGTCTTTCTCTACTAGCAGAGAATGAAGAAGGAAGAGGAGGGAAGAAAAGGCTGGACTGCAGGAAATAACTCCCTCTTGATTTACCCAAGGTCCTCTGGCAGCTAGAAACATAGTCGCCACGTCAGCAGTCACCACAGCTCATCTATGTATTTTCAGGGATGCTAACTCTTCCTGTTCACTCTTCACAGCTTACAAAATCTTCTGCATCCTCTATCACACAACCACGTGATCCGGACAAAGTGGAAATATCTCCCCCACAACCCGGCATTTGAGGTTTTAAAACTGAGGTTCAAAATGCTGGAGAGGGTGTGGAGAAAAGGGAACCCTCCTACACTGCTGGTGGGAATGTAAATTGGTGCAGCCACTATGGAAAACAGTGTGGAAGTCTCTTAAAAAACTAAAAATAGCACCTGTCACACACAGCACGTTCGTGAGGAACCTGGTGCAAAACCATTTGTAGACGATCTGCGTCTGGGTCAGGGTTTCATACGTAGCAGAGTAGCTCCCTTGCTGTGAGCTATTGAAAGTCATCCTTCAATACAGGGTTTGTTAAAAAAAAGGAGCGGGGGGGATTTTTTTAAAACTAAAAGTAGAGTTACCATATGATCCAGCAATCCCACTTCTGGGCATATATTCAGAGAAAACTATAATTCGAAAAGATACATGCAACCCAATGTTCATAGCAGCACTTGGAAACAACCTAAATGTCCATCGACAGATAAATGGATAAAGATGATATGGTATATATATATATATATATATATATATATAATGGAATATTACTCAGCCATATTCAGAGAAAACTATAATTCGAAAAGATACATGCAACCCAATGTTCATAGCAGCACTTGGAAACAACCTAAATGTCCATTGACAGATAAATGGATAAAGATGATATGGTATATATATATATATATATATATAATGGAATATTACTCAGCCATAAAAAAGAATGAAATAATGCCACTTTCAGCAACATGGATGGACCTAGAGATTATCATACTAAGTGAAGTAAGTCAGAAAGAGAAAGATAAATGTTATATGATATCACTTGTATGTGGAATCTAAAATACAACACAAATGAATTTATTTACGAAACAGAAACAGACTCACAGACATAGAAAACAAAGGGGTAAGGGGGTGGGGAGGGATAAATTAGGAGTTTGGGATTAGCAGATACAAACTACTATATATAAAATTAATAAACAACAAGGTCTTACTGTATAGCACAGGGAACTATAATAAACCATAATGGAAAAGAATATGAAAAAGAAAATGCATATATATGTATAACTGAATTGCTTTGCTGTACACCAGAATCTGACACAACATTGTAAATCAACTATACTTCAATTTTAAAAAATTAATTAATTAACTAAAAGAACAATGATAAAGACAAAAAAAAAAAAAAAACCCTGAGGTTCAGAGATATTGTGTAACTCATAGACACCCTGCTAACCAAGTAACAGATTCAAGATTGAAACCCAGGCCTGCCTTACCCCCAACCCAGGCTCCTTCAGTTTGAGTTTTTATTTTTCATCAAAGCTATACATGCACAAAAATGGTCGTATTCGGGGACTTCCCTGATAGCACAGTGGTTAAGAATCCGTCTGCCAATGCAGGGCACACAGGTTCGAGCCCTGGTCCAGGAAGATCCCACGTGCCGCGGAGCAACTAACTCCATGTGCCACAACTAATGATCCTGTGCTCTAGAGCCCGTGAGCCACAACTACTGAGCCCATGTGCCACAACTACTGAGCCCATGCGCCTAGAGCCCTCGCTCTGAAACAAGAGAAGCCACCGCAATGAGAAGCCCGCACACCACAGCAGAGTAGCCCCCGCTCACCGCAACTAAAGAAAAGCCCACGTGCAGCAACGAAGACCCAACCCAGCCAAAAAATAAATAAATAAAAAATAAATAAATTTATTTTTTTAAAAGGTGGAATGCTTCTAGAAGATTTGTTATGAAAATAGCAGGTCCCGCACCTCCCGCCCCGTTTGCCTTCCTTGGAGCCAACAACCTTGACCTCTTTAAGCTGATTGATTTGGAATTTATGTCCACAATGTATGGAAAATAGATTCACACCATGTTGAATCACTGTGGGGTTTCAGCACACTGAGAGCACAGAGAAGATCCTACAAGCTTCCAGAAAGAGTAGACATAATGTCACCTACAAAGAGCTGGAAATTCAAATGGCCTTGATCCTGTCAACGGCAACACTGACACACAGAAGGCAGTGAAAAATATCTTCAAAATTCTCAATGAAAATGATCCTCAACTTAGAATTCTATACACAGCCAAACTATCAATCAAATGTGAGGGTTAAAATAAAGACATTTTCAGATATTAAAGGTCTCAAAATATTGACTTTTCCTGTACCTGTTCCCAAGAAGCTTGTAGAGAATACCCAATCCCTTACAACTCACCCTGCATTTTACTGTTAGCCCTTGTCTGTTTTCCCTACTCTTATAGGTCTTACACCTTTAAAAAATCCTTTTTCTGCCAGTTTAATAGGATTTTAAGAGAGAAAAATCAGGCGGACTCAATCAATTACCATTACCCAGAAGTTCTCTGCCCTTATTCATTTTCATAAGCAATAAACACTTTTTCAAACAAAATCTTATGCAAAAGACAAATATCTAAGACACATGAAAGCCATACATAGTACACTGGTTGTAGCATGGTTTCTCTCCATTGGCTAACTGTGAAGAAAGTTGCTGTAGCTAATTAATGGAAAAGGAATGATCAAATTAGAACAACACTATTTTGTACCCATAAATTAATTAATGGATCTAGGCATTGTGTATCAGCTGCTGTTAACATCACCCCTACAGCACACACACAAAATGATAATGAGACATTGTGTGTGTCTTTTGATGAGAGAACATGCCACCACCTGGAGTTGCCAAAAAATCAAAACCTGAATTGATCAAGCCTCTGGATCCAGCTATCAATTTACTAGAAACACAGAGGACAGAAGGACACACTGAACTGCATCATCAGTGTGCAGTCCGCAAAATCCAGACTGGGCAACGTCGACAGTTCGAATGCCCTGGGTTCCTCAACATATAAATTAAAAGAAGGAAAAAAGGGATGGAGGAAGAATCTTTGGATTAAAAGAGATTTAAAAGATATATCAAATTAGAAAGTGGGTAAGTGCACACCCATGTTCATAGCAGCACTATTCACAATAGCCAAGAGGTGGCAACCACTCAAATGTCCATCGATGGATGAATGAATAAACAAAATGTTGCACAGACGTACGATGCAATGTTATTCAGCCTTAAAAAGGAAAGAAATTTTGACACACACTACAACATGGATGAACCTTGAGGACATTATACTAAATGAAATAAGCCAGTCACAAAAGGACAAACACTATGATTCCTCTTGTATGAGGTACCCAGAGTAGTCAAATTTAGAGAAAGAAGGTAGAATGGAGGTTACCAGGGGTGGGGGGGTGGGGAATAGAAACTTGTTGTTAAGCGGGTACAGGGTTTCAGTTTTGCAAGATGAAAAATTCTAGAGATTTGTTGCACAACAATGTGAATATACTTAACACTAGTGAACTGTATACCTAAAGATGGTTAAGATGATGAATTTTATGTTATGTTTTTTACTACGATTAAATTTTTAAATTTAATTTTCAAAAATTTTGAAATTTTTTGGGCTTCCCTGGTGGCGCAGTGGTTAAGAATCCGCCTGCCAATGCAGGGGACACAGGTTCGAGCCCTGGTCCAGGAAGATCCCACATGCCGCAGAGCAACTAAGCCCCTGTGCCACAACTACTGAGCCTGCGCCCTAGAGCCTGTGAGCCACAACCTTTGAAGCCTGCATGCCTAGAGCCCATGCTCCGCAACAAGAGAAGCCACCGCAATGAGAAGCCCGTGCACCACAACGAAGAGTAGCTCCCACTCGCCACAACTAGAGAAAGCCCAGGTGCAGCAACGAAGACCCAATGCAGCCAAAAATAAATTTTTTTTAAAAGATTTTTTTTTGAAATTTTTTACTACAATTAAAATTTTTTTTTAACAATTAAATTTTTAAATTTAATTTTCTTTAATCTGCCATTTAACTTTAATGGCAGATTAAAGAAGGTGCCAGGCTTCCCTGGTGGCACAGTGGTTGAGAGTCCGCCTGCCGATGCAGGGGACACAGATTCGTGCCCTGGTCCTGGAAGATCCCACATGCCGCAGGGCGGCTAGGCCCGTGAGCCACGGCTGCTGAGCCTGCGCGTCCAGAGCCTGTGCTCCACAACGGGAGAGGCCACAACAGTGAGAGGCCTGCGTACCACAAAAAAACAAACAAAAAAAAAGAAGGTGGCCGTGGTTGATTATATAGAAATGCAAGGAAGTAATTACCATAAAAGTTGGGATGAGAGCTACTGTGGGGAGAGGAAAGGAGTTGTGTACTGGGACAGGACATGAAGAGACTTCTGGAGCCCCTGACCTAGGTGCTAATTGACCAGAGTGCACCTGATAATAATTCATTATGCTATATATACATTTGTCTCCTGCAGTTTTCTGTATCTGTTTTGAATACAATTAAAAAGCAAGACAAAAACACTGAAACGAAAGAAAGCTGCTGCCATCCTGACTGTCAGCATTTCTGGTCAAGCAACCCTTTCATCTGAATTAACAGAGGAGAATTCGGGAGTGAGGTGGCCAGAAGATGGGCCTGCCTCACCTCTCCCTCTTGGAGTCCTTTTGCAAAGCCCCGTGCTGCCACGTGTCTCCTCCCTGCCTTTGAAGCCCAGGTTCTGCACACAGCCCGCCCACAGGGACGTGCTCACAGAGCTACAACAGCTGAGCTCTGCCTGGGGTCACAGAGGGAAACAGGACCGGGCAACATGACAGCCAGGTTCTCACCCACAGGAGTGCAGAAAATAAGACTCGGACGCCTTTGTTGTCAGCTGTCAAATTTCATCTTCTGGTTCCCAAATTCTCGAATGTGAATTCTGCTAAAATCCTGTGCCACCGTAATGTGCCATCACAGGGTCAGGATTGCAACAGCTTTCTGTCAGTCTACGCAGTGGGTGTCCCAGCACAGAGTCCCTGTCAAGCAACAGCGTGCCCGGGAGGCTGCTGGGGGGTTGTGGTTAAGAGTACAGCTCTGGTTCAGGCTGCCTGGCTTCAAATCTGGGCTCTGCCCCCTGACCTGGGGTAACAGCTGATGGTCTCGGGATCTCTGTCTCCCCACATGTAAAGTGAGGCTTGTAAGTATTTATTTCCTAGGGTTGTTATGGGGCCTGAAGCTGAAATTTGTCAAGTCTTCAAAAAGAAAGCCTGGCTCAGGGTAAGGAATCGGTACTTATTATTATTATTGTTATTATTCCACTTAAAGGATGCAGCCCCAGGCTCACAATACCAGAGAGGGAAAACAGAGAGGAAAGAAAGTTCTCCCCCAAACTTTCCTTACGTCCTGGGGCTGGGAGAGCTTGTGAAGTTTTTCTGCCTCCATACCTGTCCATCTGACTGCCTGCTTGACACCTCAAACTCAAGTGGACTAAATCCCAATTCACGAGGTTCCCTTCCCCCTCCTTCCAACCCTGATGCTCTTCTGGTGCTTTCTCTCTCTCTGGGATTTCCCTGGCGGTCCAGTTGTTAGGACTCGGTGCTTTCACTGGCGGCATGGCAAAAAAAAAAGGAAGGGAGGGAGGGAGGAAGGAAGGAAGGAAGGAAGGGAAGAGAAAAAAGGAAAGAAAAGAAGAAAAGGAAAAGAAAAGAAAAGGGAGCTTGTTTCTTTTTTGTTGCGGCGCCCAGGCTTCTCTCTAGTTGGGGCACGCAGGCTCCAGGGCGCGTGGGCTCTGTAGTTTGCGGCACGCAGGCTCTCTAGTTGAGGTGCGCAAGCTCAGTAGTTGCCCCGCGACATGTGGGATCTTAGTTCCCTGACCAGGGATCAATCCCGCGTCCCCTGCATTGTAAGGCAGATTCTTTACCACTGGACCACCAGGGAAGTCCCTGGTGGTGTTATATAGGTTTTTGCTCAGCATCTTCCCAACCATCTGGCCTCCCCACAGAGACTTCCCACGAGGAGAAGAGCTGGTGACTTGCTGCCCTGCTCTCCATCTCTGCGGCCAATTACGAGCCTCCTATGGGATGGAGGGAAAGTATGACACAAGTGCTGGGACAGCAGAAGTGCGGCAGGTCCCAGGGCAACCCGTACCTGATGGGCGGCACACACCCAGCTCTCGCCATCTCTGCTCATCCAGAACGGCAGCCCCTTCCGGCTCCAGCTGAGGTCCCAACCAGGAGGCCTGCAGAGGCCCAAGTGGCTTCTCAGGCTCCAGGGTCTCCCAAGCTTCTTCCACTGGCCCCGAGGCAAGCCCTAAATGAAGGAGTGCTGGAGAGAGATTTCCTGCGTAACAAGCCAACTTTCCACTCACCAGGGCCAGGCTCTGCTATCTCCACAGCTCCTGGCCAGAGGGATGAGGGCCCTGCCCTGCCCCAAGCCACGGGGCTGTATCATCGTTTCCTGGTGACCGCCTCTGGAGGGACCATTTGCAAAACTCTTAGTGATCCAAGATGTGTCTGTGGAACACACTGTATCGCCACCAGGCCCCTCTGGGGCTCTCTTCCCATCCCTCCTGTACAGATGTGCTGTTTCTTTAGGGAAGAAGGGCCGAGAGCTGCTGGGTTGGACTAATTGCCGCAAATACTGACTCTGTTCCTGCACCCCCATTGCCACCACCCTGATCTCAGCTCAAGGCCTCCTGATCCTATTCAGGACCCCAGTGTTAGCCCATCCAGTCTGCTGCCCCCTGGCTCTCCTTTCCCACCACGGACGGCCAAAGGGGCTGCCTGGAGCACACGTCACTCCTCCATTTGCCACCTTCGATGGCGCCTGGATCTGAACAATCCAAACCAGCCCCCTTGATGTGACCAGCAGGCCCCTGTGCTCTAGCCCCCACCTTACATTTCCAGCTGTGCCTTCTCAGCAAACCAAATGTATCATGCAGGGTTTGCCCAGAATGTCATACACTCTTTTCATCCAAGATTTTCCCAATATGTGCCCTCCTTGTGCATTAATTTATTCATTAAATAATGAAAGCCTACTATGTGCCGGCCCCTGTGCTTGGCTCTGGGATGGGATGGTGAGCCACACAGCCACTCCCCAGGAGTTCATGGTCCAGTGAAGGAGGCAGACATCACTGAAAAACCAAGAATCACCAGAGTTTATGATAATCACCCAGAGTAGTGAGAGCTGTGAAGGAACCATGTGCATGCTGAGGGATTAACAGATAAGTGTGACTCTGCTGGGAGTCCAAGAAGGTGTCCCTGAGACGATGCTCACCCTGACATTAGATAAAGAGTAGGTGCCATGCGGACAAGGGCTTGGGGGAGGGGGAGAGCTTCCAGACAAAGGCCCTGAGGCCAGAGGGCACCTGCAGGCTCTGGGATCTGAGAGCCTAGGTGGTAGGTGGGCAGAGAGCACCGAGATGGGCTGCAGAAGGAAGCGGTTACAGCCAGCCAGCCGAGAGATTGCCCTTGACCCAGAGGGCCTGGGGGAGCCCTGAGGGCTTCGAGGAACTCAAACAAGGCTCGAGCCCTCTGGACCAGGAGGGGTAAGAATGAAAACAGAAAAGCCCGGTGAGATATGATACAGGCTGGACTGATGTCGCCACAGCAGAAATGCTGGGTCAAAGGGGACTTTATTTTTTAACTTTGTATTACGGAAAAATTTTCTAATATGTAAATGTGGAGATAACAGTATAATGAACCGCCCTGAACCCCTCATCCAGCCGCTTCAGCAATAATCAACCCAAGCTTGCTTCAGCTACACCCACCCACGCCGCTCACCCCCACTGGATTATACTGAAGCAAAGCCCAGGTGCCGTATATTTCACCCATAAATATTTCAGTATGTATCTCTACAAAAAAAGGACTCTTTTAAATCATAACCACATCATCACACCTAAAAAAAATTAATGATAATACAAAGCGAAATTTTTAAGGCTTGATACTTATTTTGCCAAACTACCATTCAGAAAAAAAGTCATCCCCCCATCTCCTTGCATCTTTGCCAGCACTGGGTGTTAGAAGAAAGAGATTTCCACACGTGGTTCATCCTAAAACCTGAGAGCTAAACCTTAAATTCCAGATTCGTTTCAGGAAAGGAGGAAGCTACATTAACAAGTCTGTGGAAATCGAATGCACACAGCCAGCTGATATCCACGTGTGGCCAGCAAGCAGGGGTTCTCAGGACAGGAGGTGGTGCATCCCCACGGCGCCTGCTGGCTTCCCGGGGCAGGCCCAGTGCACAGCCTTCCTCTCCCACATTTGCCAAAGTGGCCCTGAGCCAATGCGGCAGACTGAGAAAGGGCTTCCCTAGAAGTGAGAAAGGGACTTCCCTGGTGGCGCACTGGTTGAGAATCCGCCTGCCAATGCAGGGGACATGGGTTTGAGCCCTGGTCCGGGAAGATCCCACATGCTGCGGAGCCACTAAGCCCCCGCACCACAACTACTGAGCCTGCGCTCTAGAGCCCGTGAGCCATAACTACTGAGCCCATGCACCGCAACTACTGAAGCCCGCGTGCCTAGAGCCCGTGCTCCACAACAAGAGAAGCCACCACAATAAGCCTGTGCACAGCAACGAAGAGTAGCCTCCGCTCGCCACAACTAGAGAAAGACTGCACGCAGCAACGAAGACCCAACACAGACAAAAAAAAAAAAAAAAAAAGAAATGAGAGATTCCAGAAATGGTCAGGCCTGCCGACCGACACCTCCACCCAAGGTTTTCCTATTTGAGCTGAAACCCAGGGACTCCCTGTCCTCAGGTTTGTTCTCCCTCCTCACAGTGATGCACTGCAACTACTGAAGCCCGCGTGCCTAGAGCCCGTGCTCCACAACAAGAGAAGCCACCACAATAAGCCTGTGCACAGCAACGAAGAGTAGCCTCCGCTCGCCACAACTAGAGAAAGACTGCACGCAGCAACGAAGACCCAACACAGACAAAAAAAAAAAAAAAAAAAGAAATGAGAGATTCCAGAAATGGTCAGGCCTGCCGACCGACACCTCCACCCAAGGTTTTCCTATTTGAGCTGAAACCCAGGGACTCCCTGTCCTCAGGTTTGTTCTCCCTCCTCACAGTGAATCATTGGCCTCACATTCACTTAAATATACAAAATATACAACCTGCACAGATGGGTTTCCAGGTTCAGGGAATGGTTCTATCTTCTGCAGTGCAATGGCAGCATCCGCAATTCCAGAACTCTCTGCCTAGTTCCCTGAGCTGCCTAAGCCCTGGCGTTATCCAGTCAGGATGGACCTCCTAGTACAGCCATCTATCCTCAGCCCCCGATAGAGGCAGCTTTCCTTCTTCCGTGCCCTCCATCTATTTACTGAGCCCTGCTATGTTCCAGGCATTGCGCCAAGCCTGGGAGATGCAAAGGTGAATTAGACCCAGGCCCTTCGCGGAAGGGGTTCACCATCTCTGAGAGAGACAGTCATATAAACACGGTGCAATCTGATGAGAGAGAGAGATGCATTCAAGGTGCTGTGGGAGTTCAGCCGTGGAGCAAAGAGCTCTGTCTGTGAGAGGAAGGCTTCTTGGGGAAACGTATCTTTTAAGCTGGGTCTTGAATGACACTGGGGAAAGTCAAGGTAGGGGAACTTGCCCCATGGATCCAAAGTGAATTAATGCTCTTTGGACACAGCAGCAGAACTAAATTACGAACACAGAACATTGAATTTCTTTGATCCTGCAATTCCACTTCTATAATTTACCTAATAGATTTACTCACATGTGAAATGACATATGTTCAAGGCAACTTAATACAGCACTGTTTGCAAAGCAAAAGATTAGAAATAATCTAAATATCCATCAGTGTGAAGACTCATTTCCTGTAGCTGCTGTAACAAAATCTACAAACTTCGTGGCTTAACTCAACAGAAATTTATTTTCCCATAGTTCTGGAGGCCAGAAGTCTGAAACTAGTATCACTGGACTGAAATCAATGCAATGGCAGGACTGTGATCCCTCCAGAGACTCTAAGAGAGAATTCTTTCCTCGCCTCTTCCAACATCTGGTGGGGTTGCTGCTGGCGTCCCTTGGTTTGTGGCCACATCACTCTGCCTCTGTGATCACCTGCCTCCTCTTCTTGGTGTCAAATCTTCCATATCCCTCTTTACAAGGACACATGTGATCACATTTAGGGTCCACACAGATAAGCCAGGACACTCTCCCCATCCGAGAGCCTTAATTTAATCACATCGGCAAAGTTCTTTTTTGCCATAAAAGTAATATTCACAGGTTCCAGGGCTTAGGATGTGGCTATCTTCTCGGGGGCCATTATTCAGCCAACCACAGGATGCACCCATACAATGGAATATTGTGCAGACATTAAGAAGAACGAGGTATCTCTCTGTGTACTAATGTGAAATGGACTCCAAGGTATATTAAAAAACATTAAAATTTATATCATTTAAACATATAAAGTTTAAATAATTTTTTTAAAAATTAAGTGAGAAAAGCAATGAATTCAAAGGATTGTGAGTAGCTCCTAGAATCAAGAAAAGAAAAGTAAGTACAGAATAGTTTGTATGGTGCACTACCAACCTATATAAAAACTACGCTGTGTGTGTGTGTTTGTGTGTCATCTCCAGAAGCACACACAATACACTGATAATAATGGATACTGCTGGGGAAGGGAACGGGGAAGTGGGGGAACAAAGGCAGGGAGAAGATTTTTCTCTGAATATCTTTTTTTTTTTAAACAAGCTTTATTGAGATATAATTTACATACCATACAATCCACCCATTTAAAGTGTACAATTCAATGGCTTTTAGTATATTTGCAGAATTGCACAACCATTACCACACTCAATTTTAGAACATTTTCATCACCCCAGAAAGAAACCCCTGACTCATCGGCACTCACTGCCCATTTCCCCCAACGCCCTGCCTCCAGCCCTAGGAAACACTAATCTACTTTCTGTGGATTCTCTTGGTTATAGATTTACCTCTTCTAGACCTTTTATATAAATTGAATCATATGGACAAAGTCCCAAGAGTCACTGTATCCATGTCCGGCCAACAGTCACAGCTTCCATCCCTGAAAGGGTTAGACTACTTCTCAAATTCAATGCCAGTCCCCCTTGAGTACATTTATAAAGCGAACTTACAATAATATCCATATATAAAATAAGAAGAAAAGAGGAGAACAAAGAAATTAGTTAATACACTAACAAACACACAGAGCAAGTAAAGGGAAAAAATGTGCACAGCTGCTACATAGAGTCCCCAGGTCTGCGACTGGTCGCAAGTCCAGAGTTGATATTCATAACTTCCTTCTTCCTTTACTCATTCATTTGGGTTCCCTTCGCTGCCTACCAATACCTCAGCTGCTCAGCGTCCTTTACTCGGCAGAGTGACCCAAACCT
This sequence comes from Physeter macrocephalus, assembly GCF_002837175.3. NCBI lineage: Eukaryota > Metazoa > Chordata > Mammalia > Artiodactyla > Physeteridae > Physeter > Physeter macrocephalus. The sequence continues at coordinate 54,397,215 of NC_041233.1, forward strand.
TCATTGCTGAAAGATCTGAATCCTCAGTGGCCCCATCTTTTGTTGGTTGCTATAGTTTTCCATTAACTTCTACAATTTACGTGGAAGTACTAAGAGGTGCCCCAAAGTTGCAGATATAGTTCTTCTGCCCCATTGCATAGCAGCACCCAATTTTCCCAATTTTTTGGTTTGAGGAGCCCCTAATGGCCACGTGGCAGACTCAGTTCAATGGAATCATTGTGGTGTCCCCTGATGGGAGCATTCTGCCATCAGAACTAAGGCCTTCAAACCAGCAGAACTCAAAGTTACACAGACGGGGGAAACAATTCTGCAGGTAAGTTATTAGATGTAACAGTGAGAGGAGACCCTCCCATTTCCACCCCTTGACTACTGCGGAGAAACAGCCACAGATTCAAAGCACATAGTGCATCCCGTAAGACAGAACCCCAACGTTTCAGGCCAACTGGTAACATAACCGAGTCTTCAGTAGGTCATCCCATAGTTCATCAGGCCAACTGCTTCTGGGTTTCATGGCATGTGGTGGGACTAGTGAATTCTTATGTGTATGAATCTGTTGCTGCACTTACATTGCTCTGAAATGTGTTCCCTGGTCAGAAGCAATACTAACTATGTAGAAAGAATCCAGGACAGTGAATGAAGTTTGCTGTGAGCACACAGATGGTTGGGCTGGCAGACGTATTTCAGGGAGAGGTAGCAAATCCATATCCAGAATAAGTGCCTATTCCAATGAGGACCAAATTGATGCCCCGCCATGATGGAAGAGGTCCAGTGTAATCAATCTGTCACCAGACGGCTGGCTGACTGGTTCCCTCACCTCCAGGAATGGTAAGCTTCTAAAATGTCTGGAGAGCTTTTCTTTTCTTTTTTCCCTCATTCACTCAACAATTTTCTGAGCCCCCCTGGGCCCAGCCTGTAAGTGGCACTGCAGGGGCTGGGCTCTTGGCCACTGTGTCAAGCTCAGGGTTTTTTTTTTCTCATGTACACAGGGATATGAGAAACAGTATGGCTGCAACTGCCACGTCTCAAACAGAATGGCACAGTGAAAAGAGCACTGAACAGGGAGTCCAGAGCACCTGACTTCTAGTTCTAGGTTGGCCATCAGCACCCATGGGATGTGAATTGCGGCAAGTTGCCTCACTATGCTCAGTTTCCCCATCCTTGAAACAGAACAAAAAGCCCCAGTATAGCAGGTACCACTGGTAGACCAAGGGTGTGATGGTTGGACCAGCTCCCCTTGGATGCAGGCCACAAGGGAGTCAGTTGTCCACGGAGGATTTTTTAAATTGTCAACTATGGGGAAGGGGGAAGGGTAAGCTGGGCCGAAGTGAGAGAGGTGCATGGACATACATACACTACCAAATGTAAAACAGATAGCTAGTGGGAAGCAGCTGCATCACACGGGGAGATCAGCTCGGTGCTTTGTGACCACCTAGAGGGGTGGGATAGGGAAGGTGAGAGGGAGGGAGACGCAAGAGGGAGGGGATATGGGAACATATGTATACGTATAGCTGATTCACTTTGTTATACAGCAGGAACTAACACACCATTGTAAAGCAATTATACTCCAATAAAGATGTTTAAAAAATTATCAACTAATAGTTGATCTGCTTTTTATTATCACCATATACCTGCAGTTCTAGAGAATGTCAATGAGAGAATACTCCTCACTAAAAAAGCCTTTTGTTTGCCTAAGTTCTAAACAATTGCTACCATTACTACTGTTTTACTAACATATGTATAAGCTTTAAATTAGCATGCTTCTACTACTTATCCTTTAATAAACATTATATTTTACATGGATATTAACTTGGAGAACTCCCAGTTATTCAATTGCCCCAGACACACATGGACCCAGCTACATGTGTTTATTTCTAGAGTAAGTTTATAATGGAATCTTTTCAGCTTACTTCTGGCTAAAATTTAAACAAATAAATTAAAGACGGAGATTGAAGAGCGGTTCCCACCCACCTGATCTCTAACTCCTAAGGCATTAACTGGGGGAAGGTCACCTGCGCCATCTGGTGGCCGAAATGGTGATTACAGGCACATGTACCTGGACGGTCTTATCCCCGAAGGCAGCTCAGGGGAGTAGTGTAGTGAGATGTGGTGGCTATTAAGCTCTTGAAATGTGGCTTATCAAAATTGAGATGTGCTGTAGGTGTACATAACATACTAGATCTTGAAGACTGAATGCAAAAAAAGTAAAATATTTCACAATTGTTTAGAATGATTAAATATTGGTTTTATATTTATTGCATGTTGAAATGATAGTATTGGAGCAGGGACAGCAGCAGGGAGGTTTAATTAGACAAGCCAGGCCCAGGGCTGATTGCATCCCAGGTCTGTCTAGACAACAATGCGCATGTCCCTTCACTTCCCAGGGCCTTATCACATTTAATCATCAAAATCATGGGATTTTGATGATTAAATGTGATAAGGCACATAAAACTCCTCAGGTGCAGTGGGTGCTCAATGGAAGTTGGTTTCCTTCCTCTCAGAGCTGATCAAAGTGCCAGGAAAACTAGAGGAGGTAGCCTCCCCTGAGCACCAACAGAGGCTCTTGATTTGCTTCTCTTTTCCCACATTATTGCTAAGTTGCAGGTGCCTTAGCTGAGTAATCAGGCTCCCTAACTGTGGAGGACCAGCTCCAGCTGTGGCCCTCCTGGGCAGCCCCCAACCCTTGGCACCAACTAGGCACCCAGCACCAGCTCACTCTGCACCCTGCCAGGCAAGACCGAATCTGCCTTTCTGCCTAGGTGTCTCCCACTCCACACACCTGCTCCTCCCCTTCCCGCAGTGAGCTGCCCCTCCCCTCCAGCCCCTGCAGTCCACACCCACGACTGGTCACAAAGTGCTCACTCACGGCCACCTCTACATCAGCAGTTCTCAGTGTTGTCCCTGGTCCGGCAGCATCAGCATCACCTGGGAACTTGTTAGAAATGCAAACAGACCAACTGAATCAGAAACTCCAGGGGAAAAGCCCAGCAATGCTGCAACACGACCTCCAAGTGATTCTGGTGGTCAAGTTCAGAGCCACTGCTCTACAAATCCCCGCTCAGCCACCAGGCCTGTTCTTCTCAGCTCCTATGGTCAGGTCTCACCTTCTCCCCTGCCACCCCCTCCATCCTGTGACCCCCATTCTATTGTGGAGAAACTCTCCCGGTACTTGAAACTATCCTATTCTCTTTCCCTTCACCACCTTGCCCACAGTAATGCTGACCAAACCTCAGTCATAGCAAACCTCTGTATTTCTGTCACACAGGCCGGCCACTTTTCTATTTCTTACTCAACAGTTTTAAATTTGACACTAGTTCAAATATACACTTTAGGGACTTCTCTGGTGGCGCAGTGGATGGGACTCCGTGCTCCCAGTGCAGGGGGCCCAGGTTCGATCCCTGGTCAGGGAACTAGATCCCACATGCATGCCGTAACTAAGAGTTCACAGGCCACAACTAAGGAGCCCTGGAGCCGCAACTAAGGAGCTCTCCTGCGGCAGCTAAGACCCGGCACAACCAAAAATAAATAAATAAATAAATATACACTTTAGCCTGGCCCTAAAGAATCTATAAATTCAGACAGAATACAAGGTATATTTTTCTGTTGCACATTAAAATAAACACCATAAAATTTGGAGAGTTCATCCAAAGTACCACCTAAAAGTCGTTTTGGGGAAACAGTGCCTTAAGTGTGGCCTGGCTCTCCCAAAACACACTACCCACCCTGCCCATCCCCCAGAGCCTCAATTTCTCCTTTGCCTCTCATCTAACTCCAGGCTTCCATCAGTACTACCTTCCTGGACCACTTAGTCCCACCCTTTCATCCACCCGCCCATGACTCTGACATCCCTGAGGACTCCCCATGAAACATCACCAGCCCAATAAACACATACGGGATGACTGAACTCTGGGCCACCAAGATGTCCACGTCTGCTCCACAGCACCCCAGACCCCCATCCTTACATACTCTGCTCTATGCAGTACCTCCAGGAAGTGTCCCTGGCCCTCCCTGCCCCAGTCTTTTCACCTTCTCTCTAAGAGCTAAACGCTTAAATCATTAATACCCAGTTAAAAATAATTTCCTTCATGCCCCTCAAAATCTAGTCCAGGCTGATCTGGACTAGATACACACACACACACGCAGACCTTCTATTAGGGTATAATATACATCGAGAAAAGCAAACATAAGTGTACAGTTCAATGAATTTTCACAAACTGAACACACCTCTGTAACCAGCACCTGAGAACGTCCTCTTTCCCACTTGCCATTAATTACTGCCCACCGTCCACTCCCACCCAAGTGAGCACTCTATTTTCTAGTAGCATAGATTCATTTTGCTCATTTTTGTATTTATATAAATGAAATCCTATGGTATGCACTTTTATGTCTGGTTTTCAGCCATATTGTTATATGTAATTATAGATCATTTGTTCTCATGGCTGTGTAGTATTCAAAATTCCACTGTATTACTTTCCTATTCCTGCTGTAGCAAATTACCACAAATTTAGTGGCTTAAAACAACACAGACTTATTATCTTACGGTTCTGGTGGTGAGAGGTCAGAAATGGGTCTCCTTGGGCTAAAATAAGGGTGTCAGCAGGGCTACATTCTTTCTGGAGGCTTGAGGGAAGAATCTATTTCCTTGCTTTTTCCAGCTTCTAGAGGCCACCTATATTCCTTGGCTCATGGCCCCTTCCATCTTCCAAGCCAGCAATGACTGGTTGACTCTTTCTCATATCACATCACCCCAACTCTGATCCTTCTGCCTCCCTTTTCCACATTTTAGGAATCTTATGACACTTGGTCCACCCTAGTAATCCAGGATAATCTCTTTAAGGTCAGCTGATTAAGCCCTTAATCCATCTGCAACCTTAATTCCGCCTTGCTATGTAGGAGAACATATTCACAGGATGTGAACATCTGAGCGGTGGCCTTATTCCACCTGTCACATCCACCACACATCTGTCCATTGTACTGTTGATGGGCATTTGGGTCCTTCCAGTACAAGACTGTTGGTGAGCATATTTCTGTTGGGTATAGACATATCAGTGGAATAAATGACTTACAGGCAAGGTGGCCAGCTTTAGCAGACACTGCCGATTTTTCCCAAAGTGGTTGAACAAATATAACACTCCCACCAGCTACATATGCATTCTACTTGTGCTCTGTGTTGCAACACTTGGTATTTTCCATGGCTCTCACAGACACCAGATGCTTCCTTGCCCCTCTGCCTTTCTTCGTGTCTGCAGGGCCCAAAATGTTTCACCCCCAACCATCCATGCATTTCCATTGCTGTTTCCAGGAAGCAAAACATTGTTGGAGAAAATCAGGCCATTTTCTGACCCAAATCACAAATTTGTGTGGCTACCTGTGGGACCTTATGGCCATTCAACAAGCCTATTACTTATAGAATCTTATGATGACAGCAACTTCAGGGGCCACGTATACTCCATCCTTCCACTCAGAGCAGTTATATCACATACACCATGGTTGGTCTTTCATGTGCCCTCCAGAAAAGCTTCCCCAAATCTCTCAGCTGGACTCTGTGCCCCCCTCTCTGCTTTGACAGCACTCGGCTCTACCTTGCCACCTCCCACATCACATTAGAATCCACTGTCTTTCCCAGTGTGCTGTGTCACAGGGGCAGAACCCAGATGATTGGACACAGCTCCTGCCCTGGCATCTATCGCTCAAGGCAGGAAAGCTCAAGTTCTCCTGTGTTCCTTAGTGACAGGCACCACCACTCTCAGCACATTTTCATCCAGGAAGGAACCAAAGAGCTTTCCCGACAGATGATCTTTCTATTATTGGACAGGTCTGATCCAGTTCAGTACATTTACTAAGAGCCTCCACTGTGCCAGGTGTTGTATGAGGCATTGTAGAAACAGAATATGAAGAACAGCTCCTGCCTTCAAGGAACTCAGGTCTCCAAAAGCCTTACTCTTCTCATTTCCTGCCATGGGCCCCAGAAACACAGAAACAAGGGTCCTCCCTCCGCCACCTCGAAACAGATACAGTCAGCCAGGGAGTGAAAGGAGGCAGAGCCAACACACTAACTACAATTTAGGAGATGGGATTAGTGACAAAAATAATCTCCAGTGATAGAAATGAGATGGTCGCCTGGGGCAGGCACAGGGCGACTGACTGTAAAGTGGCACAAGAGAACTATGTGGAGTGATGGCGATGTCATACCTCTTAATTGGGGCGTGAGCTACAGGGATGTAGACATCTGTCAAAACTTATCAAACAGTACGCTTAGTAGAGTTGATTTTAAAAGAGAGATGGTTTCAAGTCTCTGCACTGCCTCTCACTGCCACTCACTGGATGGATCATCTCAGCCCCAAGCCACCATCTTTCCAAATCTCTGTTTCTGTCTGTAAAACATCGTTTGTGAGCTAGTTCAATGATCTTCAGGACTCATTTTTAAAAATCTTACTCTAAGCCAGAGACAAGGGAGTTCCCTGGGTGAAGCGGGCTTGGGGAACCTAGTGTCCTCAGACTCCCTTCCCTCCTCACAAGGACCCTGAGGGGGCACCATTACTGCTAAGTCCCAAACAGATCTGACTGGCTCTGATTCTATGTCTGTCTCTGCTTCAGACTAAATATATCCCCTTTTCCTCCAAACCAGATGGTTTCCAGATTTCTCTGGAAAGAGCAGACTTGGGAGAGGGAAGCAGAGACCAGGAAGAGGACTATCCTCTCCTCTCCACTCTCCTCCTCTTTCCTGGTTCATTCAACGCAAAACACACAGCAAGTGTTCAAGAAGTGGCTGCAGTACAAGACCCTCTCATTAATGGTCAATTTCAGCTACATTCAAGGACTTCATAAAGCCTGGATTACTGGGGCATGAGGTTTCCACTAAATCCCAGGGGCTTTTCATCAGGGAGAGGCAGAAGGCGCTGGCCCTGGGCCTCCCAAGCTGCACAGAATGACTAATGGGTCCTTATGCCCAGGACAGTGGGTCATGGAGGAGGGAGGTTACATTTTTAATGTTTTCTCTCCTTTTCTGACTAGCACAGCTTCCCTTTCTGCTTTCAGTAGTTCCCTGCATCTAGGAATAGAAAAAGCCTTCTTTTTTTTTTTTTTCCATTACACCTTGTGAGTTTTATTCCAGTGGGCTTTAAAAAAAAATGAAATAACAACTTTACTGATATAATTCATATACCATACAATTAACCCATTAAAAATGTACAATTAAATTTTTTAAATATATTCAGAGTTGTGCAACCATCACCACGATTGATTTTAGAACATTTCATCATGTGCAAAAGAAACTCCATGCTCATTAGCAGTTATTCCTCATTTCCAACCACCCCAGCCCTTGGCAACCAACCACGAATCCACTTTCTGTCTCTATGCATATGCCTATTTTGGATATTTCATAACAATGGAATCATACAATATGTGATCTTTTGTGTCTGGCTTCTTTCATTTAGCATGTCTTCAAGATTCATCCATGTCATACAGTATATTAGTACTTTATTCCTTTCTATTGCTGAATAATAGTCCATTGCATGGCTATACCACATTTTGTTTATTCATTTATTTGTTGATGGACATTTGGGTTGGATCCACTTTTTGGCTACGATGCATAATGCTGCTTTGAAGGTTTGTGCACAAGTTTTTGTGTAGACATGTTTTCATTTCTCTGGGGTATATATCTAGGAGTGGGGTTGATGCATTATATGGTAACCTTATATTTAACCTTTTTTCTTTTGAAAAAGCCTTCTTAATACCCACAAATTTCAGTTTCCACACTTCATAGCTACATTTTCATCCATATGAAAATACAGGACACACACACTACCTACTGTGAATTCATTAACTTAAAAAATATCTTGATGGATCACAACATGGACAAACACTAAAGGGGAGCACCCCTCTGGGAGAGAGGCAATGCTTGGCATACACCCTGACAAAGTCCCCTTGCAGGAACCCCACTGCCCCCAGGGCGGCAGCCCACTGGTACACACCAGTGAGCTGGATCACACTGAGGATTCCCAAAGCCAGCCATGAATGGCAGGAGCCAATCCCAGAGAAGCCAAAGGACAAACCTGTCACTGCTTTTCCTCTGTCCTCCCCTCTCCTCTCCAGGGCAGTCTCAGGACTAAAAGAAAAGAGAAGATGTGGCCACAGAAACTGATGGAGTTGAGGAATAGGTTCTGGGGGAGAAAGGACAGCCTAGGATTAGAGCTCCAGGGGTTGTGGAAAATAGTAATATAAGTCAATATGTAATTTAATATTTTCTAGCAGCCACATTAAAAAGATAAAAAGAAAGAGATAAAATTAATTTTAATGGTATAATTTTATTAACCCAATATATCCAAAATGTGAACAAGTAATCAATATAAAAATTATTGAGACACTTTTATATTTCCCTTTTCTTACGAAGTCTTTGAAATCTGAGTGTATTTCACACTGAGAGAACATCTCAGTTTAGATTGGCCACATTTCAAGTGCTCAATATCCACATGTGGCCAGAGGCTACCATACTGGGCCGTGCATATGGGAGAGCAGAGACATGAGGAGACTCTCCCTGAGTGGTGCCCAGCAGTCAGGGGGGCGCAGGGAGGCGTGTTTCAGTGGACGCCCACCCTCCTGTGTCTGAACACGATTCCTGGAAGGCACACGGCTGCTGTCATCCCAGAGCCAGCACTGAGCAGCTCTGGAGAACGTCCTGTGCAGAACTGGGACCCAGCCAGAAGCAGCACAGCAGTGTGCAGATGCCATGTGGGGCTCATGGGCCAGATCCCGACTGTGGAGGACTTGTGTTTGGCTCCCATGTGTTTTTAAATCTCTTGAAGTGGTTGTCGTTTTCATGACTTTACATTTCCCTCCTGGCTCCTGTAGACACTGGGGTGTGTAACCCCTGCATAAGACCACGGTTCCTAAAGTCGGGCAGCCCTGCATGTTAACCTTGACTCTACCACTTTTTAGTTGACAATAGATACATTAAACTCTTCATATGTGTCTTTTACTATAAAATTGGAGATAAGAATACTTCAGAGATGTATGACTTTAATGAGACAAGGAATTAATTGGCTAGTACAAAGCTTGGTGAATAAGCACTCAATAAATTGTGGCATTCATTTCTCATTCACAGACATGAATTCCTTAGAGTCCATACTATATTCCTCTTCCAGTATTGGAAAACTGGGAAGTACATGCACAGGAGGAGTTCTTAAAAGCATCCCCCACTTTTATACATTGACATTGAGGAATGGCTTCTGTGCTCACAATTAAGGCAGTCTGTTTCCCTTCTCCGTTGCCCACCAGTATGGCTCTACTGAATTAAGCATTCCTCAGTACCAAGGCATTGAAAAGACTGATTTCCAGGAATAAAGGGAGAAAGCTAACAATGACACCAAGGGCCCCTCCTGCTAACCTCCATGCTGGTTCCAAGGTAGAAGTCTCTGGGCATCTGGGCATTGGATGCTGCAGATAAAGGATAAGATATTAACAATCAACTTGGATCAAGATTTGGCCATTGTTCAACCTCAATTTTTGCGTTCTGTTTTTGCTTTTTATGGGGAAATTAAGAGGCTGGGATTTAAAAGAAGCATCTAAACAAGCCTGATGGTCCCATCATGACCCTCTAGCCTGGGGCTCAGGCTTCTTCACCATTCCTACCCGCCCCCCCTCCTCCAACCCCGCCGTGTGCTTCTAATTCAGCAATGTAAGTGGGAGCAAAAGTGGGCAGCCCGCCACAGAGCACAAGGCCCTGGAAGGGGGGGAACTAAGGAAGATTCTTTCTTCCCAGTTCTCTCTTTTCCCATCACCCCTTCCCACTTTTTGTTTGTTTGTTTTTGTTTTTTTGCCGCACCACGCGGCACGTGCGATCTTAGTTCCTCAACGAGGGTTCAAACCCACGCCCCCTGCATTGGAATCGCAGAGTCTTAACCACTGGACTGCCAGGGAAGTCCCCCACTTCCCACTGTATAATGCACTTCTGCTTCTTCATTCCTTTCTGTGATTCATTATTAATGATTATGTGCTCAGCACTGTACTAGGCATTTTGATCCTCTTCCTGTTTTTCAGAATAACTCCTGTCCCTCCAACCCCTTTTTCTTTTGCATTACTCTTGTTTCCCGTGTACTATCTGTAAGAGTCACTCCACATTTCACTCTAAAAGAACAGAACTGGCTCCTTCTTCTATAGTAAATAATACGAGTTGGTCCTTAGGGGATGAGGAGAAAAGGGACAGTCTGAGCAGCACCTAGGGAGCTAACACAGGTCAAGAGGAGCACATGGGCAGGTAATGAAGCAAAGACAGCAGCAGAGTTTTTATTTCTATTCCGAATTTAAGTAATTCCTTTGTTATCAAAAATAACTATGTCAGCATCAATAAGCTGCTGATTATAAAATGTATCCTTGGCAGAGAGAGAAAGAATTAACATTTAATGGATACTTGCCATCTGCCAGGCACTGTGTAAGGCTAGTGGTTCTCAGTATTTAGTGGTCAAGGACTCCTCTGGGATTCTTGTGGAAGCTCTGAAATCTCTCCCTTAGAAAAATTCAAACATACACAAAATTTTACATAGAATTAACAGAAGCAAAAGATTCCTGAAGCACAATCACAGACTCCAGATTAAAACCTTTTATGCTAAGTCCTTACCTCTGAGAGCATGGCATCATTGAGACGATATCGTTATCCCCACCTTACAGAGGAGGAAACATGCCCAAGCCCATATACATAAATGGCAGAAACAACATTTCAACCAGAGTTGTCTAAACACTACAACTTGCTGGCCTAGATGAAAATGTCACTTGGTTTTTACTGTTACTATAAATATCACTCCTTATTTTTAAACGAGGAAATAAAGATTATGTGTGAAACTGAAATCTGTGCAAAGCATTCTAGACTCAGCCAAGGGAAATCAGGAAGCTCAAAATTCCCGGAGGTTCCAATCCCATTTCCTATCAGCCAAAAGCCCTACTCCCCCTGAACCCACCCACCCAGCTGGAAAACAAACCAAAGACGCACTTCTTTTAGATTTCATATTCCTCAGAACAAGAGGCAACCTCTATCATAATAGCTCAATTAAACTCAAAAACAAAATTTTCAAGAGGCAACCTCTCTTTAAAATAATCCATCAGGGACTTTCCTGGTGGCACAGTGGTTAAGAATCCGCCTGCCAACGCAGGGGACACGGGTTCGAGCCCTGGTCCCGGAAGATCCCACATGCCGCAGAACAACTAAGCCTGTGTGCCACAACTACTGAGCCTGTGCTCTAGAGCCTACGAGCCACAACTACCGGAGCCTGCGCACCTAGAGCCCATGCTCCGCAACAAGAGAAGCCACCGCAATGAGATGCCCACGCACTGCAACGTAGAGTAGCCCCCACTCGCCACAGCTAGAAAAGCCCAGACGCGGCAACAAAGACCCAACACAGCCAAAAATAAATAAAATAAAATAACTTTATTAAAAAATAATAATCCATCAGTCAAATGTGAATTAAGAGACCAGTCAAAGCCTATAGATATGAAACAAAAGAAATTTAATTTCAGATTACATGAATATAAAAGAAAAACAAGGCATATGTTTCTTTACAGTTACATATATATATAAATATATATATGATATAGTTGAATAAGAATGAAAAATAAAGAATCGTTAGACAGTTAAGAAACATTGTTTCTCTTGTTGAGCAAGCTTGGGGATAGCAAAAAGGCAATCCTTGCTATGAAGAAAGGACCCTGGGGCAGGAGTGTTTTTCCCAACCAGTTCTGCTGGTCCCCAAACATGTCTGGGGGAGTGCTCAATGGCTCTTTAGCACCTGCTGTGGCCATGCACACTCCAGTTTCCATGGTAACCCAAGCACTCAGGCTATTAAGTACTTACTCCACCTCCTTGCTAGCCCACCCATCCACTCTCCACCTGTGGAAAGAGTTCAGCATTACCTGTCTAGGAAAGCCAGCTCTCCTATAGTGAGTTTTAGATTGGATTAATCACCACTGGTCTGAAAAGCTTGTGCATCTTAGAAACCCAAATCTTCCCCAAATTCTAGAGCAATCCTGCCAATTACTAGTATCCAGTTTGGATCAAGGTCCTGTCTTCAGTACCAAGGCTTCCAGATGCAGGAGGGCAGGGACGAAGCTCTCTCCTGGGGAAAGGAGTTCTACTTAGAAAAGACTTCAGAATGAGAGCTGTCAGTTTCAAGCATCTGTGCGAGGCCCTGTATGAAGGAAGCAGATAAAGTCTAGAGAAGTCATTCCTAAGATGGCTTCCTCAGTTATGCATGGCCACACAGCTAGTCACTCTGGGACCACAGGTTCTCCTAGAAGGCAGTGTTTTAAACCGTATCCTAACACAGGTTGCTGTGAGAAAAGCTGAACAGAAACACTGCTGTTCCAGAGGAGAGAATGGCCCTGCTCTGACACTCTGGAACCACTGGCTTTCTTACAAGCCAGCAAAACAGCCACCTCTGGAACGCCCAGTGGTCATCGCAGCTAACCCTATACTACTCCATTTCCCAAGGGTACCCCCTCGTCAATTCCTAACTGTGGAAAGACATTCAGGATAATGAGCTTGTGGAGGATCAACTGCGGTTTCAGTTATGATTCATTAGATACCACCTCCTTTAATATGTTTTGGCACTCAGGTACAATCAGTATCACCTAATCCTCTTTCACTGCTGCAATGGAGTCTTTCAAACCAGATTCACTGATCCCAGTGCAAAAGTCCACCATTGTAAAAAGTTAGAAACTCCAGTGCCCATGGTTTTCACTGATTCAACCAACATAACTCACCCAGTACAGATGTGAATCAAGGAAGGAGTCTGCATTTTTTATGCTTGAGCCCTCTGGCATAAATACACTGCCCCATATAGATATCACATCAAAACCCATTGCAACTGACCCCAGAAAGAAATGAAATTTTAAAAGCAACAAGAGGCATTTCCAAAGAGATTGTTCCAACACAAAAAAATAAACATAGAAAACAGATTTTTAAAATATTATAGATTTTAAAAATTGTTAAATACTGGCTCAAAAATATCTGCTCACCAAGTCAGAAGGGCAACAGTACATTTCTGTAGCAAATGCTAAAGGGTTTTTGTTTTTGCAAAGATTCTGCAGGATTAGAACAGTTACATATTATAAGGCAGAAGGTTACGCTGTTTATTTCTCAAATTTGGATTCCAACTAGTTCACAGCTTCTGTTAAAAAAGAAAAAAGAAGGAAAAGACCTATCATACCCTTACAGCAAGGGAAATCATATTTAATAAATACTTTAATGAAACACACATACCCAAATACACAAATAAACTGCCCAAGGGGGCAAGCTATATAAAAGCATGTGACAGACATCTCTCACCACCCCAGCGCCATAACATGAACCTGGATTACCAGTTGCATTCAACCAAAGAAAGTCTCCTAAATCTCAGCTACCTCCCTTAAATAGAACCACAGAACAAACTCGACGACAAGGAGGTATCAGGTCACTGCTCTGCCCTCTCCACCTATGTCAGACCATGTTTAACAGACCACACCACTAGGGAATGAGACACTTAGACAAATAAAGAAAGCAAGTATCAAGTTAAGGGAGAACACACTTTAGCCTGGTCATACCAAAAGGGGTCTCTGTTTGAACTCACTGACAGCTGGTGCAAGGAATTTTATAACAAAAAAGTCAAATAGAAGAACCCTACACAAATGAACTTGCTAATAAGTATTTTTAAGAGTGATATAAAACTGCTCTAGAGAAAGGGGCCTCTGAGCAGTTTTATACTCCTAACCATCTATTGTTCACAATCTATCAAGTTGGATAGCCAAATTTTACATGTTTCTCTACTACTGCTGTTACAGCAGCAGAAGAAACAGAAAATATGGAAGCCAGGACTGACATTCGGATGCAAAACCAAACTGTGCTCCCCAGACTCATCTTTTGTTTCAGCAACAACACAGCATTTCAGCTGTTTAAAACTAGGTCAGCAAATCATGGTTTGCTGGGCAACTGCCCCCCCACTGAGGCCTGACTCAGTTTCCGCACACAGGGTGAGAAAGGTTACACACCTAGCAGAGCAGGCGCAGACTAACATTCCCACCTGCCCCTGCTGCTCTCTGGGCAGTGAGTTCTCACACTAGATCAGAGCCATGCCACTGTCACCTCAAACACTTGTGAACATCCCAACCCAGTAAAGCTCCAGCCCATCTCCAAACTACTCCCCATGCCCGTCTTGACAAGGAGAGAGGTGCGCCAGCAGCCGCCCTTGAACATGGGTGATAAACCACAACTGCTTCCAAATAAGAGCATTCTCTCCTTTAAATCTCTCAGCCCCGTGGAGACTGATGCTCACTTCCTCCCTCTGACTCCAGCTGGCTCTCAGGAGACGGTCCAACCTGCACACCTGATCCCTTAGAATGATGCAATATAATCCCACCCATCAAGAGTTGTCCTGGCCATAAAGCCAGCCCCATCCTAGTCCCTCTCCAGAGCTTCCACTACATACAGGAGTTTCAGCAAGCCTCAAGTAAGCTGTTGGTGACATTCCTTGAGTCCCAGTGATTTGTCACAGAAGTACTGGCACCACACTGGCACCAGAGATGTTTTAGGCGAGAGGAAACTGAATGAAGGAAAGGAGTTCAGCAACCACACAACTATTTTGACATCACTGAGGAAAGGGAAAGAGAGGAAAGGAGAGAGAATGGAGGGAGGGAAGAAGGGCCACAGTTTAATATTATTTGTTTAAATATTGTATCATTCTGAATTCTACTTTTTTGATACTGCAGGCCAAATACCTACAATCTAAGGCCCAAGAAATAATTAAAAATTTCCAGGAAAGCTATAAATTCTTTGGACACAAATAGGTATTGAGGAGTAAAGCCTCATAAGATAAAGAGCTTTCCCAAAGCTTAAGGTGAAAGAGAGAGGAAAGACATCTGGCTTACAGCCCATTTTGACTTTTTACCTTTTAAAATACACAAACAACAAATAAACAAGAAACAATAACCAAAATATTCCCCAAAACTATCAAAATAGAGAAAAGCCCAAGCTATCAGTTAAAAATAACATCAATCCACCAGGATTGACAGCACTTTTTTAAAAAATCACTGGCAGTTGAGCACAGATTTCAAATGTTTTAAAAATAGAATCTGCCTAAACAAATGCATGGAATGAGCACAGGAGTCTGCCTGGTTCTACTCATTTACTGCTGTCTAAGCTGATTTGGCTGGTTAGTGGTTTCCCCACAACATTTTTTTAAAAAGAGAGAAAGAGTCGCTAGCACTGGTTCAGCAGGCAGAGTCTGTAGATGTCACGCACTGAGTGGGGTTAGAGGCGTCAGTCAAGTCACAGGATTAGTTGGCTTTCACAATTCAACATGCAGCAAGCAAGCTGCAAGTCCAAGTTTCTCTGTGAGTGGTAATGGCACCTGGCCCACAAAAGAGAAAATTCTGGGTGGACAACAGGAAACCTCTGGATCCTTCAGAGGAATCCTAGGCTGAAAGAGAAAAAGGAGCATTAAACACACTTATAAATATTTATTTTTGCAAACATTCCACCCAAAAGCTAGAGAAATCTATACTTATTATTTTCTGTAAACTGAGGGAGAATTGTTTACTCTCTACCAAGTAAACATCACTTTGTCCTCTTGCTCTAATCTCAGTTCATTAAATCATCTTAATGGCAGTAACAGCTACCTTTACTAAGGGCATATTTTGTGTCAGGTGTTGCTCTGAGTTCTTTATGTATATTGCCTCATTTACCCTCACAACAACAACCTGTGCATGAGATAATGCTCTTGCTATTTTACAGGTGAAGAATGTGAAGCCTACACAAATAAACTTGCCGTAAGATATACAGCTATTAAGGCTGGGAACTGAGGTTAAGAATCCGCCTGCTATGGGCTTCCCTGGTGGCGCAGTGGTTGAGAGTCCGCCTGCCGATGCAGGGGACACGGGTTCGTGCCCTGGTCCAGGAAGATCCCACATGCCACGGAGCGGCTGGGCCCGTGAGCCATGGCCGCTGGGCCTGCACGTCCAGAGCCCATGCTCCGCAACGGGAGAGGCCACAACAGGGAGAGGCCCGCGTACCGCAAAAAAAAAAACCAAAACTTGTTCCTGGGCTTTCCTGGTGGCACAGTGGTTGAGAATCCGCCTGCCAATGCGGGGGACACGGGTTCGATCCCTGGTTCAGGAAGATCCCACATGCCGTGGAGCAACTAAGCCCGTGCACCACAACTACTGAGCCTGCGCTCTAGAGCCCGTGAGCCACAACTCCTGAGCCCACGTACTGCAACTACTGAAGCCCGCATGCCTAGAGCCCATGCTGTGCAACAAGAGAAGCCACCACAATAAGAAGCCCACGCACCACAACGAAGAGTAGCCCCCGCTTGCCGCAATTAGAGAAAGCCTGTGGAGCCCATGCTCCGCAACGGGAGAGGCCACAACAGGGAGAGGCCCGCGTACCGCAAAAAAAAAAACCAAAACTTGTTCCTGGGCTTTCCTGGTGGCACAGTGGTTGAGAATCCGCCTGCCAATGCGGGGGACACGGGTTCGATCCCTGGTTCAGGAAGATCCCACATGCCGTGGAGCAACTAAGCCCGTGCACCACAACTACTGAGCCTGCGCTCTAGAGCCCGTGAGCCACAACTCCTGAGCCCACGTACTGCAACTACTGAAGCCCGCATGCCTAGAGCCCATGCTGTGCAACAAGAGAAGCCACCACAATAAGAAGCCCACGCACCACAACGAAGAGTAGCCCCCGCTTGCCGCAATTAGAGAAAGCCTGTGCACAGCAAGGAAGACCAACACAGCCAAAAATAAATAAATAAAATAAGTAAATTTTTTAAAAAAATACTTGTTCCTTTTATAAAATCACCATCAAAAAAATCTTGGATTGTATTCTTTATGTAAAATAAATAGATGGCAGGCACTTGGATCTGTGGGCTTGGAGACTGAACAGAGTTCAGATCTGGAGGTGGAGGCTTGGGAGCAGGTATCAAACAGAGCACAGAACTGAGCTGCAGAAGGAGACCAGACTGCTAAGAGGGGGAAAAACAAGAGCAGGAACAAGCAGAGAATTTAAGACAGAGCACTGAAAAACATGAAGAGGTGGAGGGGGAGGCAGATGATAGTAAAGCACTGCAGAGATGAAAAAAATTAAAGAGGAAGGAGGAGAAGGAGAATAGTGTGAAGTCACGACAGCCACAGGTGTTCCCAGTTAGAGGAAGTGAGCAGGGAGAGGGTAATGTAAAAATGCCACTGCTTAATCCAGTGGGAGGTCATTCATTATCTCTGGTCCTCCACTTTTCTGATTCACTAACATTTTTAAGAATCTTATAAAAACTATATAATCTCTCCTCCAGAAAAATGTACATATGTATGCACCTACACAAAATTCCATCAACAATACCAGGAACTTTATTAGAGCCCTTAGGAAGTCCACAGTTAACAGGAAGAATCCCTGCTCTAAAACTTCTTGGTAAAATATTAAACTGACTTTTTTTTTTTTTTTTTTTTTGGCCGCTTTGGGTCTTCGTTGCTTCGCGCGGGCTTTCTCTAGTTGCAAGCAAGCAGCGGCTACTCTTCGTTGCAGTGTGCAGGCTTCTCATTGCGGTGGCTTGCTGCAGAGCATGGGCTCTAGGCACGCGGGCCCAGTAGTTGTGGCACACAGGCTCAGTAGTTGTGGCGCACGGGCTTAGTTGCTCCGCGGCGTGTGGGATCTTCCCAGACCAGGGCTCAAACCCGTGTTCCCTGCATTGGAAGGCGGATTCTCAACCACTGCACCACCAAGGAAGTCCTGACATTTTTTTAATGCATTCCGTTCTTCCAAAAGTAGAGCTGTCGACATAGAAAGACATTTCTTGATTATCTTCAAAAATGAAAGCAAGAAAAGGTGTAACTGATACAAACAATGTATCCTTCAAAAATAACTTATGCTGGGACTTCCCTGGTGGTTCAGTGGTTAAGAATCTGCCTGCCAATGCAGGAGACACAGATTTGAGCCCTGGTCCGGGAAGATCCCACATGCTGCAGAGCAACTAAGCCTGTGCGCCACAACTACTGAGCCCGTGTGCCTAGAGCCCGTGCTCCGCAACAAGAGAAGCCACCGCAATGAGAAGCCTGCGCACTGCAACAAACACCCAACGCAGCCAAAAATAAAAATAATAAAAATAACTTATGCTTGGTTTTGACTTATGAAGATACAGGTAGAAATATTTAGACACACAGAATCCAAACGCCAAACTTGCCTCAATCAGACAGCCCAGCCTAGAAGCCAGAGGCAACAAGGAAAGAAAAGAGAGTTCAGATAATTCATTCAAGGATAAGTAAGAAGACCATACTGAAATCTAATTTCCTAGAAAAGAATAAAGATTTATCTATAAGGATTGGGCTTGTGTTCTCTTTCTATTGCCGATGTCTCAAATAGTAATTATGCTCATATCTCTGGTAAAATGAGCATTATCAGACCAGAGATCGCTTCATCTGCAACACAAGCCTTTTATAAAACAAGACCAAGCCTCACCCAGTTCTCTTCAGTAACAATTACTACTACTTGTTAATGCTTTAACAATCACAATGTGCTTCCAAAACATAATTTCAATTGAGCCTCATAAGAAATCTGGGAAGTAGATAAAACTATTATCCCCATTTGCAGAGGAAGAAGTAGGCTGAGAATGAGTGGTCTTCCCAGGCCACAGGAATGATACCTCAAATTAGGTCTAACAAATCCTCTGGCCTTTCCAGTTAGCCACATGGCTTCCTCAGAGGAAAGCACAGCAGCCACTGCACTTCACCAACTGAGCCTCCGACAATCAGCAGTCCCAGCACTAAATAATCCTTTTTACCCTAAATATCCTCAAAAACATGTTGTATAATATGATTTCCAGGGTCCTTCAGCATGAGCTGTTTATCTGGAAAGCTTTATTGAATAAACAAAGCTAAAGTCTGTGCAGAAAAGGAACATAACTATTCCATGTTTACTGAACATCTCAGCATTCCTGTACTTGGTTTCACAAGTTAGTTTACACTTGCTTTTAATTTGCTTAACAAGTATTCTTAAGATATTTTTCACGTGTCCCATCTGTCCAAGAATGCAGGGACCATGTGGGTCTGTGTTCACAGCTCTGCCCCTCAGCACCTGGGACAGTGCTGAGTAGTTGCTCAATAACCAACTGCTAAATGAACTCAAGGGCAGGACCCAGGCTTATAATTTTTACATCTCTTCTGACTACAACCATACCACACTGGGAATTCAAAAAATGCTATTGACTAGATACAGAAAGGAACTACATTCATAAGACACACAGAATAAGTACAATCAGTACCTTTTTTCCCCTCTTTCTTCCCCTCAGACCATTTCAGTCTTGTTGGTGTCATCATGACAGCTGGAGAGCCAGAAAATAACTGTAACAAGAACATTTTATAGTGGCTTAAATGTCCTAATGTCATTACTATAGACAGACTTTACTAACAGAGGAATTATTTACTTGTTCAATTTCAATATGAAGAGTTTTACCAACGTATTTAGATCTCATTAATCTTAACTGTTTTATTGCTGGCTTAATGAAGTAACCATTCCTGGGATAACTTGAAGGACTACTCCACACATACTATAGTGCCGAGCAGGCCTGGCTCAAATGTTACCCACCCTGTGGAGTCTCCCAGTAAGAACCGCTCCCTCCAGCACTTTGTGTGTGGAGCTATTTCACTGCATTTGTCATTTCTGCTTATGACTGGCTATATCTTCCTTGAACTCAAAATGTTTGTTGAATGAATCAATGAAAACCTACAGAAAGAAGTCAACATAAATGAAAAGACTGGGGAAAAGGCATAGTTGAATATGGCCCAAAGAAACACAGTAAAACAGATGACGGTATATTAATTTTCTTCCTTTCTACAAATGAACGCATACAAAGAGAAAGTACAAAGAATAGTATCTTACTAAATTCATATTTTCTTTGCTGGCTCTCTTCAATTCATCAATGGCTACAGATTCTGGAGTAGGGTACTTGTTTTTCTTTTCTGACATCATCTGATTTCCCAGGACCTTCCGCTGATTTAGGAAGAGAAAATATTTGATTTATAAACATCTACAATATCTATATTATAATTATACTGGTCTTCAAAACTACAGTTCCTTAGGTTAAAAAAAATCTCAGCTCTTTGATAAATTCCCCCAGGCATCTTATACAAGAGAGGTCAAAGCATGTTACTAAAAAACGTGAGATCACTGCCTTTCTTTAGGTGATCGCTATTCCTCTTTAAACCAATTAAAGGGCTGAAATGTTAAAAGCAACTTTATAGTTGATTTAAACCAACTAATACAGGCCAATTACAGTGCTTCTGAGGCCATAAAAGAAACACCAGTTACCTACCAGTATAATTTTTTCCCTAAAGACATACAGTCTCTGGCACCTTTTAAGAGTCCCCTCCTCCCCTCCCCACCAAAAGACACTTACACTGGGTCCACTCTAAGATTTGCTTCCCTGTCATGTCCTCCTCACACAGGATTGGAAAATTTGGAGAAATTCTCTAAGAGTTTCTAGTATAGCCATAAAAGGGTATGGGCCTTCTTAAAAGGGTCACATGACTATACTGATATTCAGAGCAAGACTAAAAGCCCTTTCATCTCTGAACAGCTTAAAAGCTAATGTAACCTACTGTATCAGTTGACAGTGACAACTCTACCATCTTTGAAGAAATCTTTCTTTTTTCTCCTCAGAGAATAAATTTGAATTCCAAAAAAAAAGAACATATCAAAACTAGAACATTAAACTTCATAATATAAATATTAGTAGGGGGCTTCCCTGGTGGCGCAGTGGTTGAGAATCTGCCTGCCAATGCAGGGGACAAGGGTTCGAGCCCTGGTCTGGGAGGATCCAACATGCCGCAGAGCAACTAGGCCCGTGAGCCACAACTACTGAGCCTGCGCGTCCGGAGCCTGTGCTCCGCAACAAGAGAGGCCGCGGTAGTGAGAGGCCCGCGTACCAAAAAAAAAAAAAAAAAAAAAAAAAAAAAAATATGAACCAAGGATGCTCATTTTACTTGCCACGTCTAAGCAGGTGAATACACTTTTGGGGTTCTAGCAAAGGGAATTTTTTTAAATTATGGTAAAATATACATAACATAAAATTTATCATTTTAACCATTTTCAGGTGTACAGTTCAGTAGTGTAAAGTACAGTCATATTGTTGTGCAACCATCACCACATCCCAGAAATTTTTCATCTTCCCAAACAGAAACTCTGTACCCATTAAACAATAATCCCAATTCCCCCCAGACCCTTAGTCCCTGACAACCACCATTCTACTTTCTGTTTCTATGGATTTGACTACTGTAGGTACCTCATATAAGTGGAATAATACAACATTTGTTCTTTTGTGACTGGTTTATTTCACTTAGCATGTTTTCAGGTTTAATAAATGTTGTAGCATGTGTCGGAACTTCCTTCTTTTTTAAGGCTGAGTACTGTTCCATTGTTCATATATACCACATTTTGTTTATCCATTCATCCATCAACGAACACTTGAGTGGCTTTCGCCTTTTGATTGTAAATAATGCCACTACAAACATGTATACAAATATCTGTTCATATTCCTACTTGGAATTGCTTGATCATATGGTAGTTCTATTTTTAGTTTTTGAGGAACCGCCATACTGTTTTCCATAGTGGTTGCACCATTTTACGTTCCCACCAACAGTACACAAGGGTTCCAATTTCTCCACATCCTTACCTTGCTATTTTCTGTTTTGTTGATAACAGCCATCCTAGTGAGTGTGAATTGTTATCTCATTGTGGTTTTCATTTGCAGTTCCTTAATGATAAGGGATATTGAGCGTTTTTTTAATCTTCTTCAGAAAAATGCCTATTTAAATCCTTTGCCTTTTTTTTTTTTTTCTTTTTGGCCATGCTGTGCAGCATGTGGGATCTTAGTTCCCTGACCAGAGGTCAAACCCATGTCCCCTGCAGTGGAAGCGTGGAGTCTTAACCACTGGACCGCCAGGGAAGTCCCTGCGCATTTTTTTTTTAATCCACACTTTTATTTATTTACTTTTCAGTAAGTTTAAATCCTTGAAGGGTACAGCATCACACGGATTCTGTGTCCAATGGCCTTAGCAGGAAGGTTGCTTCAGAATTTGGCACGAACCACGCCACTGTTACCATGAGCACGAGTTATCTTTCCCCAAATTACTCTGGTTTTGTTAGGTTTTCCACCAGGAGTTACTGTGTTGTTCTTTGCTTTGTACACGTAAGCACATCTCTTGACTAGATAGAATTCAGTTTCATCTCGAGCATATACACCTTCAATTTTCAGGAGAGCTGTGTGCTCCCTCTGGTTCTGTAGACCCCGCTTATAGCCAGCAAAAATGGCCCTGGACCACAGCCTTCCAGACATATTTGTCATTTTAGAAGTCCTGTTCCCAGCAGGCCTCCACAGGGTCCAAGATGGCTGAAAAAAGCCCTGCACATTTTTTAATATGGATTGATTTTCTTTGCTGTTGTTGTAAGAGTTCTTTTTATATTCTGGATATTAACCGCTCATAAGATATATATTCTGCAAATATTTCCTCCCATTCTGTGGGTTGCCTTTTCACTCTGTTTGATGTCAAGCAAACCTAATGTCCCAAGGCTATTGGTCCCAGTGGATAGGATTGAGTGAATTCTAAACTGCTATTAATGATAATAACTATAACCAAAATTAGAGTAAGATGAAGTTGCAACTGATAACAACTACAGTTTAAAAAAAATACATACATATATATATATATATTACAAGGTAATTTTTTTAAGAGCACAACTTTTAAGCAAAGATCTCCTTAATGTTGCTGGATTTATAAATTTTAGTAATGTTAAACAATTTTAAAAAGAAAACCTGTAGAACACAGAACAGTGCTAATCTCTCTCCAAGTTAACAAGATAGAACCTTACCTTTGTTTATGCCTGGAAATTTGAACCCCATAATCAGCTATCTACTGCCACCTGCTGGCAATATCCCTTAACTACAAGTTCAGATCATCAATGAAGACTCAAGTAAATTGAACCTACAGACAGAGATGGTAGCAACACCACAGAAGTACATATTGCATTTGTTTTAAAAACAAGATTTTTAATGAATTTGAGACAAAGGAAGAGAACAAAACAACTGATCAAAATATTAAGCTCACAAAAATTTGAGTTACCTAAAACTCACTAGCCTATTAGAAAATCCATTTCCAGTCTCTGTCAACTTTCTCACTTTTCCATAACTTTAGCAAATTGCACAATGAAGTTAGTAGCACAAAGCAGGTCATGAACCAAAAGAGATTCTCTGCTCAGGGATGAGGACTCTGTCCTCAGCCCCAGAAGAGACAAAAGAACCTTTATTTCTTTTATCCCTTACTTCCCCAATCATAGAGCCCCTTCTCTGATTTGAAACAGAAAAATGCTTTGAAAAATAAAAGCTTTTCCAAATTCTATTCTTTTCCCCTTACAAGTGAAGCCTTCATAGAATCCCAAAGAACAGAATAAAACTGTTTATGCATAAGAAGAGTCAGACTGTTAAATTTTCTCACGATCAATGCTGAAAATGACAGCACAGTGTACCTACCTTAATAAGGCCACTGAAGGATCGTGAACGGGCCCTCTTCTGCACCCGGAGGGTAGAAGGTTCTCGTCCTGGTGTCTGGGTCTCAGAATGCTTATTAAACTAGAAGAAAACATAAAGAACATTTTGTTAGTAGTCTCCCATCAAGAGATAGCATTCTGTGACAATCAATAGCTAAGTGGAAATACCCAGAAAAGCCCAGGAATAAGTGAATCTGTACATACATGGATTAGTAGGTTGGCAAGCAAATCACAAAGGCAAAAATTATGCCACCAAGAAGTCAAAATGTATGAAATTAGCCTGAGGGTAAATTAAATTAAATAATACACACCCAAAAATAATCAAATTGGAATCAGCTCAAGCTTCTAGAATTAGATCTAACTACCAGTTTATAGCAAATACAGAGGACTAAGAAACATCTTAAGTAATACCACAGGGAGGCAATCAGCAAAATCCAGACTGTGGGAGACAAAGAATCTGGCTTCTTTCACAAATAAAGTGCAAAGAGAGAGAGAGGATTGTTTATGTGTATTTAAATGCAATGTGCGGGGCTTCCCTGGTGGCGCAGTGGTTGGGAGTCCGCCTGCCGATGCAGGGGACACGGGTTCGTGCCCCGATCCGGGAGGATCCCACATGCCGCGGAGCGGGTGGGCCCGGGAGCCATGGCCGCTGGGCCTGCGCATCTGGAGCCTGTGCTCCGCAACGGGAGAGGCCACAACAGTGAGAGGTCCACGTACCGCAAAAAAAAAAAAGAAAAAAAAAATAGTCCTACCTCTTAGAGCTGTGAGGAGGCAATGTGTTGAATCCTTGGAACCACGCCTGCTGCACACTATATACCAGAAAAGAGTTTATTACTCCGCAATGCGAGAGGCCACAACAGTGAGAGGCCCACGTACCACAAAAAATAAATAAATAAATAAATGCAATGTGCTATCTGTATTGGATCCTAGAACAGAAAAAGGATATTAGTGTTAAAACTGGTAAAATCTGAATAAAGTCTGCAATGTTACTAGTAATGTACTAATGTTAATTTATTAGTTTTGACAACATTAACATCAGGAGGAACTAGGTGAAGGATATGTGGGAATTCTGTACTTTCTTTGCAATTTTTCTCCAAACCTAAATTATTTCAAATTTAAAAGTTTATTCAAACAAACTTCAGCAATTTTTAGGGAGGAAAAAAATAGGAGGGGAAAGAAGGATGGACCTATATATTAAAAGAAACCTAGTAGCTGTAACAGCTCCCCCCAGAAAACACATACCCTTTGGTCATGCCACTTCTAGGAAATAATCTGCAATGGGAATACTTATGAACAAATATGTATAAACTAAAAGATGACCTAATTTCTTTTCTTTTTTAATTTATTTATTTTTGGCTGCATTGGGTCTTCATTGCTGCACACGGGCTTTCTTTAGTTGCAGCGAGCAGGGGCTGCTCTTCACTGCAGCGCACGGGCTTCTCACTGCAGTGGCTTCTCTTGTTGCGGAGCACGGGCTCTAGGTGCGCGGGCTTCAGTAGTTGTGGTGCACGGGCTTAGTTGCTCCGCGGCATGTGGAATCTTCCCAGACCAGGGATCGAACCCGTGTCCCCTGCGTTAGTAGGCAGATTCTTAACCACTGTGCCACCAGGGAAGTCCCCAAAATGACCTAATTTCCCCTAATATGTCCAGTAGAGGACAAACTGTATATATATCAGGTTATATACAGTAAAATATTATGCAACCATTAAAAATGTTTACAGCATTTTAATGACATGGAAAATGCTCTGATATAATGTTATATGAAAAGGGTAGGGTATTTTAAAAACTGAATATGTATTATGATCTCAAGAAACAAAAAAAATATGAAATACATATTCATGGAAAGAAATACAAGAAGGAAATACTCCAAGATGTTATCAGTGGTTATCTCTGGATGATAACAGGTGATTTTTAATTTCTTCTTGACACTCTTCTGGAGGTTTCAATGTTTCTGTAGTGAGTACTCATTATTTTTATAATCATGGAGAATAAATTGTATATAATCATAGAGAATAGTAAAAGTATAGTTTCTTCAAAAATAAACGGCAATATTTTAAATGTATGTGAGGAGTATGCAAGCATGCATGAGAAAATGCTTAGGCTGTAATGTTTAATGAAAAAGGGAGAAATAAAAGAAAGTATATGGTATGATCATAACTACATCAAAATATTAGCTTGGCCAAAAAGTTCGTTCAGGTTTTTCCATATGGAAGAACGAACTTTTTCCATATTCCAAAATATTGGGTTGGCCAACTAACTTTTTTGTCCAACCCAATATATCCACAGGAAAAAGCCTGAAAGAATACCCAATATGTAAACACTAGTAGGATGAGTGATTTATTTTCTTTTAATCCTTCTCTATAATTTCCTATATTTCTAAAAAGAGCAAAACTAATGTTAGTTTTTTCCCTTGTATTATCTTTAACCCTCAGTGTTCTTGATGAGGGAAGTCATTTACACCTGTCCTACCTGAATTACTGGCTTAGTTTCTACCAAGAATTAAATCACTACACTGCTTTAAATCTGTAAAACTACGTGGCAACACCCTCTAAAATTCCAGTCATAGCACAGTTTGCTAGATCTCAAAGTAACTTCAAAGAGAGTGACAAAGGGAATTCCCTGGGGGTCCAGTGGGTAAGACTCCGTGCTCCCACTGCAGGGGGCCCAGGTTCAATCCCTGGTCAGGGAACTAGATCCCTCATGCATGCTGCAACTAAGACCCAGTGCAGCCTAAATAAATAAATAAATATTAAAAAAACAAAAAAAAGAGAGTGACAGAAAATTTCTCTTAAAGGATTGTGTCAATTGTTAAGAACAGCTCAGTTCAACATTTCTGAGCACTTGTTTCTGTCTGGCCCCATGCTTGAGGTTAGGTATAAAAAAATAAATAAAAACACAGACATCCCTCGAGAAGGTCCCAGTTGAATAAGAAGTCAAGAGGCTGACCTTGCCTATTTAGCTAAAATTCAAGAGGGGCTGAGACAAAATAAATTTCCTGAGAAAGAAACTAACCAAGTCATCGATATTTACTCAAGCTATACTTTGAGTCTCAAGACAGCAAATGAGAGACCTAATTTTGCTGCCATAGCTCCAAAAAAAACTAACTCAGCCACTAGAATTCCTATTTCTAGTATCACACTAGGCCCTTGATTTAGTGTTTTCTAACGCAAACAACTCACTAGTAAGAACTATCACTTTTTCTCTGCTATGGCAGCCACTTTACATAGATTCTTTCTAATCTTCACAACCATGAAACATGGGCATTACAATTACCATTTTACAAACAAGAAAATTGAAATTCAGCAAGATTAAGTTATTTGCCAAGAAAATATGAAGGGTTTAAATGTCATACATGACCAAATTAGAGAAACTAACCACATTGGATCCTCTGCTTACTCTAGAAATCCAAGAGCCTCCACCCCTTTCTCTAGTGGGCCAATAGTACAGAGATCACCACTGAGGTTCCATAGACAAGTTCGCTTTCTTGGCTAAACCAAAGTTTGGACCAGTAAGAGACAAAAATTAAATGAAATTCTTAATAATATTCCCTAGTGATTCTACAAGCAAAAATCATATTCCTAAAGCCCCGTCACTGTCTCCCTGCCTTCGGCACCTGTCTGATAAGGTGTTTCTTCTTTGCCGACTCTGGCATATTGTGAACATGTTGGAACAATTCTCTTAGTGCCTCTCCCGTACGCTGCTGGGTCTCCTCCTGATGAAGGCAGGAATCTCGCTGGTTCCGTTTCTGAGATCTTGTCACTTGGAAGGAGCTGGTATGACACGAAGCTATCAGATCAAGATCATCCTATGGAAAATTTAAAAGAAAAGTGAATTAATATATCCTGCCAGCTTTGTTTCCAGATTCCCACCACACTGGAACAAAAAAAGGGGAGATGTGGGAAACATGGTATACTCTTACATGTAGGAACAAGAAAAATCTAAATACTATCATCAGATAAAGAGAAACCTACAATTATAGACTATATCAACAGCCCACTCCCATGACCTGCCCAGAAAACCTAAATTCATTTAGAATATTGTCACCAAAAATTATATTTATATAATAGTCCAGTTTTCAGAGCATCTTTTTTTTTTTTTTTTTTGCAGTACGCGGGCCTCTCACTGTTGTGACCTCTCCCGTTGCGGAGCATAGGCTCCGGACGCGCAGGCTCAGCGGCCATGGCTCACGGGCCTAGCTGCTCTGTGGCATGTGGGATCCTCCCGGACCAGGGCACGAACCCGCGTCCCCTGCATCGGCAGGCGGACTCTCAACCACGGCGACACCAGGGAAGCCCCCAGAGCATCTTTTAATCTCACATAATTCTCATTGGTATCCTATGAGTTAAGCAGTTAAAAGTATATTATTCCCATTTCATTGAAGAAGAAATTGAAGTTAAGCTATAAGTTTAAAATCATCTAGATACTAAAGTGACAGACCCATCTTAGAGACCAAGTACACTGGTTCTTGGCTGGTGCTCACATGACAATATGGGATAACTACACAGCAGTGGTAGAGGAACAAAAACAACTCTCTAAGAAAAACCATACTCCAGTTAAACTAGCTGAAATAAAATACTGTTTTCCTGGTCACACCAAATATTTGCTGAATGAGAGGTAGAAACCAACAGGAGCAGAAAAAAAAGCATAAGATGACAGCTTACGTTTCTAATCAAGACAGACTAAAAAAAATCATCAAAAAGTGCTTGTGATGTTTTTTAAACTCACTTTTAAAACTCAATAATCATGTAATCTTGTTAATAAGCGTCACACATTTGCTTTCTAAGCTCATAAGGTCTCAAGTCTTCTAGACATTTCAGAGTGTTACCTTACCACCAAACTTGAAAGGAGAATGTATTACATAAAACTGTACTTTCAGAACTAAAAATATTTAATACATTTGCTATTTACAGACTGTTTTTTTCAACTATAACACATTTTATTTTCTTATGTCTTTACTTTGATTTCATACTTTGTTTTAAAACTCCACTAATCTTAACTAGCTCTCTCCTTGTTTGGGCTAAGAGCAATTTCCTATTCTTACCTTTGATGCTTGTGTTCTGGAACCCAAATAGTGCAATCTGGCACATTCCCGAATATAAGCAGGAGCCTGGGCAGGATATAAAAGAAAAACAAGAACAAATGGTTAGCAGAATCTAAAATTCTTTCAGGTCATAAGGACAGTGGTTCTTAAAATGATCTGACTGGCAGATTACTGTGGAAAAACAAAAGATCCTCAAAATACCCTATTCCATAGTTTCCTTTCTCTTGCCACCAAAAAGATAGCTCAACAAATCCAACAGGAAAACTGTAAGAAGACACTACTGTAGTTTTAGAAATCATATATGGCATATGTGTGTGTATATATATAATTTTTTTCAAATGAGCCACAACAGACATTTGTAGTAATGTTTATATTTGACAGAAACTACCCCCAAATCCTTACAAATTTCAAGTGGTCCCTAAATCACATTTTAGAATCACTGTATAGAAAATACCATTTAGAATTACTATGGAGTAACAACAGACAAGGAGGAATTTAGCTTATTGGTATATTATCCGGAATCCTGTGATAAGTATCCTGATACAGTCCTAGTAGAAGTGTAAATAATGCAACCACTATGAAAGACAATCTGGCAGCATCTAAAAAAATTACATTTTCATTTACCCTTTAAACCAGAAATTTCACTTCTGAAAATCTATCCTGAAGATATTACTCCAGAAATACAAAACATACTTGGTTAAGATTAATCAAAATATTAGACACAATTGAAATGTCTATTAATAGGAGGATGGTTAAATAAACTTTTATACATCCATACAACACAGTACTATGCACTCATTAAAAATGAGAGAAGGGAGGGAGGGAAGAAACACTTTACGAACTGATATGAGTGACTTCCAGGATCTGCTGTTGAGTGAGAAAAGTTACAGAACAGTGTATAAAGCACTTGTGTAAGAAAGAAGAGGAAATAAAAATATACACACATATACACAATAATTTGTTTTTACAAAAAGAAACACAAAGAAAACACTAAGAGAATAAAGCAGAAAACAATGAAAATGGTTAGGGAAAGGACTGAAATTTCTCTAAATATACCTTTTTGTATAGTTTTGACTTTTGAACCATATAATTATACCACAGGTTCAAAAAATAAAATTAAATCCAAAAGGAAAAGAGGCAAACCCTAAACCTGTACAACAACACAAAATATATCTGTATATCAAATTGAAAAAAAGAAAAAGGGACTTCCCTGGTGGTCCAGTGGCTAAGACGCCATGCTCCCAATGCAGGGGACCAGGTTCAATCCCTGGTCAGCGAACTAGATCCCACATGCCGAAACTAAGAGTTCGCATGCCGCAATTAAAGATCTCACATGCTGCAACTAAAGATCCCACATGCCACAACTAAAGATCCCACATGCCACAATGAAGTTCCCGCGTGTCATAACTAAGATCTGGCACAGCCAAATAAGTAAATAAATATGGTTTTTTTAATGATAATGTAAGCACAGAGAAAGGAATTATTCCACCTAACTTTTGAAAAATGTATTCTGACTATACAACCTTAGTGAGATATATTCAAGAGAAAAGGAACTGTAAGGAAATCCTAAACTTCCATCAACAGATTTACAGAAGTTTATTGTTAGTAGTAATAGTTGTATTATTTTGAAATTAATTTATTATATTGTAGGATAAAGCAACTAACATATATAAATGCTATTAAAATCTGGAATTTGCAATGTAAAAATTTACACTTATACAAATATAAAGTAAAAGAAGTCAAGAAAAAGCTCTGAGTGTTAAATCTGAATTGGAAATACTAATATGAACTAATGATTTCTTTTTAAAAAAATTTTAATTCTACTTCCTTGCCCTCAAAGAGCCTAGAAGCAATGACACCCAAAAAACAATCAGTACGTATACACAGTGTCAGTGGAAGAAACTAGGGCTCCTTGAAGAAAATAATTGATTCCAGGCCCAGGGCAGAGCAAGTATAAAATAAGCTGGGGACATTTATGCCAGGATGGAAACACTCAAAGACTAATGGAGTCCTGTCAAAAAGACACAGCAGGAAGTAGATTACAAGGGCTATCACAGGCCAAATTTGGTACAATTTGAATATCAAAATTAACAACTGAAATTGACTAACACTTTGAATAACTAAAAATCCATGAGTCTACAGAGACTCATAAAAAAAGAGACTAAGAGAGAGAAGGAAAGCTCTTCTCCAAAGAAGAAAGTCAGCTAATAAAGATTAATAATATAATTAGAAAATCACTGTTTTGTGATACACAATATAGTTATACTGTCCAGCAGGATTATCAGTGGATGCTAAACCATTATATTAGGTAATTCCCCTGCAGGTTACTTACTACTTGCAAAGGGGAAAATGTACCTTTATAATTGAGAGATGTGGCAAGTAGCAAAATTAGCATTACTGAGAGTAAGACAATCTACATTCTGTGCCTCCTAATGTGATACAATATGATGTATACAAACATCACCTATGAATCTTTGCCAAAAATGCTTAACCTGAATCTAATCAAGCCTCTAAACCTAACTTGTGGTTTATAGGAACTACATAGAAAGGGATAAAGGAACAAGTTAAATATCCTTGAAAAAACAGTAAGACAAATTTAAAATGTGGAATATTCTACAACACAATAGGCCTGAATGCTTCAACAAATCAATGACATGAAGATAAAGGGTAGTGATTATTCCAGATTAAAAGTGACATAATAATCAAAAGCAATACATAAGCCTTGATCAGTTTATGTTTTGTTTTGTTTTTTTACATCTTTATTGGAGCATAATTGCTTTACAATGGTGTGTTAGTTTCTGCTACACAACAAAGTAAATCAGCTATATGTATCCATATGTCCCCATATCTCCTCCCTCTTGCACCTCTCCCCCACCCTCCCTATCCCACCCCTCTAAGTAGTCACAAAGCACCGAGCTGATCTCCCTGTGCTCTGCGGCTACTTCCCACTAGCTATCTATTTTACATTTGGTAGTATATATATGTCAAGTTTATGTTTTTTATATTTTTTAAAATAAATTTATTTATTTATTTATTTTGGCTGCATTGGGTCTTTGTTGCTGCGCGCAGGCTTTCTCTAGTTGCGGCACGTGGGCTTTCTCTAGTTGCGGCGAGAGGCGGCTACTTTTTGTTGCAGTGCGCGGACTTCTCAATGCTATGGCTTCTCTTGTTGTGGAGCACAGGCTCTAGGCACCCGGGCTTCAGTAATTGTGGCACGCAGGCTCAGTAGTTATGGCTCACAGGCTCTAGAGTACAGGCTCAGTAGTTGTGGCACACAGGCTTAGTTGCTCTGCGGCATGTGGGATCTTACTGGATCAGGGCTCAAACCCATGTCCCCTGCATTGGCGGGTGGATTCTTAACCACTGCGCCACCAGGGAAGTCCAAGTTTACGTTTTTTGTTTTTTGTTTTTTTGCAGTACGCGGGCCTCTCACTGTTGTGGCCTCTCCCGTTGCGGAGCACAGGCTCCGGATGCGCAGGCTCAGCGGCCATGGCCCACGGGCCCAGCCGCTCCGTGGCATGTGGGATCTTCCCGGACCGGGGCACGAACCCACGTCCCCTGCATCGGCAGGCAGACTCTCAACCACTGCGCCACCAGGGAAGCCCCAAGTTTACGTTTTTTTAAAAAGCAGCTATGAAATACATTCTTAGGACAACTGGGGAATTTAAATATGAACTGAATATTAGCTGATATGAAATTCTTGTAAATCTTCTTAGATGTGATAACAATACTGTGACTATTAGGAGAATATTCATATTCTTAGGAGATGCATGCTTAAGTATTAAAGGACAAAATTTCATGATGTCAGTGGTTCAGGCAGAAAAAAAAAAAAAAAAAGCATGAATATATAGAGGACTTCCCTAGTGGTGCAGCGGTTAAGAATCAGCCTGCTAACGCAGGGGCACGTGTTTGAACCCTGGACCGGGAGGATCCCACATGCCACGGAGCAACTAAGCCTGTGCGCCACAACTACTGAGCCTACACTCTAGAGCCCGTGAGCAGCAACTACTGAGCCCACGCGCCTAGAGCCCATGTTCCGCAACAAGAGAAGCCACTGCAATGAGGAGCCCACGCACCACAATGAAGAGCAGCCCCCGCTCACTGCAACTAGAGAAAGCCTGCGCATAGCAATGAAGACCCAGTGCAGCCAAAAATCAATCAATCAATCAATCAATTAATTAATTTAAAAATATATATATAGAGAGAGAGAGATAAAGCAAATATGGCAAATGGTGACATTTGTTGAATCTGAGAGTTATTTGTTTCACTCTTTCAACTTTTCTCTATATTTGACAAACTTCACAATGAAGTTTTCAGAAAAGAGTCTCATGACAAAGACATTATGCTATCTATAGTTTAATTTTTACCTTGGTAAATTATAAAGCAGAGCCAAAGGAAATTTCCTCCAAACAAGAATATGACAGCCCACATCACCTATTCTATAACTTCATTTAAAAACAAAACAAAACAAAAAACCTCTGCCCCAAAAAGATACTATGAGCTGAAGGGATACTCAGAAAGGGAGCCAGAAGCAGACAGGTTTAAATGGAAATCTGAGGGTCCGAGGTATTTTACAGTTCATAGGACTTCCCAGATAAAATGGGAATTGGCCTCAACTGTATATACATCATAATTCCCTAGGAAAAGATGTGGTGACTCTTATTGAAAAGAGAGAAAGCCAGACTAGGTCAGATGGACCAATAATAGTAGAGGATAGAACTATAAATAGTTAGGAATAATTTTAGAGAAAAAAAATTCAAAGAACACAGAATGAGGCAACATAGAATCTGAGGATTAGGAGGTAAACCGTCCACCCAAGGAAGCCTGAGAACAAGAAAAAGACAACAAAGGGACTTCCCTGGTGGTCCAGTGGGTAAGACTCCGCGCTCTCAATGCAGAGGGCCCAGGTTTGATCCCTGGTCAGGGAACTAGATCCTAGTTGCATGCCGCAACTAGTTGCATGCCGCAACTAAGAGTCCGCATGCTACAACTAAGAAACTCACACACCGCAACTAAGAAGCCCGCATGCCGCAACTAAAAGATCCCACACGCGGCAACGAAGATCCTGAGTGCCGCAACTAAGACCTGGCACAGCCTAAATAAATAAATGAATAAAATTTTTTTTATTCATTAAAATAAAAAGGAAGACAACAGGAGGGCTTCCCTGGTGGTGCAGTGGTTGAGAGTCCGCCTGCTGATGCAGGGGACGCGGGTTCATGCCCCAGTCCGGGAGGATCCCACATGCCGCGGAGCGGCTAGGCCTGTGAGCCGTGGCCGCTGAGCCTGCACGTCTGGAGCCTGTGCTCCGCAACGGGAGAGGCCACAACAAAAAAAGAAGCTGAGCCTGCACGTCCGGAGCCTGTGCTCCGCAACGGGAGAGGCCACAACAAAAAAAGAAAAAAAAGGAAGAAAACAAAGCACAAGAGAACAAATCTGGGGTAAAGTAGGACCTCAGAATAAGTATAGAACACACAGAACAATCAACCATTTTTCATCCAGGAACAACTCAGGGAAGAACCTGCTCAGCCAAAGTGGTGAAGCAGATGCCCACAAGGACAATGGTTCTGACTCAAATCCAAAGAGAAAAGTCCTGAGACTAAAATAAATCTCAAAAAAAAGAAGACATTCTTTGTCTCCTTTAGAGATAAACAGAGGCTCAAAGAGTGCTCACACTAGCCTGGAAACAAAGGTAAATAGCAAATAAGAATAAAAACCCCAAGGATGAGGAGCTAAAAGAGGGATCTATGGAAGAGAAAGGAAGAGTAAAAATAGAGAATGTCTGAAAGAATCTAATAATTAGAACTTGTTCCAAGCCAAATTACATCTAGAAGACTGTACTCATGTTTTATCTCTAAGGTTTGTACAATCTGTATTCTCAAGATCCTCCACAGTGATATGTTATCTGACATAGTAAAAGGGACTTTGCTGGTGTGATTAAGTTAAAGACCTTGCAATGGGGAGAGTATCCTAGGCCATCCAGGCAGGTCCACTATAATCACATGGGTCCTTAGAAGTAGAGAACCTTTCCCAGCTGTGGTTAGAAGGAAACATCACTATGGAAGAAGGATCAGAGAGATACAACATTGCTAGCCTTGAAGATGGAGGAAGGGGACTATGAACCAACGAATGTGGGCAACCTCTAGAAGCTGGAAAAGGCAAGTAAACAGATTTTCCCCTAGAACATCCAGAAAGGATTGCATCCCTGCCAACACCTTAATTTTAGCCCAGTGAGACTCATGTCA
The DNA here is from genome assembly GCF_002837175.3 of Physeter macrocephalus. Classification (NCBI taxonomy): domain Eukaryota; kingdom Metazoa; phylum Chordata; class Mammalia; order Artiodactyla; family Physeteridae; genus Physeter; species Physeter macrocephalus. The sequence continues at coordinate 54,432,043 of NC_041233.1, forward strand.
GACTTCTGACCTACAGAACTGTAAGATAACAAATTTGTGTTGTTGTAAGTCACTTTAAAAAAATCGTTCAGAGTGAAGTACAACTTCATTGTATATTTGAATTGTACTGGACAATGGGAAAGAGAGAATGGGCTCTACAGGTAAACAGATCAGAAGGTGGAAAAGCTAGAAACCATGAGATGCAATGAGATCTCTGAGAACCCACCTCTCTTTCAACTTGTGAGTGGTGGGCTATGAAAAGTTAATCCCATATCAGTGGTAACAAGAGAACTCAACAGAAGGAGAGTTCTATTAGGAACTGCACCTAGAAATTCCCCATCTTGATTCACAACTACTGTCAGTTAACTGCACTCTCCGTACACACAACTCCTCTCAACTTATTCCTATAAATCCATGCTTTGGAACTAGCTCTTCCCATAAATGAGAAGTATATAAAGAACTGGTTTGAAAGATATTTGTTCATCATTAAAAACCATTCTTTCTCCTGTTGTCCTATGTCTACTGCTCTAATTCACTTACCTAGATCTTGACTTCTAATTGACCATAATCTTTGACTTCGGCACCTAAGCCCCGGATACAGCCCTGACCCTTTGTTTTACAGCCTACTAAATCAAAGATTCTGATCTGTCATTTCTAAAATCTGGACTTTGGATCACTTGCCATCCTGTAGTGGGTAAATCCTAGGGTGGCCTCCATGTTCACATTCTGCATAATTCCCTCTTCCTGAGTGTGAATGGACTTGTGACTTGTTTCTAACCAATAGAATATTGGTGACTGAATGTTGCTCCTGTGATGATCAGGTTATATAATATGGCTAGAGTGATGGGATGGCACAACTGTGATTAAATTATGATATATACATTTATAATACATTATGTATATAAAATATGTATTATATATAAGATATATATAAAATATATCTTCATCTGAATCTTGTTAGCACATACTAGAGAGACTCTCCTGTTGGCCTTGCAGAATCAAGCTACTATAAAGTAAGAAGAGAGACAAACTGAAGGAAAAACTATGTTAAACAAAAAGGAACCAAAACTAGCCAGAGCAACGAGGCAAGAAAAAGAAATAAAAGACAGCCAAATTGGAAAGGAGTAACATTATCTCTGTTCATAGATGATATGATCTTATATGTAGAAAACTCTAAAGCTTTCAAAGAAAAATTGTTAGAACTGATAAACAAATTCAGCAAAGTAGCAGGATACAAAGTCAACACACAAAAATTAGTTGTATTTCTATACACTAACAATGAACAATCCAAAAAGGAAATTAAGAAAACAATTACATTTACAATAGCATCAAAAAGAATAAAATACTTAGGAATTAACTTAACAAAGGAGACGAAAGATTTTTACAATAAAAACTACAAAACATTACCGAAAAAAATTAAAGTCAACATAAATAAATGGAAACACATCCCCTGTTCGTGGATTGGAAGACTTAATACTGTTAAAATGTCAATACTATCCAAAATAATCTACTGCAATCCCTATCAAAATCCCAACGACAGTTTTTGTAGAAAGAGAAAAATCGGGACTTCCCTGGTGGCGCAGTAGTTAAGAATCCGCCTGCCAATGCAGGGGACATGGGTTCGAGCCCTGGTCCCGGAAGATCCCACATGCCGCGGAGCAACTAAGCCCATGCACCACAACTACTGAGCCTGCGCTCTAGAGCCTGCAAGCCACAACTATGGAGCCCACGTCACAAATACTGAAGCCCAAGCACCTAGAGCCTGTGTGCCGCAACAAGAAAAGCCACCGCAATGAGAAGCCCACACACCACAACGAAGAGTAGCCCCCACTCGCCGCAACTAGAGAAAGCCCACGCACAGCAACAAAGACCCAACACAGCCAAAAATAAATAAATATATAAATATATTTTTTTTTAAAAAAGGAAATAGAAAAATCCATCCTAAAATTCATATGGAATCTCAAGGGACCCCAAATAGCTAAAACAATCCTGAAAAAGAACAATGCTAGAGGACTCACATTTCCTTATTTTGAAACTTACTACAAAGCTACAATAATCAAAACAGTATGGTACTGGCATAAAGACAAACATATAGACCAACTGAATAAAATAGAGTCCAGAGATAAACCCTCAAATATACGGATTTTCAACAAGAGTAGCAAGACTATTCAATGGGGAAAGGACAGTTTTTTCAACAAATGATGTTGGGAAAACTGGATATCCACATGCAAAAGGATGAAGCTGGACCACTACCTAATACCATATACAAAAATTACCCAGAATAGATAAATGTAAGATGTAAAACAATAAAACACTTAAAAGAAAGTAAAGGGCAAAGGCTTCACAGCATTGGATTTGGCAATGATTTCTTGCATATGACACCAAAGGCACAGGCAACAAAAGAAAAAAATAGACAAATGGGACTTTATAAAAATTTTTAAATTTTGTGCAGCAAGACACTATCAACAGGGTAAAAGGCAATCCACAGAATGGGAGGGAATATTTGCACATCGTAAATCTGATAAGGGATTAATATCTAGAATTATAAAGAACATCTGCAACTCAATAACAAAAAAGCAAACAACCCAATACAAACATGGGCGGGAATTCCCTGCCGTTCCAATGGTTAGGACTTGGTACTTTCACTGCTGTGGCCTGGGTTCAATCCCCGGTCAGGGAACTAAGATCCCACAAGCCGCATGGTACAGCCAAAAAAAAAAAAAAAAAAACGGGCAAAGGACTTGAATAGACATTTCTCCAAAGAAGATATGCAAATAAGCAATAAGCACATGAAAAGATGTTCAACATCACATCACTAATCATTAGGAAAATGCAAATTGAAACTACAATGAGTTACCACCTCACAACCATTAACACAGCTATAATCAAAAAAATCCCCACTACTGAGCCTGTGCTTCTGGGGCCTATGCTCTGCAACAAGAGAGGCTGCGATAGTGAGAGGTCCGCACACCGCGATGAAGAGTGGCCCCTGCTCGCCGCAACTAGAGAAAGCCCTCGCACAGAAACGAAGACCCAACACAGCCAAAAATAAATAAATAATAAATAAATTTATTTTAAAAAAAGAAACTCAAATTTAAAAAAAAAAAATCCCCAAAACATAATAACAAGTGTTGGTGAGGATGCAAAGTAATGGGAACCATTGTGCCTTGTTGGTGAGAAGGTAAAATGGTGCAGCAACTATGGAAAACAGTATGGCAGTTCTGTTAGAATTACCATATGATACAGCAATTCCACTTCTGGGTATAGAGTCATACCTCATGATCCAAGGTTACTGGTTCCAGGATTTCCCCATGGATACCAAAATCCACAGATACTCAAGTCCCTTATATAAAATGGCAAGTATTTGCATATAACCTATACACATCTTCCTGTATACTTTCAATCATCTGTAGATTACTTATAATACCTAATACAATGTAAATGATAATGTAAATAGTTGTAAATACAATGTAAGTGATATATAAATAGTTGCTGGTGTGCAGCAAATTCAAGTTTTGCTTTTTGGAAATTTCTAGAATTTTTTTTTCCAAATATTTTTAATCTGCCATTGGTTGAATCTGTGGATAGGGAACCCACAGATACAGAGAGCCAACTATATAACCAAAAGAATTAAAAACGGAGTCTAGAAGACATATTGTATGTCCATGTTCAGAGAAGCATTATTCACAAGAACTAAATGTGGAGGCAACCCAAGTGTCCTCAACAGATGAATGGATAAGCAAAATGTGGTATATACAGTGAATGAAATGTCAGCCTTAAAAAGGAAGGAAATTCTGACAAATGCTACAACATAGATGAACCTTGAAGACATTATGCTAAAGGAAATAAGCCAATCACTAAAATTGACTGATTCCACTTTTATGACGTACTTAAAGTGGTCAAAATCGTACAGACAGAAAGTAGAATGGTGGTTGCCAGGGCCAAGGGGGAGGGATGAATGGGGAGTTATGTTTAATGGTATAGCGTTTCAGTTTTGCAAGATGAAAAGAGTTCTGGCGATGGATGGTGGTGATGGTTTACATAATAATATGAATGTAATTAATGCCACTGGCCTGTACACATATAATAAATGTTGTCATATGTATTTTACCACAACATTTTTTTTTTTATTTGAAGAAAGACAAAAAAAGGAACCAGAACTGAGTGGTCTTAAAAATTCTCAGCCTTTCCAGATGGCAAAAGATGCTAAAATTAAGAAATTCACCATCAGGAAAGTATACTCTAAAGAAAAGGTCAAGGATGTGACTATGCAACTGTTTTGCTAAAAATCTTAGAAACATCAAGAGGTCAGAATATTCAGTTACACAAAGGGCCCTTTCAAAGAGTAAAAGGTATGCCTACCAGATCCTCTCAATCCAACCAGAGGGCCTCTAGGAAGCTTAAAGGTATTGTCCCTCAGCCTTCTCAGCAAGAGTCCAAGGAAGAGACAGGTTTATCTTTAAATTTATCTTCTAACTGAGTGAATCCCACTAAAATCCACAGAGACCCACTAAGTTATTGAGAAAATCATGTTGACAGACACACTGCTAGTTTGTACTAAAAAGGACAATAAATACAAGATGAAAGGAGGCTGTCAAAATTCTACTGGCAGGAAGCAGACAGAATAAAAGTACTTTGCTTCCAACATCTGCTGTCTTTCATGAAAAAGGAAGGATGAGTCGGGCGTGGAGCCAATTGCCCACGGGGCGGAGCCCTACTCAGCTTCTAGGTACCTCCATATTCTTCCCCACCTTAGTTGTTCCAGAGTTTTACCACTGTCCGATCTGGTTTCCAGTTCCAGTCAGGGCCTTTCTTATCTAGTCATCTTTATAGCCCTCTCAGGATCCCACTGTGTTCCATCCTCCTTGTCCTGTCATTACCCAAGTCCCATTCGTTACCTACCTTAAAAAGTTTCTGAGAGTGTTTAATCATAAAAGTCATCCCGTTGTTTAACTTTGTGATATTCTCTTGAAGGTCATTTGCAGTGACCTATTCAGACCAAAAGAAACCAAAAAAGGGAGATGAAAAGCTGGGAGGTAGAAGGCAGATACTCCCATTTATTTATCAGTAAGCTAATTCTTTCAAACATATGACAGTTTCTATCCCCAAGAAACCTGACTCTAATACAACATTTAATTCTGGAAAGGTTTTTTGGTTCAGCAGGTTTCCACTGGAGATGATATAATCTAGGAAGAACCATGTGTCCCTGAAGTGACCAGGAAATCCTTGAGAACCAATCTTCATTTCCTAATTCTGCCTGAGAATCAGACATACATGCAGAGTTACTAAAGAAGATCTACCCTGGGAAAAGGGGAAAGAAGAATAGAATCTGTACCAATCACCAAGGACATTGCTCTCTAGAGAAACTACAGTTTCTCCGAAGATGAAAGAGAACTGTCACTACTAATTGATACCAGAGGTGACATCCGTTTCTTAAAAATGCAGTCAGATGGTCACTGATTACCTTCTCTTGTTTCCCCTGCCTTTTTTTTAAGCACTTCAGCATATCTACTATCCCAAAGCCCACATCCTCAACATGTATCTTTGTTACTTAATGTTTGCTTATACTAAGACCTCTCTCACAGACTTCTCTTTACAGTCAATGCTTCTCTTTACAGTCATAGATCACTCGCTCCTTTTCAGTCTCAGTGAGCTGGTTCTAAAATTCTTTCACTATGACGCTTTATCTCCTTAACATGGACAAATGTCGGTGTGTCTTTTTCTTCTCACACACCTCCCCCTCATCAACCTTTCTCTGGGCAGAAGCTCTTCCTGGCCCAGAGCTTTATATTATTTTTTCACTAGTTGCTTGTTAGGTAAAACGTCTCACACAACCTCTCTCCTTTATATTCCTTTTCTCATTTCCTATAATCCCCAAAATCTTTTATAAGTCACTATATCCCATCTATTTCTATTACCTTCCCAACAATCCTGTCAGATAAGTGGAAAAGGTGCTATTATGCCCAGCTTACAGAGGAGGAGCCTACGCATAGAAAGAGGAAAGGACACAGTTAACAGTGGGTTTGCAGCTTCCAACCCAGTTATCCTGACTCCTAATTCCATCATACAGTAAAACCTATTTTATGAATGGACAGGAATATGAAGCTACGTGCTTCCAGGCCAAGAATTAGTTCAAAAGCCTTTAGATAATGTACTTCTCGTGTAAGTCACTAAGAAGGCCATGGTCTCAGTAATAAGAAGCATATTCAGCTTTATTTAAGGAGAGTATATCTATAGGATATAGAAAAGTTACAAGGCAGGATTGCTCTCTGTGTCATCTTATCTAAAAGCTCAGTGACACTATCCTGTAAGATCATACAGCTCTATTCTAAATTTATACCATTCAATCTTCAGAAATCAATTTGATTTCCCAAGAAGGCTTTCATGTTAAGAAGGAATTTACACTGACCAGCCAAAATCAGTATTCTAGTTTATTTAGTAGCTATATTTTCCACTAAGGATTTCCACTAATAAATTGCTAATCAGGTTTGTCAAGAGATTGACTTATAAGCAAGATTAACAGGAATTGGCCCCCCCCAGGTGTAATAACTCATAAATGAACTAATAAAGGAAGTTCCTAGACTTGTAAAGCTGAAGACTAGACCTTGGACCCTTGACAACCTCACCAAGGTACAGCCATAGGACGAGGGCCAGCCCAAGAAAATCAAGCAGTCTTTCCTTTTCCCCTCAACACTTACATTTTTTGGCCACAAGACATGGGGCGCAAACATAAGGGCAAGGTTATAGGCAGACATCTTATTCTTGTCTTGTTTCTTTGCTGTCTGGTACAGGAGATCAAGCAATAACTTCAGCAAGTTACGATTGGGTGGAGGGAGAATGAGGAAGAGCAACTGAAGAGCCTCAATTTGCCGCTCTTTATCTGGTACATTGGTCTTGTTTCCTTTATCATCAAACTGCATCAAATCTTGAGGACAAAAGAGATGATTGCAAAGGAGGGAGAAAATACAAGCAAGAAAAAAAAATCAATGCTCCTAATATTTATTATAATCAAAGAAAGAAAAAAAAAGAATCAAGCATAAATAGAGATTATAGCAAAATATAATAACAAAATAATGTCAATACAACTCAATAATAAAAAGACAAAAACCCAATCAAAAATGGGCAAAAGACTTAAATAAACATTCCTCCAAAGAAGATATACAAGTGGCCAATAAGCATTTGTATACTCAGTATCATTAGCTATCAGAGAAATGTAAATCAAAACCAAAATGAGATACTACTTCATAACCGGAGGTGTGGCTATAGTCAAAAAGACTGACAATAACAAGTGTTGCCAAGAATGCTGAGAAAATTAAAGTCTCCTACACTGCTGGTGGGAATGTAAAATGGTGTGACCACTTTGGAAAACTGTTTGGCAGTTCCTCAAAAAGTTAAACGTAGAATTACCATATGACTTAGCAATCCCATTCCTAGGTATATACTCAAGAGAAATGAAAACATGTCCACACATATCTTTAATAATGCCACCCCCTTCACATTTCCTCACCAAGATATTTTACTGCTAAAAAAATATGAGAGTGAAAAAAAAAAAAAAGAAAAAAAAAATATGAGAGTGAATTATGCCCTGATAACAGGATGATCCAGGCAGCTCCTTATGGAGTCAGAATCATTGTTTCTCCCCTAACAGGCTACACAGGTTATCAATAAAAACAGTCCGCTAGATAATCAGAATTTCAAAAGACACTGAAAAACATTTGGGTATAATTCATATAGACCTGAAAATGATAACAACGTGTTGCTGAAACTGTTTAACTTCCAGGTTTAGGAAAGGCAGATAATATTTCTAGAAACTGTTCCCTGTTAATATGAAATTGAAAACAAAAATCCCTCCCAGTTATCAGCAAGGGGTACCAAATGATACACCTGTGCCACACCACAGTATGATATCAAAGAACAGTGAATCATGGGGTGGTGGAGGGGCGGTTTCAGATACTGCACTAAATAAACTCAACAGGAAAGCAAACAGAACAAGCATTCTTCATGTTAACCCTTATAAAAAGAACTTATCAATATTTCCCATATCTTTTTCAAATATCCAACAACTTTATTTCTCCCCAAAAATAACTGTAAAGTTGTGTAACACTCTAGTAATATTTTCTCATTTGTATAATCTAAACTGTTCCTGAAAGTGCTAAAAATAAATCTAATCTTATTAGATTTTAGAAATTCAAAACTAGGTTTTTATTTTAAGTAGTAAAAATTATTCAAAAGAAAAAAATCTTCTATTTATTTTCCTTAAAATTAGAAGCAAGACTAAAAGACTCAAGGGTAGAAAACTAAGTAAATATAGTATGGATGTTGATGCTGTGTGCACTTAGAGCCTATCACAGCATAAAAGCTGTGCAATTTAAGAATGAATTCCCTACCACACAAGCATAAAGGAGAAAGAGGAAACTATTTATGAGCTGAAAATGGAACATTCTCCAAAACACAGTAAATGAAAAAAGCAAACCACAGAACCATGTGTATAACACCCTACCATTACATAAAAAGAGAGAAAAAGAATATATGTAGGTGTTTGTAAGTGTCTAAAATATCTCTGTAAGGATACATTAGAAATCAATAGCATTGGTTCCCTCTGGGAAGAAAAACTGAGTGCTGGGAACAGGGGTGGGAAAGAGGCTTTTCACTGTATACTCTTTGAACCTTTTGAATTTTAATTCATGTGAATGTATTGCCTATTTAGAAAACAAGTAAAATTATTTCTAAGAATCAAATTTCCAACAGTAGAGATGATCTCAACTGAGGCATATTAATACTTAGCAAAAGCCTCAAACTGAGGCAAATATACCAAAACTGTGACTACTGATTTGGGTAATTGATTTGGGTGTGTCAATCAATCCAGTGAAAAGCATACATTAATTAAGCAACTAAAATGTTCACAGCACAATGCTAGGATCCATCAGGAATACAAAAATAGGTAAAACCCAGACTTTATCTTCAAAGAAGTTTATTCAACAAAAAAAAATTTTGACTAAATCAACCATAACTAGCCAATGCTTATGAGTATTCAGAGAGCCCAGAAATGTCATGATGTCTTAAACAATATTAACAGAAGCATTCCTGTGGGTTACAAACAACAGAATATTCCAGATGACTTTACTAAATTGAAAGAAATGTATTCACATCTCTTTCTCACCTCCTATACTCACCAGCAATTTTGAGGTGTGCATGGAAATGTTTATGTGTCAGCAGAGGCTCAGGTAACTCTCCTAGAAACATCTTCAGCAAGGTAGCAACATCATTTGAGTGAAACTCCCCTGATTCCAAGTCGATATCAGTTCCATTATTGAGAGCATCCCTTAAAATCTGCTGTCGGACACTATTCCCTGGTACTCTAAACAAACCCTCTACTCTCAAGTCTGTTCAGCATGGAAGAGAAACAGAGGACATGAAAAAGGAAATAAAAAGAGGAATTATGATTAAAATAAGTCATCTAAAAGTCTACTTTATACTTGAAAGACCCTTTACAAAGAACTTGAAGGAGGTTTCTGTCTTTCTTCCCAGATTAGTTTAGAACCTACTGGCCCCCTGAGGAAATATATCTGAATACCCCTGAGCACCCAGAGATCTCCCAGACTGAGAGATGGTCCACCCAGGAGTCACTGAACCTCCTGAGGCACACCTGGAAACTGAATTTAACCTTTTTCTTTTTAAATTTTCTGTTGAAATATAGTTGATTTACAGTGTTGTGTTAGTTTTAGGTGTACCCTACTGGCCCCCTGAGGAAATATATCTGAATACCCCTGAGCACCCAGAGATCTCCCAGACTGAGAGATGGTCCACCCAGGAGTCACTGAACCTCCTGAGGCACACCTGGAAACTGAATTTAACCTTTTTCTTTTTAAATTTTCTGTTGAAATATAGTTGATTTACAGTGTTGTGTTAGTTTTAGGTGTACAGCAAAGTAAGATATATATATATATATATATATATATATATATATATATATTCTTTTTTAGATTCTTTCCGTTATAGGTTATTACAAGATATTGAGTATAGTTCCCTGTGCTATACAGTAGGTCCTTGTTGGTTATCTATTTTATATATAGTAGTGTGTATATTGTTAATCCCAAACTCCTAATTTATCCCTCCCCACTCCCTGAATTTAACCTTAAGAGTCAGAATGGGCTTGAAAAATAAGTTGGAAGAAAGCCAAATCTCCCTGAAGGCCCCTTCCTGTGGGTCATCCCAGACTTTGTTGGAGGGGCCGAGTTCATCTGTGGAGGTTCATTGCTCCTGTAAACAGTCTCCCAGCCTAAAATGAATCTAGAGTCTCTGCGCTGCCCCAGGAATTAAAACTCTAACCTAACAGATCACCTTTCAGTCTAAGAGATTCCCAGAAGCTCAGGGTCATGCCAACTAAACGATTCTTCCCTCCCACCTATATTCTAAGCTAATCTAAGGGGATAAAAAAGATGAGACATATTGTTTTGGTTTGACCTGGAGGAAGCATGAGAGTTCATGTTTTCAACTTAGGTCCATATTTCTTTGTATAACCCCCTAATTCAGGGGTCCAAGTTCAAATGCCTACAAGGCCAGGCTGGTAACAGTAAATGAATGAACAGGAACCCTAACAAACTGAGGAGCACCTACCTGTGCTCCAGCTGACTGTGTCCAAGTGGCAACAGGGCCCAAGGATGCTAGATCTTCCTATTATTTCCTATTATCCAAAGAAGTTGAAAACCTGGACTGTTTCCATTTTAAAAGATTGATAACTAATTTTATTTTTAATTTAATCCTCTGCCAAACAAACAAAATATGAATATAGATGACTTAAACTCTTAGGCTGTCAGTTTGCAACCTCTGCTCTAGCTCCTAGCACAATGTCCCATATAGAATAAGACAAATAAGTGTTTGTGTCAAATTTATCAAGACATCACATAAAGCCACCCATTTCATATACACTCAGCTCTGCCAAACACTTAGAGCAATGACATAACCAGTATGACTACTAAAAAAGTGAAAAAGGAATTAAGTGAAGAGTGTATTTTAATCAGAGAATTCTAGAGATGAAAAGTATCTTTGGAGATAAATTATGCTCCCTAAAGTAAATGTTATAAAGGAGCAACGTATTTTTCCAGAAGAAATGTCTCAGTCAAGGGGAAACTGTGATTTCATAGACACTATCTAATGTATATATATCTTTGAGAGTATAAAACAAATCAATACATGAGATGAAATTTAAAAGGAAATATATTTAGAAACATACCACCTGAAATTATCATTGATTAGTGTCTTTGTTGATGGTTAATTGTCACCTAACAATTGCTAGCTCAAGGATGTTAGCTCCCAGTAGAAAACTGACAATTCTTCATTAACAAAGAATGACAAAATTTCAAGTAGTCTTACTTTTGTGTAGATATTCAATCAGTTGGTATATCTGGGCAATGCCTTCCTCTGTCAGTGGGGATCCAAATATTACTCCTTTTTCTGAAAAAAACCATACAATAGAACAAGGCTATATTTTCCACAAATAGTACAAAATCAGCATACTTAAAATCAGCATACCCCTCAAGTATGTTATGTTACAGTTTAGCACGTATTTTCACAGGGTCAGTAAACAAAAACCTTAAAGTTGGAAGTGTACCAGAAAATGTAATCAGAAAACTCTCAATCAACTCTCTGAGAGTTTAATCTTAGATGGTAGGTTCCTTGAAGGCAAAGACCATCTTCTTATTTAAGTAACAATACCTAGAATATTGTTATGTAATTTAAAAAAAACAAAAAATAGAACTTAGACCCATGATTGTCAGAGTATGACAGATTATCCACTAGAGTTGGTATAGGGTCTGATCTGTTATAATGTTTAAACTTTTTTTGCTGCCCTCAGGATTTCCTAATATTTAAAAAAACAGGGGCTTCCTTGGTGGCTCAGTGGTTAAGAATCTGCCTGCCAATGCAAGGGACATGGGTTGGAGCCCTGGCCCGGGAAGATCCCACATGCCGTGGAGCAACTAAGCCCGTGTGCCACAACTACTAAGCCTGAGCTCTAGAGCCCGTGCTCCGCAACAAGAGAAGCCACCGCAAAGAGAAGCCTGCGCACTGCAACGAAGAGTAACCCCCGTTCACCGCAACTAGAGAAAGCCCGCGCACAGCAACGAAGACCCAACACAGCCAAAAATAAAGAATAAATTTATTTTAAAAAAATAAAAAAACAAAATAGTAGCTCTTTAACATCTTATCAAAAGCAGTGTTAATAGTCATAATTTATTATATATATCACTAATAACTTATTTCTGAGAAGGCTTTTTTTGGGTGACTCATAGGTATTTGCCTTATCAAAGCATTCCACGGAATGAAAACATTTGAGAACTACTGCAATAAAAAAATGTTCAGGGGCTTCCCTAGTGGCGCAGTGGTTGAGAGTCCGCCTGCTGATGCAGGGGACACGCGTTCGTGCCCCGGTCCGGGAAGATCCCACATGTCGCAGAGCGACTGGGCCCAAACTCCTAATTTATCCCTCCCCACTCCCTGAATTTAACCTTAAGAGTCAGAATGGGCTTGAAAAATAAGTTGGAAGAAAGCCAAATCTCCCTGAAGGCCCCTTCCCGTGGGTCATCCCAGACTTTGTTGGAGGGGCCGAGTTCATCTGTGGAGGTTCATTGCTCCTGTAAACAGTCTCCCAGCCTAAAATGAATCTAGAGTCTCTGCGCTGCCCCAGGAATTAAAACTCTAACCTAACAGATCACCTTTCAGTCTAAGAGATTCCCAGAAGCTCAGGGTCATGCCAACTAAACGATTCTTCCCTCCCACCTATATTCTAAGCTAATCTAAGGGGATAAAAAAGATGAGACATATTGTTTTGGTTTGACCTGGAGGAAGCATGAGAGTTCATGTTTTCAACTTAGGTCCATATTTCTTTGTATAACCCCCTAATTCAGGGGTCCAAGTTCAAATGCCTACAAGGCCAGGCTGGTAACAGTAAATGAATGAACAGGAACCCTAACAAACTGAGGAGCACCTACCTGTGCTCCAGCTGACTGTGTCCAAGTGGCAACAGGGCCCAAGGATGCTAGATCTTCCTATTATTTCCTATTATCCAAAGAAGTTGAAAACCTGGACTGTTTCCATTTTAAAAGATTGATAACTAATTTTATTTTTAATTTAATCCTCTGCCAAACAAACAAAATATGAATATAGATGACTTAAACTCTTAGGCTGTCAGTTTGCAACCTCTGCTCTAGCTCCTAGCACAATGTCCCATATAGAATAAGACAAATAAGTGTTTGTGTCAAATTTATCAAGACATCACATAAAGCCACCCATTTCATATACACTCAGCTCTGCCAAACACTTAGAGCAATGACATAACCAGTATGACTACTAAAAAAGTGAAAAAGGAATTAAGTGAAGAGTGTATTTTAATCAGAGAATTCTAGAGATGAAAAGTATCTTTGGAGATAAATTATGCTCCCTAAAGTAAATGTTATAAAGGAGCAACGTATTTTTCCAGAAGAAATGTCTCAGTCAAGGGGAAACTGTGATTTCATAGACACTATCTAATGTATATATATCTTTGAGAGTATAAAACAAATCAATACATGAGATGAAATTTAAAAGGAAATATATTTAGAAACATACCACCTGAAATTATCATTGATTAGTGTCTTTGTTGATGGTTAATTGTCACCTAACAATTGCTAGCTCAAGGATGTTAGCTCCCAGTAGAAAACTGACAATTCTTCATTAACAAAGAATGACAAAATTTCAAGTAGTCTTACTTTTGTGTAGATATTCAATCAGTTGGTATATCTGGGCAATGCCTTCCTCTGTCAGTGGGGATCCAAATATTACTCCTTTTTCTGAAAAAAACCATACAATAGAACAAGGCTATATTTTCCACAAATAGTACAAAATCAGCATACTTAAAATCAGCATACCCCTCAAGTATGTTATGTTACAGTTTAGCACGTATTTTCACAGGGTCAGTAAACAAAAACCTTAAAGTTGGAAGTGTACCAGAAAATGTAATCAGAAAACTCTCAATCAACTCTCTGAGAGTTTAATCTTAGATGGTAGGTTCCTTGAAGGCAAAGACCATCTTCTTATTTAAGTAACAATACCTAGAATATTGTTATGTAATTTAAAAAAAACAAAAAATAGAACTTAGACCCATGATTGTCAGAGTATGACAGATTATCCACTAGAGTTGGTATAGGGTCTGATCTGTTATAATGTTTAAACTTTTTTTGCTGCCCTCAGGATTTCCTAATATTTAAAAAAACAGGGGCTTCCTTGGTGGCTCAGTGGTTAAGAATCTGCCTGCCAATGCAAGGGACATGGGTTGGAGCCCTGGCCCGGGAAGATCCCACATGCCGTGGAGCAACTAAGCCCGTGTGCCACAACTACTAAGCCTGAGCTCTAGAGCCCGTGCTCCGCAACAAGAGAAGCCACCGCAAAGAGAAGCCTGCGCACTGCAACGAAGAGTAACCCCCGTTCACCGCAACTAGAGAAAGCCCGCGCACAGCAACGAAGACCCAACACAGCCAAAAATAAAGAATAAATTTATTTTAAAAAAATAAAAAAACAAAATAGTAGCTCTTTAACATCTTATCAAAAGCAGTGTTAATAGTCATAATTTATTATATATATCACTAATAACTTATTTCTGAGAAGGCTTTTTTTGGGTGACTCATAGGTATTTGCCTTATCAAAGCATTCCACGGAATGAAAACATTTGAGAACTACTGCAATAAAAAAATGTTCAGGGGCTTCCCTAGTGGCGCAGTGGTTGAGAGTCCGCCTGCTGATGCAGGGGACACGCGTTCGTGCCCCGGTCCGGGAAGATCCCACATGTCGCAGAGCGACTGGGCCTGTGAGCCATGGCCGCTGAGCCTGTGCGTCCGGAGCCTGTGCTCCGCAACAGGAGAGGCCACAACAGTGAGAGGCCCGCGTACCGCAAAAAAAAAAAAAAAAAATGTTCAAACTTTCTTTACTGTACTCACCAGCTGTGAAACTTTGTATCTTTAATATTATTTTAGTATAGTATTAATAGGGCATGAAAATCAAGGTGCCCCTGATAACTACCTAACCTAATCATGTTATCTCTTGGGGACTGATATATATGCTTTAATTTATCTAGATCGTTTTTATAATTTTTATTAACATTACTTAAGGTTTTACTACTCATGTAAATGAAAAAATGACAAAAAGTGCTTTATAATAATAGAAACTCATCCATGAACATGCAGATGTTCAGAATGAAGCCCAGGGAGCAGCTGAGACCTGCCCCCTTCACAGATACATCTCCTACCCTTTCGCTTGAGAGACATTAGAGACCGGAAGAATCCTGATGCGGGGCCGGCCCCACCAGGCAACTTAAGGTCCACTTCTCCCATCAGCTGAGCCAACTCAGTTCCAGGCAAGTCGATGAGCCTTGTGATATTGCTGACCACCAACTCGGTGAACACCTCAGGTTTCTCATGTCGGAGTTTCTCCACAAAAAAGTCAGGATTGAAGATAATAGGCTGACTTCGAAGGGACGAGTCATTGCAGATAACAAAATTGCAGATGGCATCACTGAAAACAATGAAACAGAAGAATCTTTGGGGGAATCATTTTTAATATGTGTTTCTCATTCCCTCTCAACCATACAATTATTCATTCTTCCTGTGGGCTAATCTACAGACTGGTCTTTTGAAAACCTAATCCTCAATCTGCTGACTGCATAAAAGAAGACAGTTTGGGCTTGTTGCTGTTTAGGTTATATCCACGTAGATACTTAGAATTTTAGTTTAAAGACACCAAATAGCCTCTATGATATGACCTGAATTTGCCTCCTAATTTTAGGCATTCACTGCAAGAAAATATAGATCCTTACAGCCTCCTGAGTCTAAGAGTATATTAGAACTGGCAGTCACATAGACAAATTTCCGTATTAAAACAGTCAAACCCTAAACTATTACCATTAAATTCTTGTAAAACATCAGACCTGCAGCTGTTCCTCCTAACACAGCAATGGGTAATCATTAAATTAAGGCCTTCCTGGGAGTACAGCCAGCACTGTATGGTATTTCCCATCCAGTGATTAACTGCTGACAGTAACACAGGCTAGTCGCAAATGCCACAGAAACCACGTGACAGTGAGCATGAGACTACTGAAGAGCTAAAACTATATCTAAACAGTATAGTAGACATTTTGAAAACATTTACTCTACCGTTAGGGTTCTTTGGTTCCTGGGTCCCTACACAGGTAGGTGTTTCCTTATAATCAGTCCCCTTCAACTGAGCCAGGCTCTTTGGATTCTGTTCCTCATAACCAAAAAGCCTTCACTAGAATGGAAGGCACTTTCAGGTACATAAAATAGATATTAATTCAGCCTTGCCAAGGTTCAGAAATAGGTTTTATTTAAAAATCCTTCATTCTGGATGGCTCTGGCCCATCGTCTAAGTCCAAACTTTGCTCAGACAGGTTCTTCCTCTCTAAGGCACTTGAAAAAATTCTGTATTTTGCTTCTAATTTTACTCTTCTATCACTGAGTAATACTCAGAAGATATGTTCTGTTGGCCCCTGATCTTAGCTGGTTTTCCACTCCTAAATTATTTGGGCTATACTTCTAGCAAAGCTCCTCTGACTCTCAGAAATATTTTCTTCCCTACTGTTTTCTAATTTTAACATGTTACATATAAGAACTGTATTATTCCATCTCTTGTAGCAGACACATCACCACTTGTTTGTATCCATTATCAATCATCTCTGATGGCTTATTCTAATTTTCATTATATAAACAGCCATCTATTATACAACCAATGAGTAAATATAACACAAGCCAGAAAGGACAAGTCATCACATCTGTCAGACAAAGCTGAAATCCACCTGACTCAATCAAACATTCCCACAATAAAAACAATCACAACTTAAAAGTTTCCACAACACCCTAGGTACCAAAGCTCTGTTCCAGGAAAAATGATATCTCTAAACATTAAATATAACTAATCTTTAACACACTTTGCCAATACTACAGGGATCTTTTTTTTTTTCTGGCCACACCACATGGCATGTGGGATCTTAGTTCCCCTGCAGTGGAAGCGCGAAGTCTTAACCACTGCACCGCCAGGGAAGTCCTACATGGATCACTTTTAACATGGTATAATGAAAACAAGGCATGGGTAAATTTCAAAGTTCATCTCTACTTCCTTGAAAAGTTATTACATAATTTTATTCAACAGCCCAAATCTTCAGTTGGTGGCTACTAAATTTCTTTTCTCTAAAATGATAACATAAGAATTTACATAAAAATTAAAAATTATGAATGTGTATTCTCAAGCCAAAAAGTCATTAAAGAAAGAGAACTTAAAATGCTGTTTCGGGCTTCCCTGGTGGCACAGTGGTTAAGAATCCGCCTGCCAATGCAGGGGACACGGGTTCGAGCCCTGGTCCCGGAAGACCCCACATGCCGTGGAGTTATTGAGCCTGTGCTCTGGAGCCCGCGAACCACAACTACTGAGCCCGTGCGCTACAACTACTGAAGCCCACGCACGTAGAGCCCCGTGCTCCGCAACAAGAGAAGCCACCGCAATGAGAAGCCCCCACCGCAACGAAGAGTAGCCCCCACTCGCTGCAACTAGAGAAAGCCTGCTCACAGCAACAGAGACCCAACGCAGCCAAAAATTAATAAATAAAATACATTAATTTTTTTTAAAATGCTGTTTCCTCAACCTTTTTATACACTAAGGTTATTTTTCCTGTATAAATTTTTCCTGTATAAATTCCTGTATAATTTTTCCTGTATAATCATTAGCAAATGATTATAATACAAGCCAAATAAAATCAAAAGCAATTTCATCCTAAGCATTGACAAAGGCTTTTTTTAAATGTCAGCTTATTTCAGTCAAGAAATAAGAGTCAATAGACAACTATTACTTATAATCACTGCCAATAAGAAATTACTACTCTACTGAGAGAGCCAGAAAATCATGAAATGGGTTAGCACCGAAAAGAGTCTTATAATTTATCAGATCTAAGCTTTTATGGATGTCACATCCCTTTTAATTCTGAAAAACAGAATTCAGATCAAATTAATTCTAACATATAAATGTACATGAATATAGCATCCATTATATTCCTAAAGTAGAAACACACACATACATATAACCTCCAGATCTTTAGTTTATTAATATCCAGAGTAAGACTCAGTTGAGATTCCAAAACTTATATCACAGTTGACCTTCAGGCACTAAACTGGATCAAACAGACAAGTAGAAAGGAGCCGGAAGCACAAAACGCTACTGTATCGTTTCTCAACAGAATCCTTTCTACCTTGCGGTATGCTCCCTCCTAAATAGGTAGAATAGGTAGGAAAATAAATAAGTTCAAGGCTGCCCCTACCTATTCACAAGGAATACAAGAAAGAGATACCTTAGGAGTCCTAATACACAAGTAACAAACAAGCAATCTCAGTTTCTTTTCCCCTTCTGCTTTTTCTCCCCTTCCTTCCCATAATCATTCACTTTTGTTTTGTCTCACTTTAATTTCTTTAACCTAGTTCATTTTTTTTTTCCTCTCCTTCACTTTTTCTGCGTGGAGCATGTGGTACAAAAGTAAGGGAGAGAAATGGTTAAAAAAGGAAGTAAAATGAAAGATAAGAGATGGAAAAGACAGATATAGTAGGTTATGTTTTTTAATTATCCCCATATCACAAAGTCTGCTAATCTCTTTCCATGGAATACATAGTACCACAATATAAAGCTGAGAATATCACAGAACATGGTCAAGAAATTAAGAGAAGGGCTAAAGAAAAAAAAATACTATTTTTAAGCAAAAACAACTTCCTCCTGTACAGTATCTAATTTTAAAACAAACTCTAACTTTGTTCAAGTTTAAGAAAAAAATTAATTTCTTACATAAATGCTGAAAGCTTCTGGTGAGGCATTGGTAAATCGAAGAGACAGGAAAAAAGCTTTCTCCTTGTTTGTTGTAACAAAGAAACCCTCCTTTCCCTGCCCCATCACAGCCTACACAAATTCCAGACATGTTAGAGGACACAAGGGCACATTATGGGGCCTGAAAGGCAGTACTTATTAGGACTCTAAGCACTCATCTGCAAGTAGGAACAAAACAGAAATTAAAAACTGGACCAAGTTAATTGTATTTGCCAACACATAGATGAAACGCAAGAGTAGTCTCCCATCACACTGAAAGTTGTATTAGACAAAACAATCACACAATATAAACAGTATAAGGACAAGCAGTTTTATAATATAAAAGGAAGGGTGATCCCTACCTCACATCATACACATAAAATAAATTCCAGACAGAATAAAGATCTAAATATGAAAAGCCAAATTTTTTAAAATTAATTTTTAGGAGTATAGTTGCTTTACAATGTTATGTTAGTTTCTGCTGTACAGCAAAGTGAACCAGTTATACATGTACATATATCCATTCTTGTTTAGATTCCCTTCCAAAAAAGTCAAACTTTAAAAAGAATAATTTGATGAGGCAGAAGAAAGATTTCTTAAACATGACATAAAATGTACAATCCACAAAGAAAAGATTGAAACATTTAACTACATTAAAATTTTAAATGTCTGTTCAACAAATAACATTATAAACAAAGTTCTCAAAAAATGAAGTCACGGGCTTCCCTGGTGGCGCAGTGGTTGAGAGTCTGCCTGCCGATGCAGGGGACACGGGTTCATGCCCCGGTCTGGGCTCCCGGAGCCTGTGCTCCGCGGCGGGAGAGGCCGCAGCGGTGAGAGGCCCACGTACCACAAAAAAAAAAAAAAAAAAAAAAAGAAGTCACAGTGCCTCTGGAGAGAGGAACTGAATGAAAGAACAGGAGTGGGAGAGAAACTTTTCACTGTATGCTTTTTTGTATTTTCTGGAGTTTTGACTCCTGTGAACATACTACCCACTCATAATAAATAAATAAATAACAAATAAATGTAAAACTTTAAAAGTAATAATAAAAGACAAGCCATAAACTGAAAAAAAAATTGTTATGCATATAAAAGGATTAGTATTCAGAATTTATCAATATACCTAAAATTTATAAGAAAAATACATTCAAAGAAAATTAGTCAAAAGATATAACCAAGCAATTCATAGAAGAGAGGTCTAAATGACTAATAAACACGAACAGAATCTTAACTTTAGAAGTTATCAGGGTAAAGAAAATTGAAAAATGGTATCTTTCCCCACCCATCATTTTGGCATAAACTATCAAATTCAGGCGATATCATCTTATTCTTAGTTTGTTAAGGGTTATTTATTTATTATCATGAGTCTGTGCTTAATTTCATCAAAATTTTTTGACAATCATATAATTTTTCTCCTTTATTTTGTTTATGTAGTGACACTGATTAATATTAAACCAACTGGGCATTTCTAGAAAAACCCAATATTGTAATGATGTATTATCATTTTTATATATTACCGAATTTGGTTTGCTAATAGTTTGTTTAGGTTTCTCCATTTATGTTCATAAGTAAGATTATCATGGAATTGTCCTTTCTTATATTGTCTTCATTAGGTTTTGTATCAAGGTTGTGCTGGCCTTACAAAGTGAGTTGGGGAGTGTGTCCTATTTTTCTGTTTTCTGAAAAAGTTTGTGTTATTTCTTCTTTAAATGTTTGATGGAATTGGCTGATGAAGCCATCTGGACTTAGAGTTTTCTTTGTAAGGTTTTTAATTATATATAATCAATTTATTTTGTGTTACAGAACTATTCAAATTTTCTATTTCTTCTTGTATTAATTTTGGTAAGCCAGATATGTCTAGGGATTTGTCTATTTCACATAAATATTCAAACTTTACTGGCATAAACTTGTTCATAATAGCCTCTTAGGAACTTTTTAATGTGTCCAGGTTCTGTAGTGATGTCCTCCTCCTTGTTCCTGATATTGGTAATTTATGTTTTCTCTCTTTTTTAATTTATGAATCTTATTAGAGATTTATCAATTTTTATTAGCTTTGTCAAGGTTCCAGCTTTTGGTTTTACTGAACTCCTCTATTACATGTTTGTTGTTTATTTCACTAATTTCTGCTCTTATCTTTATTACTTCTTTTCTTCTTTACTGGATTCAGGATAAGGTGGCACTGCAAATCAGCGGGGAATGAATGACTTTTTCACAAAATGGTGCAGGGACACGCGGACATCTATGGGGGAAAAAATGAAAATTGACACCTATGTCACTATACACAAGGTCAATTCCAGGTGAATTATAGATCTAAAGGTGAACAACCAAACAATAAGCCTACTAGAAGGTAATACAGAAGAATATATTATTGAACTCAGGGTGGGGAAATAATTTCTAAATAACACATAAAAAATATTAACCAAAAAGAAAAAGATCAATACAATTGACTTCATTAAAATGAGAACTTCTGTTTATCAAAAGACACCATCAAGAAAGTGAAAAAGAGAGGCACAGAGTGGGAAAACATATCTACAATACATACAGCAAAAAAAAGGGGTCACATCCTGAATATATGTAGACTTCATATTAATCAATAAGAAAAAATAAATAGCCTAATAGAAAAATAAGCATGAGATTTCCATAAAATCTCATTTAAAAAACTACTCAAGGG